>NW_015971643.1:600000-1018392 GCF_000836435.1 Fonsecaea multimorphosa CBS 102226
GAACAGTTGAATCAATGCTGGTGATCGCTTGGCCTCAGCTGCTCGTACTGTCGCCAGTACTGCCTCAAGATTATAGCAGCACACAGCAGCGATCGCATATTTGCCTGCATATGCCGCGTCGACAATCGATTTGGCTCTGTTGTTGTGTAACTTGGCGTAATCGCCGTTGATACCGTTGGTTGTCATATCTTAATGAATATCTGGGGTTTGGTTCATCCCGTGAAATGGGATTAAGTTGATCCGCTTACCCAAGTTGTAGTCGTTTGTCGACTTGAAGTTGAAGGTAATGGGTTGAGTGGTCAGGCGGCTTTGTTTAAAAAGCGACTCAGTCCTAGTTTATTGGCGTAGTGACTCCCTAGGTATGTCCGCGATTTTCGTGTCTCCATCAGTACATGCGACCCGAGCGTTCATTTTCCGGACTTGTCGTCCAAGGATTTCGATCATTTGCGTGGATTCGGCATATCATTCCACAGCAACTCAAGGGGGCGGAAGAGGAAACCCCCGAAGGTGGACCGCCTAAGATTCATGGGGTCCCCACAACTCGCACTGCCGTGTGCCAAATTTGATGCTCACTCTCTACCTAGGTAGTCTAGGACCGAGTAACCTCGATGATCGGGATGGTGAATGCGGTAGCATTGCTGATTTGGAATACCTCGATTATGCACGGTGCTATCTGATCAGTCCGATCTCAACTAGATTGTCTACGACTCGGACTCGAAGGAGTGGTGCCACAGCGCCATCCCCTTTTGTTGCAATTAGGAGACATGTAACCAGGTAACTTGCTTATCCTAAGATCCGTCCTCAATGTGCGCGACGTTGGTGACTTTGGCTTCGATGGCTACTTTGCCATCTAGCGTGTGCTGTGGAACATCCACCTCGACGACTTCGTCGCCAAAAGCAGCAGCGATTTCTTCCAGAGTCTTCTGTTTAGTCTCTCTGTATCAGTGTCAGTAAGGTTGGGTCCCTTGACAACGATCTTGCGCAAGGGACGCCTACGGATAATAAAAGTAGATGATAAAAAAGTATACAGCACAACAGCCGACGAACACATAGTAGTAGTTCTCATGGATATTCTGAAAGGCACTGGGGCCTGCTTCGGTGACTAACGAACGACTTATCAGCGCACAAGCATGGAACGACAGACGAGACTACCTACTTCCGACATTGACGGCGTAGTGTGCGAATGCTGCAAGACCCATGAACTTGTTTCGGAGTGCCACGGGAAGCACCTCCGCTCCGTAAAGCCAGGTCACAGGATTAATCAAGCTGTCTGCTAGAGTGTTAGCAGAGCCCAGGTAGTTGATTGATCATCTGAAATAGCTTACAATAACCAACGGTGAAGATGTAAATGCCGAGAATTGCAAATCCTTTGCCAACTCGGTTATCTGTATTTTGAAATTCACGTTGCATGACAGCAGCATAGATCTCAGTCAAGACGACCCAGACGATACCGGCGAGTAGCATCTTCCGCCTTCCAATGCGATCGGGAAGGAATGGAATGGAAAGCGCACTGGATAGGAAGGCGCACGTGCCCCAAACAGCTGTCAATGCAAGGATTGTTTTGCTCTCGATACCCAAGGATTTGTAGAGTGTCGCTGTGAAGATCGTTAGTCAACTTGCTTGAAACTCCAGATTGTCACAATTTACTTTGGTAGTACTGTGTTGGATTAAATTAGCACGCATTTTCGAGGTTACGGGAAACAAAGCTTACTGACCTGAATCACATTTACACCCGTGATTGCCGTTAGGACTTGGACCGAGATGGACCTGGTCAATCCAGTTAGCCAATCGAAACAAACATTTTGTGGGAGACCGCTGCATACACGAGTACCCGGTGGCGGTAGCGCTTGAATGCACTCAGCAAAGACGGGCTTCGTTGCTCGTGTTCGAATGCAATTTGGGATGTCATCAAGGCAAACTCTTGCTGCACCTCGTGTGATTGGAGATCTCGACGGATCTTGACGAAAGCCGTCCGGGCTTCTTCGACCTTGCCTTTCTGGAGGAGATGGCGTGGCGAGTTTGGCATGAAGGTAGCCAGACCAATGAACATGATAACTCCCCAAGGGATCTGGAGGCCGAGGGGGAGCCGCCACTGGAGCTGACCATAAGGAGCATAATTGCAGGCGAAGCCAACCCAATTTGACACCATAATCCCGCATGACAGGTTGACTCCAGAGAGACCACCTATCAAGCCACGATGCCTAGGGTCACTAATCTCAGATAGATAGACTGGCACTGTCGCCGCAAGCGAGCTGATGGTTTGGAAAGTCATGGTCAGTCACTGAGTCAGGCATCACAAGTCGGGGATGGATCTTATGCTCACCCAACAGCGATGCCCGTGAGAATGCGGCCCGCAAGCAGCATACCCATATTAACCGCAGCTGTTTGAATGATGCATCCAGCTGTCACAATCACACAGAGCAATTGCATGAAACGTAGACGACCCAGCCTGTCCGCAATGGCAATCTGAATGAGCGAGCCCACGGCTTCTCCACCAATGTAGATCGCGCCGACCTGGCATCCTTGTTAACAAGTTGCTTCTCCTGGCGTTGTAAGATGTACATACGGCTCCCACAAGAGCGGGGTTTGGATGGTGCATATATGCCACCCAACTTGGGTGCGCAATGGCTGTTTCCGCGATCAGCGATCTTTCTTATCACCAGAGATCTCGTTGGCACCGACTGGTGGTCACAATGCCCGTGTCATATCCCTGTCCAGAACGCATCCTGTTAGCTTAGAGTCCAGCAGATGTCTCATGCTTTGGTATTTCGCTCACGTAGAGAAATGTGCCCAGGCTGGCGAAAAGGGCCACACCAAAAGTATACTTGTCGACACCCATATCTACCCTATCTCGTCGTCGAATCCGTTCGAAAAGGTAGCCAGAAGGTGTAAAGGTGGAGCAAGGGTGATGCGGACAACGACACCCCAGGAATATATACCTAAGGGCACAAGCGTCTTCCTCCCAATCCCGCCTCCCTCGAGTTGTGGAGGATTACCGCTCAACATCCGCTCTAAGATGATGTCCACGTGTGCGTTAAAACTGTATGGTACCTGCAATGTGCCCGGCGAATTCATGGCCCGGATTGCGGGGAATTATGGATCTTGCGGAGAGGCCCCGGCGCTGCGGTTTATTGTGGCCCCGGAGCCCAGACCTAGTACTACCATCACCGCAGGAATTTGGGCTGCCACGAACCGCTGCTGGGTCTGATTCGGAAACGTCTGGGACTAACTGGGGGTAAATGAAGTATAATCCAGGCCTTGATACTTACCTAGTACAATGTAGCCGAGCGTTGACAAGATCCTGGCGAAGGCTGTCGTTCATAGCGCTGAGAAATCTCTTTCCCTCAAACAAGGTCTCCCCATTACCAGGCGTTTACGAGAAATCTGCGAGAAATTTCAAATACTTACCCAGGGCAGCGCAAGAAGACGCTCTCATAAAAGTGAAAGTGTAGCCCTGATGATTAGTATTGAGTTGTTGTGGACATCAAAGCTAACTGGTCTTTCCACGAGGTCTTTTGAACAATTTATACCCATCGCGCGAAAAATCGCGTCGGCGCGTTTACGTGTTTTGGCAACCCTTTCCTCCTCAACATTAAGACATCCTCCAGCCATTTCTGCCGACCCCTCTCTACAGTAGCCTGCCCTCCACTCTACTTACTAGATTTAAAGATCAGCGTCTTTCAGCTGTGAGATCCAGGACCGAAGCTCTCTATTTACCTTTACCGGGTCTTCTCGCCAAAGCTAATAACCAGCATGCGAGGAAGGGACGAGACGGGGCAGGCCAACTGGTGGGAAAGGAAGTCGAAAGTACAGCGACGGCGCACCCGACCTTAGGGCCTAAAATAGGGAACCGTTTCGGCCACCATGAGCGACACCCTAGGTGGGCGCAGGAGTAGCAATCATAATCGAGGAGGGAAGTGGGCCGTGAGTATGAGTATGAGTATGAGTAGGAGTAGGAGTTGCGCGGGTTGTAAAAGCGGCGTAGGTCGCGTGAGGCTCCGGGTGCGGATTGCAGTGACCCCCTCGCCTCCTCTTTTGCCGCCAAGAACCAAAGTGAGAACGCTCGGCTTGACACATTGCTGTAGATTCACAACTTGGTGACAAAGGCGACGCCATCTGCTTTCCACAGCTTCCGCTCGTTTGTACCAGCGATGGTTCCTGTTACTCTGGTGGCGCATTTGACTTCGCCAACATGTTTCGCAATCCTCGAGAGAATAGATCTGTCCCAATAGACGAACGGGTACTTCCTCACATTGGGAGGCCTCCTACTCCTCCCTCTTCGTACCCCTCTAAGCCGAACTCGTATTTCCTATCGCCCGCCGGATACGCAAAAGAAGTCGCAGACGGCGCCTCAAACAAGCGATCTCGAACGTCCAGAGCTTCTATGCTTGATCGCCACCCCACATCGAAGACCCCTGTGGCAAAGAAGCACGAGGCTGCTCAAGTTCAGAGCATACTCAACTTTTTTGCAAAGTCAGACAAGAAAACTCTCAACAACAAAGATACGACGACTCTGCCCCCGCTGTTCTTTAAGGACGTGCAGCCCAGTATTGAGACGCCTGAGCTGCATGAAGAAGAGTCCCGATTCCACGAGGACCGGGGGTTTGTCAAAAGGAGGCGGATCGACGATGATGAGGATGTCGAGAGCTTTGTCCGTACGCCCTCGCCTGGACTTGGGGGAGGTGCTGGCAAGGCCGGGAAGGAGCCAAGTTCACAAGATGAGAATGCAGAGCTAGACAAGCCACCCAAAAAGTACAGAGGTGGATTCCTGGACGACTCAACCGATGAGGAGGATAACGACTGGACTGCGGCCATCAATAGCACTGTCAATGTCGCCGACACCACGGAGAGATCACATGACACCGAGAATCCGGAGACTCTGAGCGGCGCCATTGAGGGCGATACAAGATCAAATACGACTAGAAATCCCGCCAAGCAGTCTGACTCAAGCTCCGCCTCTTCGACAATCAATGCCGTCGACCAAAGTCGAAATCCAGATCGAGAAATCCCTTCCATCCCTGGAAGGGATATTCCGCCTTTGACACGGGAAGCAACAAGCGTTTTCGAACCTGAGGATTTCGGTGATGCCGATTTTGAGAATGACGAATTCTATGAAGGAGGAGAAGAATACATGGAGCGCAGATGGATGGAAGAGCAACGAGAAATGGGGATGGAATTTGACGACGAGGACTTGAAGTCGGAGACTGAAGGCATCAGAATGCCACGAAGCATGGCCGAAGATGATGATCAACTCAACGCGGAAAGGACCAGTGGCATCCTTGTCTGTCCGATATGCGCCGGGAGCTTGAAAGGGCTATCCGAGAACCAGGCGTCAGCGCATGTCAATGCCTGTCTCGACGGCAATGCTGAACCACTACCAAAAGTGTTCGAAATTGAAAAAGCGACCGAAACTCCCCCGTCCGACGATGTCAGTGAAGCGGCTTCTCTGTCGAAGCGCTTTCAGCGTGCAGCAATTGCTCGTCCTGCTCAATCCAATCCCTTTTCCGTGTCGAAAGAAGGGAAAGGAAATTCAGCCTTTGCTAGGCTCATGTCTGGTCATGCTGAAGACGCTGCCTGGGCCGAGGCTGCAGCCCATGAGGTTCAATCTCGCGGCAAACCCGCATATCAACGAACCTGCCCCTTTTACAAGATCATGCCTGGCTTTTACATCTGTGTCGACGCCTTCCGGTATGGTAAAGTTGAAAATCAGAACGCCTACTTTCTCAGTCATTTCCACAGTGATCACTACATTGGTCTCACAGCCTCATGGTGCCACGGTCCGATCTACGCCAGCAAAGTCACCTGCAATCTAATAATGCAGCAGCTGAAAGTCGATCCCAAATGGCTGATTCCACTCCGATTCGAGACAAAAACCGAGGTCCCGAATACAAGGGGGGTCTTCGTTACGATGATTCCTGCCAACCACTGCCCTGGGTCGTCACTCTTCCTGTTTGAAAAGGTCACCGGTAAGAACAAAGACGGATCTCCAAAGCAAACCCGTATCCTCCATTGTGGGGACTTTCGTGCATGTCCTGCCCATGTCGCTCATCCTCTTCTACGTCCCGATGTTGTCGACAGCGTTACAGGCCTGACCAAGCAACAGGTCATTGACACCTGCTATCTGGACACGACCTATCTAACTCCAAAATACGCGTTTCCGGGTCAACATGACGTCATTGATGCTTGTGCACAGATGTGTGTCAGTCTTTCAAAGGAGATTGTGGACCAAAATGACGACTGGGAGAAAGTCAAGGCCAGCCGTGCTGGTAGTGCGATGAAGAAATTCCTCGTACAGGGCGAAGCCACTATCGACAAGCCAGGCGCAGAGAGATCAGACACAAAACCGAGACTGCGAGGACGTCTCCTCGTCGTCATTGGCACCTATTCGATTGGCAAGGAGCGGATCTGCTTAGGAATCGCCAAAGCCCTGAACTCCAAGATCTATGCTCCTCCTTCGAAGATGCGCATCTGTTTATGTCTCGAAGATCCCGAACTCGATGCCAGACTAACGAGCAACCCGCTCGAAGCACAGGTTCACATGCAAACATTAATGGAGATCCGAGCCGAGACACTTCACGACTATCTGATGACCTACAACGGCCATTTCGCTCGCGTGGTCGGTTTTCGACCGACAGGCTGGTCCTACCGCCCTCCAACATCACGCTTCACTGAGAACCCGGCCGTCAGTACCGTTCTGCATTCCGACGGCTGGAAGACACGCTACACCATGCATGACCTAGTTCCTCAGCGCGGAAGCACACGTGAGTCGAACTGTTTTGGAGTACCCTACTCAGAACACAGTTCTTTTCGGGAGCTGACCATGTTTTGCTGCGCGCTGAGGATCAATCGGATCGTACCAACGGTTAATGTGGGAAGTGCAAGGACTAGAGAGAAAATGAAGGCGTGGATTGACAAGTGGGAGGCTGAAAAGAGAAAAAATGGGTTGTTTGCAGTCCAGGCGGGGGCTGAGGGTTGGGGGAGCGGGGATGGGAAGTTGAGCTACGGAGTGTAACTGTACGCTTCATTGTACCGAATCGACGCACAGATGAGTGTCATCGGTTGTTGTGCTATAGTCACGGTCACGTTGCTAATCTGAGAAGGGCCGCAAAAGGACATGTTGTTGTATTGTTCCTCGTGTGAGCAGCCCGGCAAGGCAAAAGAGCTAGCATGTCCACTCTGCTGTTTCTGGAGGGGATGTGGGTTGCGATCAGATCAAACACCCGTATTGATCATCCGACCCTTGACTCGATCCAAAGGAATCATTTGCAAGCACATAGCCTCCCTTCCTGTAAGCGAATGGTGCACTAGAACCAGGAGCGAGGCCCCGGGCACTCCTCTGTCGTCCTCTCAGAAAGATCACCCGCGACATCCCTGAGGATATTCTTGACATTGAAATCTCCGCCATCACGCGCCCACTCAAGCATAGAAGGCACGGATTCCTGCAAAAACACCGCGGTTGCAGGCTATCTAGCCATGCCTCGAGCACATCGCAACGACTCTGTCGATGGGATTCGTCTTGATAACCCCTTTTGCTTCGATTTAGTGCCCGTGCTATCAGTGTTTGCAGCTTGTTTTGCTTTTGCCCCATTCAAGTCCCTTTTCCCTTTTGGCTCATGGCCTCTCTTCGACAAGCATCCTCCAAAAGCCCCCGGTCGACCTTATCAGGCGGCAGGTGTACATATCTTACCACCGACCCTCTTATGAAGATGTTCTTCACGGAAGACAGATGAGGGTATTTCAGTTCATCTAGCACTGTGATATCGTCCAGTTTGATGTTGAGGTATTGATCGACGGACTTCAAGGTGCCGCGGATGGAAATGTCGTTTTTCAGTTCGACCGTGACGGTCTGTTGGGTCAGGGTTTTGAAGAAACTGTTTCCTTTCGTCAGCGCAAGCACTTGATGAGCGCATTGCGGTCTGTGGCATCGCATACCTGAAGAACAGCATGGTGTGCGGCTCGTGTTGACGCACTAGCAAAGGTCGTGGTGTAGAGTGTCGTTCGATGCCGGCCTCAGCCTTTCAATTTGCGCTCCCCTCAATTGCGGGAATACGAACACTGCTCACTGCTCCCCGCTCCTTCGTCAGAGGAACTGCCCACAACTTTTGGCTTCCGCAGTCATTGACTTCCGCAGCGGAAGCGATGCCAAGAAATTCCGAAGCAGTGCGTACGTGGTCTTCTTGATCCGCCGAAATCAATGGGGCGAAACATTGGCTGTGAAAGTGCAATATCCTTCTCGCGTTGAGCTGCTATTTCCCTCCTACCTACTACACTCATCTATCATTTGCTCATGGAGGAACACCCTGGTTCTGCTACAGACCTACCAACCTTGTCCAAGTTTCCTCTACTGAGATACCCGTCGATACTTACCTCTTTCATCGATGTCTCATCTGCGATAGAGGGAGCGGCTTTGCAAGTGGCTCGGCAACGGTCCGCACGCCGGCCAGTTGTGGCGCAATCACTGGCCAAAGCTTTTCCCTGTTGGCTCAACCCAGAATCCAGCTATGATGTCGATATCCGCGTCGCAAAGCAATGACATCGATGATCTGATTCAGCGAGCCATTGCCCTGCCACCCACCTGCGATCTCGACTCGCTCTTCTCCACGATCGGCAGGTGCTTCAAAGATTGAGCCAATGATGAGTGCAGCGCAAAATTGCCTTGGAAAAACTCAGGTCTGTCGTGTTCGCGGCGACATGTGCCTTGTATTGTTTGTTGAGACAAACTTACCTTGTAACGATATACAAGCCACTCTTTCACCTTGTCTGTGTTCTCTCGTTTCTCCCAGTCTATCAATGCACGTCTACAATTTCGAGAATACTCCGTTACTAGCAAGCCCTAGCACATCGTTGGTTGGGTCCATTGCTGGGTCTCGATGACATCAACCCAAAACACGCCCACATCAAGAGACCACTTCGCGAGTTTAGAGACCCCAGATGTCGCAGACCCAGCTACGCACTCGCGCTCATGCAGCCGTCGAGTACGATCTACAGGCTCAAAAGCTCTCCCTTGAACCCTCACAGACAAACGACGATGGTGACAGGGCTGGTCATGCCGTTGAAGCCAAGTTCATCACTCCACTGGATCCAGTCATTGAGACCGTAGATGGTAACAGACTGCCAGCCGTTCCCGTCCAGGAAGCACATAAGATCAACTTGTTGAAGAATCGATCTGAGGGGCGACAATATCGGCCAGGACGACCGCGAGGATTGAGTCGGTTCGACAGGCAGAGGGCTGGGCCTGGGGCAGTTGACCGGAACGAGTTGATGAAAGATGACCACGAGAGCGAATCCAGCCGATTAGATCAAGCAATCCCAGTCTTGCATACCCACCCGCTATTTCCTCCTTTGCCTCTCTACGGACCTCCGTCATTTCTACGACACCTTCAGTGTGCAGTACTTCGAACGACATCAGCTATACTCTCGACGGGCTTTCTTGCCGTCATCGTACTGGGGGCGTTATTCACATCGATACCTCACTTTGTGAAATACGTCTGGTTGTGGCTCACCTTCCGAGATCCTGATAAGCAGAGACCTTTCTACGAGGAAGAGAGAAGACGTTCGGCTATACGCCAGGAGCAAGAGAAGGAATGGGAGAGGCGCACGACGAAACAGAAAGCAGCTGCCCAAAATGGTATAATAGACCCGGCTGCTTCGTCAGAAGAGCCACCGGTGCCGCTTGAGGGAGGACCTGACAAGCTAGTCTGCGACATCAGGTACTACGCACGTCGAGTGGGTCTAGACGCCGAAGAGTTCAAAGTGCAGACAGAAGATGGCTTCATTCTGGCTTTATGGCATATCTACAACCCTGCAGAATACACGCCCTGCTCAAGCACAGAGCGACAACCCGACGAGCCTGCCGTTTTCATAGGCTCTCAAGAGGGCCTCCAATCGCACGTTCAGAAGCAGTACTCCGACGGCAACAGAAGATACCCAGTGTTACTGGTGCATGGGCTCCTGCAGAGCGCTGGTGCTTATTGTGCAAATGATGACGACAGTTTGGCCTTTCTTCTCTGTAAGTCTGGGTACGATGTCTGGTTGGGAAACAACCGGTGCGGTTTCAGCCCTGAGCATAGTCTGCTAAAGTATCACGATCCACGGATGTGGGCTTGGAATATCCGGCAGATGGGAGTGATGGACCTTCCTGCGTTCATGTCTCGAGTTCTAGAAGAGACAGGTTTCGAGAAGCTCGGGTTGGTGTGTCACAGTCAAGGTACCACAGAGACATTCGTGGCGTTGGCGAAAGAGCAGCGACCAGATTTGGGTGACAAGATCAGTGTCTTCTGCGCTCTTGCCCCCGCAGTATATGCGGGCCCCTTGATCGGCAAGATGTACTTCAAGTTCATGCGGGTTATCTCACCGTCGATGTTCAGGGTTTTCTTCGGCATTCACAGCTTCATCCCACTCATGATGACCATGCACAGCATGCTACCTGGCAAGCTGTATGGCACCCTGGGCTACCGGGTCTTCTCGTTCTTGTTTGATTGGACCGACACGCGATGGGATCGAGGTCTCCGGGATCGACTCTTTCAATTCTCACCCGTTTACGTAAGTGCGGAGAGTATGAGGTGGTGGCTGGGTCGAGAATGCTTTGCGAAACAAAAGTGCATTCTAGCCACACGGGAAGATGGGCAAACGGAAGAGGATGATGATGGAGAGGAAAGTCCCGAACGTGCCACGTCCGACGATGACGATCGAGGGAGGACCGCATGGTATGACGAACACGTCCCTCCCCTGGCCTTGTGGGTGGCTGGAAGCGACGAACTTGTCGACGGTAGGAGACTTTTGAGACGGTTTGAACGTGGACGCGAACCTTTCGTGAAAGTGGTCCACAGCAAAGTCATTGACGAATATGAGCATCTCGATGTGCTTTGGGCAATGGATGCCGTGGAGCAGGTGGGCAACGAAGTTCGGCAGGTGCTTTGGAAGACAATGCCAGAGGAAGCAAGAAGGATATGCAGAAAGATATCCGGAGTCGTGGATGATGATCGAGGGGATAGCCAGACTAGTGACCGACCAGAGTAACTGGCAGCGAGGAGTAGCGCGTCCATGTCCGATCACAAGAAGCAATTTATAACGAGATACATCATAGGGAGATAACCCCCCAACACGTTCCATGATGATATGGAGTATACAGAAGCATATCACAATGGAGAAGCCAATGACTGTACAGCTAAACAGCGATGTAGACACCGGTTTTCCCAAACGGGCAGGGCGATGCGGCACACCCCTGAAATATACTCGGTAGCTACTGTTACTGCGAGAAGTTGACTGGGGAGCCGACCGACATGGCCCGGAGACATGGTTCAAGCAAAGGAGCAATGCAAAGGAAGGGGTTCGTTTGAGAAACATGGGAAATGGAGTAAACATGGAGAATGGATCTCGCGGAGGAAGTTTGCTTATCATTGAGGCAAAAAGGCTTCACGACAAAGATCTCACCGGGCAGTTGATCGGACACCTTGTGGCCCTTTGTCGTTGCTTGCAAGTGCCTCGTATCTGTCAGGAACTGTATCCGATATCCGCGTAGACAGCGTAAGTGGGCGAAGGATGATTATGGTGCTGAGTGTTCCAGAAGAATTCCTCGTGCAGAAGGAGGAAGGAAAGCCAGGCGTTACAAGCATGTTGGTGATATCGACTAAGCACAACACATAATCAGCGCATTGGAGAGCGCCGAGTTCACCACGAGTAGGCCTGATGATGATGATGATGATAAGAAATCCGTGATAGACACTGTCGTCAGGCCAAGATACGAGTAAGTGATGTGAAGAGGATACTGGATCAAGGCAGAGGAGGCGAGGGTGTGTGTGTGTTAGCCAAACGAGATGGTCGCGTGGCATTCGTTCAAGGGGCATTCGATTCATGATTCGAGGTGTTTACTGCTGGTGCTGCTGGTGTCGACGGCTGTTGCCCTGATAAATCTGCCCAGGCGGCCCACGCATGGCGATAATTGTTTCTAGTGGTCGAATGCAGGTTTAGGCTCGCCTATTACGGGTCCCCCTAGGGCTCGAGGGGCTCTAGCCCCTAGCAGTCATCGGAGACTCCCACCGCCGGACCCTGTGCTGCCTGTCACTGCCTGTCAGTTATGTACCCAGCCACGCCAGCGTAGGCGAAGGTACGAGTGAGTGCCCCTCCGGCCCTCCACAAGTTGCCCCTCCCCTCTCCCCCTTGTCCTCTCTTCGCACCTGGTCTTATCTCTCCCTCGCCCATCACCAGCCATTCACAGCTCTCAATAAAATCTCTCCATGGTCCATGCGATGGCCATGCCTATCACACTCCGTCATGGCCCATACTGGGCTCTGGAGAAGGACTCCACCCTCCCGATAACCAGCATCAAGTTACCCGATGAAGGCCTAGTGGGCGAGGTTTCGGAGGCCAATTCATGCCCTTCGCCTCCAAGGCCCTGCGCAATTTCACACGCTGTGAGAGGTGCGCTGCGCTGCTTTTTTCTGTTCGGCCAGCTAGCGACGGGAAGCATCGCTTGATAAAACCCTCCGTTGGCAATATGCTATGAATAAAGCCCGCTTGCCTCTCATTCCAAGGGCTATCTTCCTTGAGTGCTCTTCATCCATATTCCCATCCACACCAAGGCCGCTTGCTGAGAGCATTGATCCCTCTCGCAACCTACCCACGAAGACCATTCGAAGCACCTCGGCCTGAGTCTGGTCCGGGACGTCATAGTGCATGTATACCAATTCCACCTCATCCGTATAATACACCCACGATCCTTGCGCCGTCATGAGCGAAGACAGGAAATTCAGCGTCGTCTCACAGGGTGGGCACCGCAAGTCGGTGGCTGAAGAGCCCGTGACCTCTGTGCTCCCTGGTGGCGAGGTCCCAATATTTGATCGAGAGTTGACTGCCGACGAAGAGGTTCTCGCGGCACTTGGTTACGTGTATGTTGCCCCCAGGAGCTATCAATTCCCTTCTCTCTGCAAACTTCAATGCTAACATGCAAACAGTCCAGAGTTCAAGCGTGAATTCTCATTATGGACGTCGTTTTGTGTTTCCTTTGCCGTCCTCGGCTTGCTTCCGTCCTTCGCTTCCACTCTCTATTACGGCATGGGTTATGCTGGAACGCCTGGCATGGTCTGGGGTTGGTTGATTGCCATGGCTTTCATCCAATGCGTCGCCATGGGCATGGGTACGTCTCATGTTTGGTTCCTGGAAAAGGAAATGCTTCTGTGTTGCGACTAACAAATACATAGCTGAATTGTGCTCGTCCATGCCTACGTCGGGTGGTTTGTACTACGCCGCGGCCGTGCTCGCACCTCCAGGATATGGCCCCCTAGCTGCCTGGATCACTGGTTGGTCGAATTGGCTGGTTCAAGTCACAGGAGCCCCTTCCGTCGACTACGCATTGGCTTCCATGATTCTTGCAGCTGGATCCATTACCAATCCAGGCTTCGTCCCTCAGAACTATCAAGTGTTCCTTCTGACCACCCTGATCATGATTGTCCATGCATGTATCTCATCCATGCCGACGCGTTGGATCGCGACGTTCAATTCGTACGGCAGCACCTTCAACATCATCGCATTGGTCATCACCATCATCACGATCCCGGCCGCCACCAACCGTGAGTCACAGGGACTGCCTCGTTTCACCAAGAGCAGCACAGTTTGGGGCAACTTCTACGAGGGAACAGACTTCCCAAATGGCGTGGCTCTGCTCATGTCGTTCATCGCCGTCATCTGGACCATGTCCGGATATGATGCTCCTTTCCATCTTTCAGAGGAATGCAGCAACGCAAACATTGCCAGTCCTCGGGCCATCGTCCTGACCTCTGGCATTGGTGGAATCATGGGTTGGTTCTTGCAGTTGGTCGTGGCTTATACCGTGGTCAATATCGACGACGTCCTCGATTCTGATATTGGCCAGCCTTGGGCATCCTACCTTATGCAAATCCTACCTGAGAACACCGCTCTGGCTCTGCTTGCGATGACCATTATCTGCGGTTTCTCCATGGGCCAGGGTTGTATGATTGCGGCGTCCCGTGTCACTTTCGCTTACGCCCGTGATAATTGCTTCCCTTTCTCCGGTCTGTGGAAGCAGGTCAACCCAATAACAAAGACCCCGGTCAATGCCGTCTGGTTGAATTGCGTTGTGGGAATTCTTCTGACCCTGCTCCTCTTCGGGGGCGAGGCATCCATCGGGGCCATTTTCAGCGTCGGCGCCATTGCAGCGTTTGTGGCCTTCACCATTCCCATCACCATTCGAACTTTCTTCGTCGGCAACCGTTTCCGTCGCGGACCATGGCACCTTGGGAAATTCTCGTTCCCTATCGGTGTGGCATCGACATGCTTCACTTCGTTGATGATCCCCATTCTCTGCCTGCCCAGCGTGACAGGTTCGGATCTGAATGCGTCGCTCATGAACTGGACCTGTTTGGTGTGGGGAGGGCCGATGCTGCTCGTCATAATCTGGTGGGTGGTGGATGCCCACAAGTGGTTCACCGGACCCAAGGTGAACATTCAACATATGATGCTGGGAAGAGAGGAAAACGTTATCGATGGCAAGGAGGGCTCTGACTCGGGCAGCGGCATTTCGCCAGCCGCGGCCTCGGATGTGGACAAGGCCGTCCTTAACAAAGTGTGAGGAGATTCCGGGTCAAAAGTACGCTGGTTGATTTTCAGATGATATAACCTTTTCTCCTTTTGCGTGGAGAGTGCACGTATACCCCATGATTGGAAGTCCAGCTCGACGACTATCTAGTGTAATTTGAATGAAGAATTTCGCAGTTCTTGTCGATTTGCTTGATTGCTCGCACACGGGATTGCAATCTCAATGCGACAAATGTGCACGTGCCTGCGGGCGAAGCGGATGGGCCCGGAGGGAAGGGAGGGAAGGTTGCAGGGAAGGAGGCGAGGAGGATCAGGAACTGTGGCTGTCCCTCTTCCGGTTGGTGGTGGCCAATGTTGTAGCGTCTAACGGGGCGATACGAGTAGTGGAAGGAAAACAGGATTAGCGGAGGATTGGATACCTAGCTCGCCAGGTATGTACCTATGTACGTACCTATGTAGTGCCTGGGTGATGCCCAAATCTGCCCTCTAAGATTATCGCTGCCAGACTCCATCATCATTGGACTCCAGCACACAGGCACACAGTTGGGTCAATCAAATTGTAGGATGAAGCTGGCTTCTGCTCTTTGTTCTCGACGAATCCGAGGAGCCACATCCTTCTGGCCTTCTCGAAGCAATCAATCACTGGGACGCACGAGACTCGGATTGTTTTACGAGAACGTTATCCATCCGGGGACTTTCCGCATGATGAATCTCGATATGCACGGATCAGCGGCTATCATCGATCCATATACAATACTCGAATACGACAAGGCAACGGATGGGTCACGACCAGGGACCCATGATGTTAACTTAGACCCTCACTCGCTCCGGGGCGATAGTCCACACACTGTCTATACTCAAGTTACATCCCTCGGCACACCCGTCCAAGGCATGAGGCGTGGAATCCTTCGACCTGCTGCAAGTGGCAATGATTGCCCCTCGAGCATCCACCATCCCCCACAAACAAGCAGGAAGAAGCTTTATCAAGCATTTCGACCAAGAACCTTCGAATCCAAGCGCTATCTCGACTTAACAATGCAACCTTCCTATCTCGCTGCTGCCTCCCTGGTGTGGATGCGTCATGCGACAGCTTGCCAGTGGGAGTCGGACGATCTGCTGGTGCAAGGAAGCTCAAGGTAGGTTTTCCCTGGACGGCATGTGTCCCATAAATACTCTGCTCGGTCGCTATCTCCACGCCTCTGCTGTTGGTATTTTCTGCCTGGCATTGCAAGGATCTGGACATCATGCATTTCACTGCTCTTCTGACCGCGTCGCTGGCGGCTGGCGCGTTGGCGCAGTCGGTGTCGAACCCACACAAGATGGCTAAGCAGAAGTTGGCGAAGAGAGCTCCGGTTTCAGCTCCAGCACAAGAGCGCCGGTCACTTCCCTCACTCGCGAAACGACAACATTCGAGCTACTTGACGCCTCAGACCGAGAGTAAGTCCCCCGAACTTCAGTATCCCAGATGCGAGGGTGGAGTGGGAACTAACTAGAGCAGAGTTCGCCGTTAATGGCACCGGAGTTCCACTGGTCCCCTTTGACATTGGCGAGTCCTATGCGGGCACGCTTTCCATCGATGGAAACAGCTCGAACCAAAACCAGCTGTTCTTTTGGTTCTTCCCCTCAGATAACCCTGCGGCGTCGGATGAGATCACCATCTGGTTGAACGGCGGGCCTGGATGTAGCTCGCTTGACGGCCTTCTGCAAGAACATGGCCCATTCCTTTGGCAGAGCGGGACTTACGGTCCACAACCAAACCCGTTTTCCTTTACCAATCTTACCAACATGGTCTACGTCGACCAGCCAATTGGCACGGGCTTCTCCCCTGCAGCGCCGGGAGCCCCAGCAAAGATCACCAACGAGGTTGATGTTGGCCAACAATTTGCCGGCTTTTGGAAAAACTTCATGACCACGTTCAACATGACGGGACGGAAAGTCTACATCACTGGCGAGTCGTATGCGGGACAATACATCCCATACATTGCCAGCTATATGATCGATCAGAACAACACAGATTATTACAACGTCGCTGGCATCCAGATCAACGATCCCAGTATTGGGCTGGACTCCGTCCTTACAGAAGGTAACGACCCATGTTTATCCTGACACCAGTTTGGGCCATTGTAGCTGACGCCGAGTCACAGTGCCTGCTGCCACGCACATGAACAACTATGCCAACGTCTTCGGCCTCAATGACTCGTTCGTGTCCGCCATCAACAAAAGGGCCGAGCAGTGCGGCTACATCGAGTTCATGGAAACTGCATTGACCTTCCCACCCAAGGGCAAGTTCAAGGAGCCAGTGAATGCATCGAATCCAGGTCAGTGAGTCGCCGGAGAGCGTGCTTCGCAGCTAACCTGGACTGCCACAGATTGTGACATCTGGGATGATATCATTTTCGCCGAACTCTACGTCAACCCTTGTTTCAACTTTTACCATTTGACAGGTAGGACAAGTTTATTTGGCACCCCCTCCACGTTGTGCCGACGGACCGAACACACAACTGACACAATTTCTGATAACTGCTAGACTTCTGCCCGTTCTTGAACGACGAACTTGGCTTCCCATCTCTCGGCGACGGACCAAACAACTACTTCAATCGCAGCGACGTCCAGGCCGCTATCCACGCCCCTCCCACCGACTACGTGATCTGCGGTGATGATAGCCTATTCCCGAAAGGTGACCAATCGCCTCCTTCATCATTCACCGCGCTGCCGCATGTTATCGAGCATACCAACAACGTCATCGTCGGCAGCGGTCTCCTGGACTACTTGCTCTTGATGAATGGCACGCTGATGACCCTTAACAATATGACCTGGAATGGCGCTCAGGGCTTTTCCAAGAAACCCTCTGACAAGTTCTTCGTGCCGTACAACCCCTCTATCGGGTTCGTTATTCAGGAGACTTACAACCAGCCAATCCCTGCCACCCCCGTGGGCTTGGTCGCAGGTGGTGGATACTTGGGCACGACACACACCGAGAGAGGGTTGACCTTCGTGGTTGTCGACATGGCAGGCCATGAGATTCCCCAATATGTCCCGGGCGCCGCCTACAGACAGCTCGAGTTCTTGCTGGGTAGAATCAAGAGCCTGACCCAGATTGGAGACTTCACGACGCAACATGGTAACTACACGGGCACAACTCCATTGTAGTCGGATGAGAGATGGGCTGAAGATGCGCTACGCCCGTTGTGACGGAGCTGAGACATGACTTGCGGTCCTACGTCGTAATGCACGCGGCACGACAGAGTATATAAAAAGTTTACGATTGTGAAATGCTCTGGTGAATGAATATGTCAGTTCAAGGTCGAAAATCCCCTTGTCATGACCCCGAATATAACAAGGGCCTAGTCGTCAGCCTGGTAATTGATTGGACGGAGACTCTAAATTCAGTATGTCAGACAAAAGCATTCAGTAATTGGGGCCTCCAGAGCGAGCGCGTGACTGCGCGTCATCTCGACGCGCTGGATCCTCAATACCACGTTCCCCGGTGCTCCCCACTAAACTGCGGCCCTGAATTCACAATTCCCCTTGTCATGCCTTCTCCCTGCACCTTCTCCTCGGAAAAAGGCTTCGAGAGCATCCATGGCTCTCGAGCCCAAGTCGCCGTCCATGCACAACCGCTTGATGGGGACTCGGATCCCCCACCCTCCATCCACCCATTTTCATGATGGCGAAGAGTTCCCCGCCCCGCCTGCGAAGCGACGAAAAGCTGTCGTATACGACGGGACCGCCAGCCCGACGCGCGATTCCCCTCGAAAGTCCGCCCCGAGGAGGAGGGTCAAGGAAGAGATTCCAGACTCGGAAGAAGAGGGGGAAGAAGACGATCTCCATGGACGTGCAGATCGGATCTCTGATCCTCCCCGGGCGACACAGTTGGAGGCCACTCTACCTCCCGTGACGACGGATGAAGAAGCCATAGAGGCTTATGAGGCTTACAAGGCAAGTGAATACACGCAGCATAATGACCAAGATGGTCGCCGAGATGCAGAAAGGACGTTGTCAAGGCTGGAATCGCGCTCTTGGATCAGAGGACGCAGCTCCATCTACGTGGATGCCTTCAACCTCGCTCTGGACACGGTGCTGGACGAGGAAGAGCATCTTTTCAACGAAGCCGAGTTGGCTCTCTTTGGTATATGGAGGGAACTCAGCTACGAGGCGCAATACCTCTACGTACGCCTGTTCCTTCGTAAGACAAGTAAATGGTTCCGAGTCAGAGATCTGCAGTACTACAGCGACGTTGCGGACATGGAGGCTGCCGTCGCGGAGTTGCAGAACGAGAGATCCCTCCCTGCCGTGAACGAGGCGCCTGGTGTCCATGCGGGTGAACTGGAACCCCCGGAAGGCACGATATTGGGTAAGACGTTTACTTTTGCAGAATGTTCGTCAGAACACATTAAAACACTGGATGAGGCCAGCAGCCTCTTGCTTTTGGACGAATTGAAGACCCTCGCAAAAGAAGCAAAGGTTCACGGCAAGAACAAACGAGAACTTTTGCAGAATTTCCGGCGTACCAGCGGCAGGCAGGCTGGCCTGGGTTTCAGAGAACTTAGACGTTCGGAAACGCAGGAATCGGGTAGTGCCATGTCTGAGGACAATCACTCTATCTATGACGAAGAAGATGGAGAGGAAAGCAGTGGACCCAGCACACCGAACGCTTCGAGCACCAATCGAGACGCTCACTTTACGAAGAAGATACTCGATCGGACGGGACGTTGCATCCGACTCTCCCTGACTCCGTTGAAGCTTTTCGAACGGGTCCACCTTGTCTTCTACCGTAGCACAGAATGGACGGAGAAGAGCCTGACGACCTTGATCCTGGCCAAGATATCTCGTCGCAACTTCCCAGAGTACATCGTTAGCCGGTCGACCACCATTTTTGAGTCCCGTGCTCTCCTCCTCGAATTCGAGGCTAGTCTGCGCACACAGTTCCGGGTAGACAACATCCTAGAGTTCAACGGCACCCCGGGCCGGAAAGCTCTGGAGGAAGTGAAAGAGATCTTTCAGGCGGTGTATCCGCAGTGGAAAGCCTTGCTGGCAGAAGAACAGAGGAAGGAAGACCGCGTCTATGAGAGTGGAGAGGGTGCATATCTGCGTCGTTTCAGCCCAGCATGGGTATACACGCGTATCGTGCATAAGGCACTTCACCCTCTTGCCCGATTCAAAGAGCATCTTCGTGAGCACGGACTCTTGAACGAGCTATTGGATCAACGACTTTTTCACGCGTCGAGAAGGGGTGCATGGTACCAACGCAGAGCGCTGTTGGAAGAACACTACATGCACGCTCTCACGCCTGACGAAGGTCGATCTGTCGAGGCAAACAAGAAGCACTGGAAGCGCATCGCTTTGAAAACTTGTGAGCTGGGACTTCAAGATAAAGAGTGCCACATCATCTACCACTATGACCTGCAAAAGCGGGTTAAGAAACTGGAAAAGCAGTTACGCGTGCCACTTCGGGAACAGCATGATTTTGGGCATGTGAAGCTTGGAAAAGCTGTGGAGAGGGATGTCGTGGGCATCAAAATCGAGCACGGCCGCGAGGAAACACCATCACGGAATCTCACCTTCAGCCGGAAGAACAGCGTCAACGCGGCAGCCACGGACAGCGACCTATCGACGAACAACACCACCACCACCACCACCACCACCACCACCACCAGGCGTATCTCGCTTCCCAACCAACCAAGCAATCCAATGCTTGGTAGCAAGACAGTCTGGCTTGACCACTTGGACACAAACCTGTCTGTCTCCGTCGAATCCATGTGTCTCTCCCACTATCGCCACGTATTAGGCTACAAGGGCTACCACTCGGAAGGCGGCATCCTCCGAACCATCTTCGGGTTGCTGTTCTACGACATCCTCTTCTTCAACCCGTACATCCCCAACGTCTTTCAGACGGCGTACCAGACCTGTCCGCTCGATCTCCACACGGACAGTTTCTTCTCCGCCCGCATGCCGGAGATCCTGGGGAGGATCAACCAGATCTCCAACGGCGAGGCCGTCGAGATTGCCGAGAGGGTGTGGGACCAAGAGTATGAGAGACGGACGTGCATCGTCGGCGTGAGGTGGGATGAGTTTGAAAAGGCCGACCTCCTCGAGTTGCTGGGTTGTTGGGACGGTCAGGCTTTGGGGACGGTCATGCTCGTCATGGCGCAGGAATATCAAAGCCGGGGCGGCGGCGTGCCGGATCTCGTGCTTTGGAAGGTCCACAACCACCTGGAGGGTGATCAGGGCCGCAGTGGCAATGACGGCCATGACCACGCTCAAGCTCAAGCACACCCCCAGGATAACAGACAAGCCAAAGGAGAAATCCTCTTCGCCGAAGTCAAGTCCGCAAACGACCGACTCAGCGACACGCAGCGCCTGTGGATCAGCGTCCTGCTCTCCGCGGGCGTGAAAGTCGAGCTGTGCCACGCTGTTGCTTGCCGCGGGGACGAGATCTAGTGCAGTTCAGGTCAGGTCAGGTCAGGTCAGGTCAGGTCAGGTCAGGTCTAATAGAATGAAATGAGATGAACTGAACTGAACTGAACTGAACGAGGTGGTGCCACCCACAGGACTCTCCTCTAGCCGTAAAATGGAAGAGGTGTAGACAAGAGGACGCTCTATACCTTTGTGTCCCATGCGTGTCCTCTATGTGTCTATATGTCTAGATGTCTATAATGTCCAGTTCTATCAACCTGGGAACAAATACATGAAATGTATTATATCTCTATATAAATCTGTGTGTGTGTATATATTTATATATATATATAGAGAAGAAATTGAGTAATTACAATACCTCTCTACCTCTCTACCTAGGTACCCTAGACTCAGTATCGTTCATATCACGCTCTACTATATCTTTTGAATGCTTATCTCATTTCTAGAGTCTATCGTTACTATTCCTCTATTCTTGTTTCTCTCTTTTTTTATCTGATTTCGTTCTCGAGGTCTAAAATCTCTAGGTACTAGTGACTCCTTGTTGTTGTTGTACATAGCAGTACACTCTATTCCGACCCGCCTCTTAGGTAGGACCGGAGTTGACAGCCCATGCGCTGCGCTGCGCTATGCTCGTTTGACCAGCTGAACTGCGCCAGGAAATGGAGAAAAGGAAAAAAACCCCCTCCGGTGCGCTGGCAAACAATAAACAAGAAAAAAGTTCCCCATCACATGCATGCTATGTAAAATGACGGCGTCCCCTCGTGTACATATCCCAATCGATGCGTTGCGTGCAAGAGGAGGTGGAGGAAATGAGAAGCCTTTCCAGGGAGGGAAAAGGGTATCGCCAGCCCAATCCCCGTTTTGCTCACTTCGCGTCCCAAGGAGAGAAAGGGGAAGAGAGGAAGAAAAGGAGCATGTCTCCCCTCACTTGAATCACAGTTTCCCTCCGAACCAGCCAACGCCTTTTTCGACAGCCTCCTTGCCCGCTGCCGCTGCCATGGCATGTTGCTGCAGCTGACCCGGCTTGACCCGGCCGAAATTAACGTCCAGGTCAAGCAAGATCTTCAAAGCATTCCGGCTGCGCAGGTACGGTAACGGGGCTTTTGCCTCCCTAAGGCCAACGCCCGGTTCCACTCTGCCTGTGACTCCGCCTGCCGACTTCTTCTCGGCCTCGTCTGAACCAGGGAACGGGAGCAGCTTCGACAGCACTTCGTACGCTGCCAGCGTAAAGCCAAATTGCGGTGATGAACGCAGGATACGTGCCGGGCCGCCCTTGAAAAAGGCCTTGAACCCTTCCTCTTTGAGAATCTTGCGCGCGCAGTCTCCGAGACCGTTGTATGTTGCTTCTCCCTTACGGGCTTCTACCTGCAGTCGGGTCTTGATCACATCGCAAGGGGTCGTGAGATATGCTGCTGGCATGCCTGCAATGGCACCGGCAGTCAACAGCTGCAATACACCCAACGACTTGGTGGGTGATTCGCCGAAGAAATCTCTCTTGAGGTGACTGTACGTGGGGAAGTAGATGGCCGAAAAAGGAACGTCGCGCAACAAGCATGCTGTGACACCCTTGTACAAGCCCAGGATACCGAGATTGCGAACGATCCACATCGCACTACGTTTGGGAACCGCGTCGGATTTCTTGGCCAGTTCACCTTGGACCTGCAGGCGGATTTTGACGATTTCGAGCGGGTTGGTAAAGACCTGTTATGCGGAGCACACCGTCAGCGTCTCGCATTTCAATTCGTGAGGTCAAAAGCCCTCATAGCCTGGCACTTACCACTTGACACGCCCCTGCGGAACCTCCAGCAAGGATCTCCGCCCAGAGGGGGATCTTGCCAGTCTGCTTGTCCGTAAATCTTCCTCGCACGAGATCATTCACTGTGAGCTTGATGGCTTTTTCAGGAGCAACCCCGACCAATTGAGGCAGTACGCCCGAGTACAAGCCACGAATACCTTCATTTCGTATAACCTTGCGGGCACAGTCGATGGAGTTCTCATAAAGTCGTTCACCAGGTCGGGTGCTCCGCTGGTTTTGCATGCGTGTCTTGACCAGATCGATCGGATAGACCATGAATGCACCAAACGCGCCGGCGATGGAGCCAAGACCGAAATGGTGTGCAGATTCGAGCAAGCCGCGAAGCAACTGTTGAGATTTGGACACCGCGCGGTCGGCAGCTTCGGCCACAGCATTCAATTTCGCACCGGCTGTTTGGTAGCTGGCATCCAAAACCTTGGCGAAGTCATCTAGAGCCAACCGGCCGGAAGGGGTGTCGAGACCGGCAAAGTGAAACAAGATGTCGGCTTCCATGGGGGTGTAGAGAGAAAAGCGGGTCAACCGAGCAGCCTCGTTGAGGAAATCCGTACGATCAATCCTGCCGTCTGGAGATTTTGCGGTGGCGTTACGGATGATCAGATCGAGTAGGTCCATCTCGCGGATGACGTTCTGGAAGGCGCGGACATTTGCATACGAGATCTTGGTGCCCGACGAGATATTGCACAGAGTTGGCAGGTTCTCCAAGAGGTGGTCGGACAACTTATGTCCCGCAGTGGCTCGGATGATGCGTTCAAAATCCTCTGGGTCGATATAGCCATCTTTATCTTTGTCGTACAAATGGAATGCCTGCCGGATGCGCTCGCCCTGCAAACCACGCATCATCTGCGCAAATTGTGGGTAGGTCATCTCATGTCTCTTATTTTTCCCACCAATATATAGCGAAGCCCATTCCGAGTTGAAATCAAAGGGGATACTCTCTTGGCCTCTGTTCTGTTCGTAGATCTTTTGGAAGGTGTCTGACTTGATCGAACCAGTACCATCTTCGTCGAACAACCTGAAAGCGATCTCATACTCTGCGTCCGATTTGGCGAGGAGATTGTCAAAGGCGGCCCATTCCGACATGGTGATTTTACCGCGCTTGTGACGGTCCGCGACCCCGAAGAGGATGCCATATTGTTCCCGTTTAATTTTGTGCTGCGAACAGGGAGAGCGCGTTAACCGACATGTGCGCAAGGGATCGGACGACGAGCGACATGTGACGCGCAGGGGACGGGAGGACTCACATAATCTTCCTCTGGTGGCGCGATGGCATTGATAAAATCCTCCTCGTTCATGTAAAGCTCTCCATCTTCATCCTTGTTTGCATGTCGCAGGAAGGTCATGCGCGACTCTGTCGACAGGCTTGAGGGAGCCGATGAGCCCAGTAGGGACTCTTTTACAGCTTCTGTGACGGTCGCCATGGTCTATAATAGACTACAAGTCGGTCAAATGAGGAATCTAGGATCGATTGGTCGACAAGTTGTTGCTCTTCAAACCGCTCCAGGAGGTTCGTTCGGTCGCGGGGATGAGCGCGGACACGACGATTGAAAGTGAGAGATAAAAAATCGAAGTGGATCAGCCGTCAAAGGGAACTGCAGACCGCAGGTAGAGTGACGAGACTGAAGGACATACGAGACAAGAAGCAAGCTCGAGGCAAGAAATTGCTTATGCAAAAGGCGGTGGTGAAGGGTGTCCCTTTCTGACCCTTTCTCGCCCTACAAAACCGCAGTTTCGGGGGCACAAAATTAAACAAAAATTTGGAGCTTTGGTCTCGCTGGTCTCGCTGGTCTCGCTATCGATTTAGCCGTTGTTCTAGCCCGTACAGGCAATCCCGGTTCAGGCACAAGCTGGGCGTCTTACCATATCGGGGCTAGACCTCGGCATAAAAGTCCGCGAGCCGAATGAAGCTCCGGCGGAAGTTTTCCTATGCTTTGTATGCGTAGGGGTCCAGAGCCTCACGCGCCCACGCAGCAGTGGGATTTTCCGGACAAAGGCAAATATGAGTGTGTGAGAGAGAGAAAAAATATCATGCATTGCGATATAACCCTGTGCTGTGACCGTATGTCTTTCCTAGCAGCGCTCTTCAGAGTCCTCCCTGTTTGCCCTGGAACCTCTCGAAGTACATGTATATGATACAGTAATACAGTGCATGTACGCCGTTTCTTTGCATACGCCAAATAAAGCCCAAACTCAGGTCATTGCGTCGTTAGATATGCCCCCCAGCTGAGCAGATTTCCTCCTTTTTGCCAGTTTCAGACCATCCAGTCTTACTCACGTTCATGCTGTGTATCCATACCCAACTGTCTCAGAGAGCAGACGGTTGACAGAAGGAAGACTCTCCGTAGATAAACCAGATGTTATCTCACTGGCACGTCGACTATGTGCAGTATTCCCGAGGCTGATGCCACTGTCATCGGTATGACCATATTCTTCGTCCAGTGATGAGCCGCGTTCATAGTCGCTCACTCCCTGACCGGAACTAGCTCGTGATCTGTTTCGAGCATGGCTGGAGCGAGAAGGGTTCCTCAGGTTTCGAAGCCCCTGTTGAAACATCTGAACAGAACATCAGTTAGCTGGAGGTCAGATGGCCGGCGGCAATCAATCTCCACATACCACTTTCTCCACGTCTGACATAGACTCTCCAAGCTCCTTGCATAGAGGTTGCCATATCGAATGCCGGTGCCGGTTGTACGCGTCTGTCACCCTCTGGATTCTGGCCTCGTCCCAGTCGGTGTCGCGCATCTTGGCCA
Organism: Fonsecaea multimorphosa CBS 102226; assembly: GCF_000836435.1. Lineage (NCBI taxonomy): Eukaryota > Fungi > Ascomycota > Eurotiomycetes > Chaetothyriales > Herpotrichiellaceae > Fonsecaea > Fonsecaea multimorphosa. The sequence continues at coordinate 625,534 of NW_015971643.1, forward strand.
ACACCCTCTCATGTCTCTTTCGACATGCGTTGGCCGACTTGTTGGGGAAATATCGTCGGTGGATCTCCTCCCACGACAATCCCCGACCCTTCGCATCCAACAGGATATTGTCCTCCTCGGCGTTCCAAGGACCACTCTGGCCCGGACGTGGGATCGTTTCCCTCTGCAGATGAGGAACAGGGGGCATGGAGTTAGGGACAGACTGTAGGTAGTTGGACATCATTTGTTGTTGGCCATATTGGAGGCTGTGATCTGCGTAGTGCAGGCTGTGCATTTGAGGAGGATTCCACGGAGTCATGGTCGGGGGCATGCTGGTGACCATGGTCGCTGGCGCTCGGAGGCTGTATGGAGCTGGTCGCTGAACTCGTCGGGCTATAGTTGGCTGCTTTGGCATTCCTTGTCATGCGCAGGCCGATGAGTCGAGGCCTTGGTCGGTGGAATGGTTGCGCGAACAAAAAGGAAATTGGTCCGAATTATGATTATGAAGGTGGAGAGGAGGAGCGAGTGTACAAGAAAAATGAAAAAGGAAACGACTGAGCTGAACCCGGTGCAGCACGTCTGAGGACTGGATGGCATGAAATGTTGTATGCCTGGATGACTCGAGCCTGACCACCCCTCTTATGAACAATTGCGTCCAGCGCAAACAGCCCTGCCAAAGAACTTCAAACACACGGGCGTCAATCTCAGATTTGAAAGAGACGCGAAACCCAAGCAGCTCAGGTCTCGAGCCACCCAGTTTCATAAGTACAAAGTGCTCGACAATCAGCCTCCCCGGCGCAAAATATGCAACGGCGCCTCGGGGAACTGCAAGAGATGGACGCCCAAGGCGAAATCCAGACGCGCTGACCACTGAAGGATCCATCTCCTACGATCAAGTGAAACTCGAGCCTCGAGAGGGGGGCCATGAGGTGGTGTGGATCATACCAATGTAGTCGCAGAAAGTATATTTGGCAGCCAGCCAGCCCTACCTCTCAGGCCCAAGCGAGCCATTCGCAACACAGCACAAAGCGGCTGTCGATCAAGCGAATCTCAGTAGCCGCTGGCAGACATGGACCGGGGCGATCAAGCCGGGCAGAACTCAAGCGGTTTCGAGAATTTTTGGATACACACAAGCACGCTGCCCAGTAGCAGAAACTTTCGATGCCCCAGAACTCTAGCATCTTGTTGGTTGCAACCATGCACATTGGCTGGGTCCGAGGCCAGGGCATGCGGTGGATTCCGAAGTCATGATAGCCGCTGAGCATCAATCTCAGGGAGGCATGGATTCACACAAACGGGACTTGGAGTGCTCGCGTCGCCCCATAGAAAGCAGTCTCCAGGACAACAGACCGTTCGGCTCTACATGCGAGCAGATAATCGCCATTCATGTCATCTTGAAAAACCGCAAGAAGACACACGGCGTGCTTCTGAGATGTTCGACTGAGGTTGGAGGATATGAAACTCGAGGTCGCTTGCCAGGCGCTTAATCTCTTAAAGACCCTATATTTAGCCATGGCAGATTGGCAGCCATGATTTGCATACCCACTTACCCCTCCACTGAATACTCTGTGCGTCCTCTGTCGCATTGGATATGCTGAGGTGGATTCGTTCCTGTGTTCTGGAAAAGGATCCCAGTAACGATATAGGGTAGACCTAGCTTTTCTCATCTAGCCGAACATTGGCTAAATTCTCTATACCGGGGTTGCGTCTCGCCACTAGAAATGGTGCGGCCACTCACCCATCTATGAGGCCGTGTGCCCAATATACAACCGAGACACTCGTGCCCGCAGTGTCGGTAAGAGAAAATCACCAAGGGCGAACAAAAGACAAGAGAAGGTCATATATTGACTATTCTTGAGAGTGTCAGGTAAAAGACTGTGGTTTTTCCCGCTTCAACTCTTTCTGTAGTTCTTGGATTATATTCTTTTTGTTGGCCCCCTTTGAAGCCCCCTGGGAGAGGAGCCGACGCGTTACATCAAAATGGTACATCATCAACAGGTCGTAGATCAGCAGCCGATCCCTCATTGCGGAAAGGTTTTACAACATATCAAATCGCTCAAAAAACCCAAACAAGAAACATGCCGGACTGGCCCGTCATCTCCGTCCCCATCGTCGCTCGTCCTTCGATATCTTGACGTGAGAGCCATAGTAGTCCTCTTCCTCGATAGGCGTTACACTGTATACGACAGGAGTGTCGGAGAAGGACAGTTGTCGCCGTTGCGTGCTGGTCTTGGAAGAAGACTTCTTCAAGATGCTTCTTGATGAGCTGGTGTTGACATATGAATATGTTGGCTGTTGCAGCGTCGAGTAGCCCCGCTGGTTGAGTCTGGTGTTTCGTGCAGTTGGGCTGGCGGGTGACGGCGAGACAGGGGATTTCAGAGGTGATCTCAATGGTGTCATGGGAGACTTGAGTGAGAGTGTTGGTCTGGTTGCTTGAGCAGTAGAGGTCGAGATGCTCAACGACAACTTTGGCTTTGCGGCTCGTGAGGCAAGCATGATTATATCTTGATTGATTGTATGAATGTGGTGATTGATATGATGTTTGACTTGTTGTATCTTGAGTCTGTTCAACAGATTGCGAAGGCCTGTTATCAAGCTTGCTGGAGTGGCGTTGTTGAAGATATAACAAAAAGATGCAGATGTGAATAGCGGGGCAGTGGAGCAGATGCAAGAATAGCAGTTGAGTATGATAGAGACAATAATAGAATTGGACCAGCCAAATCTAGATCGTAAGGAAATCGAGGAATAGGAGACGCCAGACAATCAATGTGTGGATGAAGAGAAGAAGAAGCCGGGTCGACAAAGCGGTCGGATGGGCGGTTAGATATAGTTGTTGAAACGTAGAGAGGAGTCGAGACCTGCGCTGGCACGGCTGGTCATGGCGAGTTGTCGTCCCCATTCGCCCAGCATCACCCCCATGGTCCGAGCTTCTGCCTTGCATCTCGCCCAATCATTGCACTGCTTGACGCGCTCACATTGTGATACTGCTGCTTCCTCACCTTCTCCTCCAATAGGTGATGCAGTTTCCCCATGCAAAGTCAGGTTAGTAAGTGTGTCAATGTGTGATAGATCAAATCAGGCCGGCCGGGACTGTTACCATGGCTCTCACAGAGTTCCTCGCCTTGCATGAATCCGTAGTCCGACTGGCTCATTCAGGCATCTTACCAGCTTTGCATGTCTGCCAAGCAGTTGTCATTGGAACTATCGATTTTGGACTCCTCCTTTGGTCTTTCAGCAGGGTGATAACGGTGATCAAAGAGTGTTGACGCGGGAGACCACAGAATATTCACCAATGTGGCTGGCATTGCATAAATTAATTGACGCTATTACATGAATGAACGTTTGAAGCCGCGTCCACATCTAGAGTCGCCCGCAGAAGCAGCTGGTTACCTGGAACTGCTGGAATCGGACAAAGCACATGACACCATAAGGAGGCAGAATGTGAAATCTTCATCAATCACCTTGAAAGACCTTGAGGTGATGAAGACCTTTACCCTGTGATGAAGCTAGGACCATCAAGTATGTAGCGCGTTACTTGATCTCGAGGTGCGCCCATGGTAATCCACATCAAGTCCGCCGTGGCTTGCAAACCACGCAGGAAGATCAAGAAAAAAGTAACATAATACAGATTCTGGCTGTGCTGGTCCAGGTCCAAACCCACCTGTTTGATAATCAGCTGGACCTTCTGAACTTACCATATAGACTGACATCTCCTGCTTGAGCCACTATTTGATGATCATGTGGTCCTTGAAGGCTACGCATTATCTGGCTGCGCCGAGAGCCGCTGCACTCTCCGTGAGGAGTACGGCTGCCAGCATCTTCAGTTTAACAATTTGGTCTGTCGTTCCAGGTGCAACCTGAAGCATGAGGAAATAGAGACCAAGGCATCATAATGCGCTTCGCGCAAAGCATGTCAAGTTGGAGACAGCAGTGGAAACCGACAGGCACGCAAAGGTTCGTCCCCAATCTGGAAATTCGGTTTGCGTCCAGAGTTTTGTCCGCTCTGGTAGGTGAACATAATCGACTGCCCGCCGTATAGCATAGTCTTCTCACCACGATCCGAGTGCTGCCGTATTCGACTTACCTGTTCGCAGCGATGTAAGGTTTGGGCGCGTGCAGTGAAGATGGGTGATTTTTACATGTTGAGCAAGTGCCGTTCTGGTACTTCGGTGGGTGGCGCCGTTGATCGCCTGGACAACCACAACTTCAGTGCGGCTTTGGCATGGCGAAATGACGGCGCAGAGTTGACAAAGGCGGGTTAGATCTGCTCGGTGAAACTACTGGCGTGTGAATCATGCTGTGTATGTACGGCGCAGGGCGAGTCATCTTCTTGGTTTATTTTGGATTGAGATTTGCGTAAGGCAAGCAAGTCAGTCGGGTCTTGACGCCGATTCTTTGGCGGAAAAGGCGAACTATCGAGGCTGAAGCAAGGTGCGCGGAATCAAAAGTGTGCTGGAATGACTGTCGCAACAAGATTATGATGAATCAGTCGAGTACGAGAAAAAAAGCCCCAGCCGAATTCGTTGTGATACATGTCGACACCAAAGTCGTCAATAAAGAGCAACTGTGGCTTTGCTTTTGTCGCCGTTGCCCCAGTCCATAACCGTAATCCCGCTGCGCCGAATGGAGTCGACCATTAACCATTCTGTCTCGAAACAACAGGGTGACGTTTTCGTTGCCGCAGCTAGCAGAGCGCACATTTCAGATACATGGAAGGGTTCGAATTCCATGTCTCGAAGGCTGGAATCCACAATTTGTGAAGGAGAATGGGACAACATCCAAGTCCTCTTTTGTCCGTCCGCTTACCTGCTGGCATAACGATCTTCACGGGCATAGTCTCGACCACCTGCGTACTCACGAGGGGCTTCGTCGCGGGTAGCAGGAGGGTAGCTACGGTCGTCGTTGCGTTCATAGTAGCCACGTCGATCTCCACGCGTGCCGCTGCCATAGCCCTCTTCGCGCCTACCGCCCTCGTATCGGTCGATGCCGCGGCCGCCGTAGCCTTCATCTCGGTCGCGTCTGCCACCTCCGTAGCCGCGTCTTTCATAGTCGTCATATCGAGAACCACCACGGTAGTCACCGCGATATTCACCGCGATAGTCGCCGCCCCGGTAATCGTCACGGCGACCTGAGTATCCTCCCCGACGATCGTCATAACGGTCGCGGTACCCGCCACGAGGTGGGCCACGGAAGTCACCTGTGCAAGGTCAGTATGTTACGTCTGGTGTCGGCATCCTACTCACCGCGCTTGGGAGGGCCGAAGTATTTCCCTGGAGTGGGAGTACGAGGACGGGCACGACGAGCTTTCTCGATGCTCAAGACGCGGCCTTCGATAACCTCGCCTTGCAAGCCTTCCTTGGCTGCCTCCGCTTGGTCGTTCGAGACCATTTTGACGAATCCAAACCCACGAGACTCTTTGGTATGGGGGTCCAACATGATTGAGCAGCTTTCAACATCACCATACTTCTCGAAGAGGCGGGAGACATCGGCTTCGGTGAGACGAGGGTGAATTCCAGTCACGAAGAGATTGGAGCCAGTGTTCATGGCATCCTCATCATCCCCATGAGCGTCTTTCATGCGAGTGTCAGACGGAGGCGGTGGTCTGGAGTGAAATTGGTCAGAAAGCTTTGCAAAGCGCTGGAGGGAATGAGGCTTACGCTCTGTCGCGGCCATTTGGGGATCGGCTGCGGTTTCGGTCATCACGATCTCCCCGAGGCGAGGCAGATCGATCGCGACGTTCATATGCGCGGTCATCTAGAAAATGTGAGAAAGAAAAATCTGGACAGTTGTCTTATGACTAGAAAACGTACCTTCGTAGCGAGCAGCAGAGTCCTCGAAGTCGGCCATGGTATCAGGCTGATGCAAATGTGTTGAGCCAAGGGGGCTGAAGTCAATTGACTGCGACCTCGTTTTCAAGGCCTTGGTTACAGTTTCAACAAGCTCTAGGGATTGTGGACACCCGGAGCTGATAAAGAAATGACAGAAAATCTCTTTGATGATGAAAAGAGCTGATATCTGCTGGCGATGGTGGATTGTTTGTAAGGCTACGATGAAGAGTGAGGCGAAGGCAAAAAATCGCTACAGGACACGCGCACTCAGCGCCAAGGTAAAGTTGCCCAATTAGGAACGATCTCGGGAGCGGTCAATCATTCCTCCGTTGAGGCGTGAGACCACTCAGCCTCGTCAAGCCAGCCTTACCACCGAGCCCACCTATTGTCTTTAGATTTGTGAGGTTCAACATGCCGTGACACAGTCATAGGAGAGTCGTTCTACCTTTTACCGCACCCTATGGTGGAATGTGTTCACACCTTCAATAGATTTAGTTTGCTATTGAATGCTACAGCTAGTCAGTTACACTGAGAGTGTAGCGCAAGAAAGGAGGATGGTGTAATCGAAGCCGAGGCAGACAATCCAACATCGATCCTTCGTATACTCGGTATTTCTCACCGCCGATTCCGGAGAGACCTGGTAGCCCAATTGGGGACATTGCCTGGTTTGCTCCTCAATATTCTTTTCTTGGCTGTAGCTCCCTCCGTCTTTGAGTCTGTGGCCTCGTCATCCACGGCAACACCATTAGTGTGTCCGACGATGTCATCGACTGTTCCCAGTCCTTGGAGTTCGTCTTCATCCATCTCACTAAGCTCTTCACTCATTTCGCGCAACACTTCTGGTCCTGTCCAGCGTTCTTCGAAGATGGTTGTGCCTTCTGGATCAAATTGAGTAACGTACCAAGGAATGCCACCATCGGACTGGAGACTTTGAGAATGGCCCTCCAAACTCATTGGAGGCGTCGGTGGCTCCACTTGCTGTCCTGATTCCGCCGTCCCAATCCCATTTGCATGTGATTCATGCCTGAATCCATTCGTGGAAGCGGGCGGTGTACTAGCGGAAACCAGATGAGATGCCATCTCCTGGCTGTTGTGTTTAAGCAAATCATCCTTTGCAGCAGGCATTTCGGGATCCTTGACGGTTTCCTCAATACGAGTCGGTTCTTGCACGGAAGTTGCAGCCTCAACCATTTCAACTTCGGCCTCGGCTGGACTAGCGATCCCAACCTCGTGTTTCAATTCGACAGAATCAATAACCGGAATCTCCATGGACTGTGCCAACGAGCCACGTCGAGAGAGGAGTGCTTCGTCCATCTCTCTAATCTGCTCAGCGTACGGCCGACCGTGCAATTCAGCTTCTTTCCTTGTGGCTTCTTCTAGGAGAGGTTCAATGCCTTTGGCAACTCGTCGGGCAAGTGTACGTCGATCCCGGTCTTCGGGTTTCATGTCTTCGGCTCGGCCGCTCACCAACGAAATTAATTCTGAGAAGCTTCCTGCACTGTTGCCGAATTGCGAGTTGATCACCTGCACCACATCATTGGAAAAGCTCGCGATTGAAGTGTGCTCTTTCCTGAAGACTTTGGCCTGTAATTCGAGCAATCCTGTACGGAACAGGCCTCTGTCAAGTCTGAAATTTGTTAGCATCGAAGCTGAAACATGGGGCAGCGAGACTTACTTGAGCGCTTTCTCGATAATCGGCTCTAGAAGATGTGGAACAGGGAAGTAGACGATGTCGACGACTTCCTTCAACATGCGAGCCTCTTGCAGTTTCGCCGCTTCGCGTTCTTTGATCAAGTTGCACAGCTGCACGATCTTGTCCATGTCCTTTGCCAGCCTCTCAGCGAAATCAATGCGACGTTCAAGCCTGGCACGGCCGGCTGCGCCTTGGGCCTTGTAATCGCGACGTGTGACCTCGAAGGAGCTGAATGTATCCATCTGTAATTGCAGCCGCTTCAGAAGGGCAGCGCCCCTACGAGCTTCACGTTTCAGGGTCCAGTATTTGCAGATTTCAGAGACATATTCCTTCTTCTTGTGCACGGTGAATCTTACCAGAGACTCCTCGATAGACTTGAGAATGACTTCGGGGATCACGGGAGCACCTGAAGGCAGTCGCCAGACCGTTTTCTGCTTTTGTCCCTTCTTGTTAGTCAGAGTCACCTTCAACTGACCCTTGTCCGTTGTAGGCGTATCTTGGATGTCATGAATCGCCAAGGCAGAGGCACGACTATCTGCCCAGATCTGCCCCCGGAAATGTTCTTTGAAGTACTTGACCGCCTCTTCGTAGGCTTTGTCAGTGTGATGCTGACGCTTCCAATCACCAGGAGTGTGTTTATGGCAATACGCCTTGAGCTGTGACGGCTCCATTAGGGTATTCTGGCCGCCGCCTGTTTTCATTTGCAAAAAGAGGCCAGCTTGGCGTGCACAGGTCAGATGAAAAGGCTCGTAACAGCGGCCGTCGCTGCATTGAATGCTAGCCCCCATCTCCTGTTTGCAAATGTAGCAGACGAGTCTCCAACGACTTGTGGGCACTTTTTCAACGTCGGTGATAGGTTCCATCAAGGATGGATTGCCGATAGTGACTTCTGGAATCCAGATGGCACAGAAAAGGTGCGCCCACTTCGAATTGTTGGTTTGCTTAAAGGCGCCGCCCTCATTGGGGCAGAAAATGCAGCTCGGTCGGGAATTTCCCACAAGTTGGCATTTTCTGCACAACCATTGTCCTTCGGGAATGTAAGGCACACCATAACATTCTTGATGTACAGCGAGATCACAGCCATCGCAGAACACTATGGCATTGGCATTCTCACAGTCGCCATCGTCGCAAATCGCGCATTTGCTGTCTGGCTCTTCTCCGGCAGGCTCACCATTGACGGCAGCGGCGGAACTCGATCGTGGCCGCTGCGTCTGAGGCGCCTTTGGGTTGGGTTTCGGTATTCTCTTTTCTAGTGCATGCCATTCCTTTTCGATTTTGGTCATCGTAATCTCAAATATTGCTGGCTTGATGATTTGGACACCATCCTTGGACCTCCCTTTATTGAAAGCCTCGAGCCACTTAACATCCTGTTCGTCCATGTCATACTCGACTCGTCCAACGCCCGTACTACCAATAGCAGAATTCTCTCCGTGTGTCATGAGGTCGGGACTGAGATCGAGGTCTTCCTCCGCGGAGCCTTCCATCTGTCTGATCAGCGTCCGCTCCGGCCGTAAGAATATTTCACTCTCTTGGTACCCGACATTTGCCATAGACTTGTCCACGAAGTCAACCTGGGCAATTTCCTTGTTCATTTCATACGATAAGAAAGGATCGAGTTCTCGGTATGAGGGTTTCGGTAAGGTGAGGCGTTCTCGCGGATTCGGCCCTGGCATGGGCACGAATTTGGGCGCTTCAGGTGTCAGAAGAGCGTTGACCATCGAATTCTGGGTTCGGTGGGGCCTTCCAGGTCGCCTCTTCAAAGGCGTGGAAACCCCAAGAACAGGACTTTCGCCCTCGGTCGGCGTCAGAGCGCCTTGGCTAGAGGCATCGGTTGTAGGCTTTTTGACCAGTCCGTCTACCTCTTCTGAAGGCAGAACCGCAAAATCCGCATCAAGGTCGAGATCAGGATGGAACTCTTCCCAGCCACGCTCTTCTCGAGGCTTGTACCCGTCTCCATGCGTCACTGCGGCAGAGGCCGCAGCTGCTGTGCTGTATCGTGGCCGTGCGCCACCTCTGTTTCTGCTTCTGGCCGAGTATCGCGGGGTGGATATCATTGTCTGCTTGGGGTTGCGGCTTTGTCTGGTGCGTGTACGGGGAAGCGCGTATTCTTCCTCTGCATTAGGTGTTCTCGTGGTCGAAGGGGTGCTCTCATGATCAACATGTCTGCCACCGCCTCCTCTGCCTCCCGGTGTCCACTTGACGGGGGGTTGAGCCCTGCGCGACGTGCGGATGCGTTTCGAGGGAGGCTCTGCATCTTGGAAATCTGCGAGATCTTCCTCGTCTGAATTGTTGAAGTCTTTCGACAACTGCTTGAATTCTCTGCGCGGGCGTGTTCTTGCCTGCACAGATCTCAGAGGGCCCATCCTGCCAGCACGGTGGCCGGCAGCCGACGCGACGGTTGTGATTAACCCTCGACTAGGAGGCGCAGGAGGATTTCGGATCGTTTTCTTGTACGTGGGGGGCCATTCAGTCTCGTGAGGGTGGCGCAGATTGGAGCGCAGGCAGGAAGGGCAGTAATACGGATAGACTAAGGCGATGGATGATGTTCTGGGGGACGTCCTGTAGTCACAGTGCGTTGAGGTGCTTTTTGAGTGTCGTCGCTTCAAGATGGCGATCTCGTGTCAATTCGGTTAAGCGCGACTTGCAGCCCCGACGGTGTGGATCCTCTGGGGCTTGGCACCGTGTCTGCGGGACGTGATTGCCCTGTGCATGGACAATTCGCATTCTTTTGTGACCGCTGGGCACGCACGGTTTGCTCGTTTCGTTTTCTGCCGCTACCCTCAATGAATACCAATGAAGAGTGAGTACATATACCTTTTCACAATCCCCGAATTCTCCACTGTTTTTGTTATCAGCTCATCTGCGGTTATACGCTTACAAAATGACCAACAATGTCAGGAACCGCCCCGGACGCCGAGGAAACGATCCCCGAGGTACCAACTCCAACCAGCAGCGACAGTCCACTTCCGCTTCTGCAGCATCCCGCGATGGCAGCTCCAATACGTATCAGAATAGAAGAGGTGGAAAAGCAGGGTCAAACATGAGCAGGTCCTCCGACAACATTCAGAATGGTCCCACAACCACTCCCACTACTCTCCCGCCGCCAGACGATCATGTACCCATCGCGGGGTTCAATGCCGATGTTGTCGAAGCGACGTTGAAGCGAGGATACGAGGTTAAAGCACCTCTCTACAAGCTGGACACCAAATCGCAAGCCGCAACCCCTGCGAGCCCATGGGGCGCCAAGCGTGAGTAGAATCCCGCTTGTCGCACAATAACTATTAACTCGGTTGAAGCTGGAGCTATGGCCAGTGGAAAAGATTTCTGGCTCGACTTGCGCAGACAGGTTGGGGCCTTGCAGCAAACAGGGGGCATCAGTCAGGGCGGCTAAGGCACGAATTCCGTTGCGGTGGTTCCTGTCACTTACTGTTCAGCGGCATCACGGATGGCGTTTTTCTGGAGCATTCAAGATACCCAGGGGAGCTCGGTGCATTCTATCGGCATCAACCTGAAATCCACTTGTACATTTGCGGTAAAGCAATGTCCCGGTTATTGTACTCAACTGTATGTATCGTGGCTCCGGGCCACCATGAGCGTTTCTGCATTGTAAGCATCTTGGATGGTTGGGTACCGTTCAAAATCAAACGGCATTTGGTTGGCAAAGTTGCATCTTCCTACGTGTCCATTGCCTTGATGTCCCCGTTCCTCGAATATCTGAACAACGGATATCAAAGCCCACTTCTCTCATGCCCCTTTGGCAGTTCTACGGCTATCGAAGGACTACCCTCAGGGGGTTTGGCAAGCGATAAGAGTTAAGATTTCAAAGACACAGGTGTGCAAGCATGCAATGATGCCGAGTCAAATACGCTATGGCAGATATCGGCTGGTCTGTCTATTGACGAAAAGCCCTGATACTGAACTTTTTCGCCTCGAAGCTCTTTTATGCACGTCTTGTCATAGCCTCCCACGGCCTCTTGCTTAAGGTCTCATAATGACTCCGATCCAGGCTCCTGAGCGTCGTCGCTGATACAGCGTGAGCGGTCTGAGAGATGTGTTCGCAAAACCCGGCTTCTTCGTTCCCTTCTTGGATAGATTGCACTCTGCATGTGGGATCCCCGTCCTCGCCTCAGAACGTTTATGCGACCATAGTGCTTGCCGTGGCGCTCTCATATTTCCAGTTTGGCTGCAGAACACCAACCGTCTTGTAATATCTGCTCAGGCGGTGAATCCTGGACTCGATCAAGATGAGTCGGAATTTGGAGTCCTTGTCCTTTCGGTTGCGCTCGAGGTGTTTTCGGACGGCGACAGCCTGCAGATTCCCCGGGTCAGCCAAATGAAGAGCAGAAAAAAATTGTCATCTGGAACATTTTCCGGTTGAGTTGAGGGTATGCGCACCTTCTTGATCAAGAAGTAGAGGTCTTCGGGAATTTCCGGCGCCAGACCTGTATAATGTCACTCTGTCAGTCTCATGGGACCAATACCAGAGGCCATGCTGAGAATTTTGTTCCCAGATTGGGTGTATGAAAGATTGAAGGCAGTGATTTCCTCCTTTGCACGCTTTTTCCATTTCTCACACTGGGGTTGATTGATGCGCGTGCATACCGTTCGACTTGAGGATTCTCAGAATCTTGTTACCTGCAACCAGAGAGTCAGTCAGTCACTGCTACGCCGTTGAGCGAGGACAAATGCGGTCGGGGGACTAACCAGTAACGACTTTGACTTGTGCAACACCATGGCTGTCCCTCAACACAACGCCAATTTGCGACGGAGTCGCACCCTTCCTTGCGAGTTTACAGATGTTGTCAACCACCGTCTCGGGGGTGGATTTGAACCAGGTGGGCACAGAGCGCGAGTAAGGGATCGCCGAGGCGCTGATACCTTTGCCTTTGCTGTGAAGACGACCCATGTTGGCGGTGGTGCTTCGAGAGTTGTCGCGGTGGAAAAGAGAGAACGGGCTGACCTGAAGAAAGTTGTAGGGTGCAGGTTTCCCAGATGCACTGGCTCGGAGTTGTGTGGTGGGTCCGCCAAGACCCGTGAAATCTTGGCGGCTATATGAAATTTGGGGAGCTTCCGAGTTTGCATCTGTGAATCTCGCGTCTCTCAGGATCGACTTTTCGAATTATTGATATTGTACATTCGAATCCTGTATATTGGCTGTTACTTTGAGTCACCCGTGATCCGTGTCGAGGCAGAGACACCAAAGGCGCCTTTACTCAATAGTGACCCTGAGCAACTTCAAGGTATGTCCTAAAGTCGATCTCACATCGTTTCTACAAAATTGCATGATGACAAACACTTTGAATTTTTATAATTTCTGGTACCTCTTATGTCAGAAGGGAAGCCCAGCAGGGTTCTCTTCGATGATCTAAATGGACTTCTGATTTCTCAACGCCCTCATCCCGACGATTGCATTTTCGCTCTTATGTCGAAAACGGGGACTAATGATATGCAAGCAGGTTTGGCCTATTGTTTCTCTGGGGATGCAGACTGCGATGTGAATAATAGGAGTATACGAGTGTGCGACTATGATTGTGTCGCAGTCTGTAGCTGCCCAGAGTGTATGAGCAGCCCTACGCGGCTCACACTTACACATCTCCTTTCCATGTCAACCTGACACTTTCTTACTTTTTCCACATTTGTGATTCCGAATTCCATCTTATGACTTAGAAAAATAGCTGTAGGGTATCAGATTAAGATTCCAAGACCCAAATGACCGTCCCGGCACAACGCCAACCCCAGTACAAATGCTAGTCCGCACTATGCAACCTGAGTGTAAACCCTCCTTTTCGTCATGATGTTCCTCCCATTTCAGTATCAATATCTCTTGTTGCGTCTCCCACTCTTGCCTCTCCTTCCTCCTTGACTCCGTTGACAGCAGGTTCTTCTGTTACAGGTGCGGTCTGCGGCGCAGCGTCGTCCTCTGCAGCTGGCTGCGAGGGTTGTGGCTGTCCTGAAACACCTTCGCTGGCTTCGTTCATGGTAATCTCAGGCTGTAGGACTGTAGGCTCTTGTGGTGGGATAGGCGCTGGCTCTGGTTGCGCCGACGGTGAACGATGCGGAGGTGCTGGCGCTGTCGCTGGCGCTGAAGCAGCGACTGATGCGTCTGCCGGCTCTTGCGGTTTGGGGTCTTCAAACTTGTATAGAAATCTTTCGCGAATATTCGTACGGTCTGGGTTGCCTTCGTATAGGATGGACTGGTGGATGAGGCACTCTCCCAGCCATTGGAGAGGGAATTCTGCTCTTTTGGCGCAAAAGGGAATTAGCATGGATACCTAGCATGGATGGAGAGCGCAGAAGGTGTCGCCTGTGCAGGCAGATTATTTGATTCTTGCCAGCTAGTCCACGACTGTTGAAGCACGTACTCGGCGTTTAAACTCTCCGTAATGGCCTTCTTCAGGAACGGCGCAACTCGAGCGTTTAGATAATCTCTCAGCGGTACTTGTTGTCTGTCGCTGGCAGTGTTCACCACCACCGAGGGAGGAGTAGGCGGAGCGTGCGACATCCCGACCAGTCTTCCTTGCTCAGACAGAAGGTGGTTAGTGACAGATTCTCTCCATAAATCCTTGAGCCAAATTGAATACTCCAAATGCCATACCTCAGCATCCGCCCTTCAGCCAATCGTGGCTAAGGGGGCAATAGCCGCTGCGATTGGTGCACACTATGCCAACGGAGAAACTGGTCACGTGCTGGCACCTGTGTATATGTCCAGGGTAAGAGTCTAGCAATAATACGTTCTGAGCCATTGATCGAAGTTTGCTTGCTGCTTCAGAGACAATCGTCTCCATTGCCGAGCGATTATCATTCACCAGGGCCTAGGTCACCACGAATCTCAATCAAGATTTCACGCATCGTAGAACTGCGTTACGATATCCACCAATTGTTGGCAAAGGTATTAATGATACAAAGTTCGACAACGTTCAGTCTTAGAAGTCTGGCTGTGAGCTGAACTCAAAACATAAGCAGATTCTGTTGGATATTGCAGGGAATGTTCAATGTTGCTAAGAGAACCTCGATAAGGACAAAACTATCGCTGTACCAAATGCAGTTAATCGCATACATGTGGGATGGATTCTCGTTCCAAAAGGAAAAGAAGTACCCGTCTTCAATGGATGTTACCATGGATCAAATAGTAAGTAGCACTTGCCCCTGGGAGGTGATCGAGGGAATCAAGACTATGCATAATGGAAACCCTGGATAAACAGGTTGCCGTGTCGTCGACGGCCGACCAATAACATGACAAAGAGGACAGCGAAGGAATCAGCCACTCAGCTCATGCCTTCAAGTATGCGCAATGGCCCCCTTATTATGTCTGCCGAGCACATCCTCCGACGCTCGGCATGGTGACAATGAGACACTTGAAGGATCCGAGTGTTTCAAACCCAAGAGCAAATGCTCTGGGGAGTTCCCTCTGGGCGGCAGGGCATGGAAATTTCCCAACCGAAAAGCGATGTCCCCCCTCCTCAACGAGAAAGTCACTGAGGTCTCTTGCATGTCTTCGATTCCGGACACCATCATCGTCTCCTTGCAAGGTGTTGCGGTAGGTCCGTTCTGGCCATGGACGGATGGGCATGGCATGGGAGGGGGAGGTAGGAAGAGTCGAGATGGCACGTAGCTTGCCTTCAGCTGTAAGTGTCATCGAAACGGGTAAATGAAATCCCTCTTTCTCTTAGATCAGGTCAGATCCATCGGTAGCAACGCTGCCACGTGTAAAGGCAAGATTGGAAGCAAAGCGAACCTAATTTCCCGCGATCTGCTGTTCGGTAAGAGGCATCTTCTTGTTCGTCAAGCTCAGGAGCCGGGTGTATGCCGTGAGCGGGACAAAGCACAGCACCTGACGACGATTTGATGCAGCGAGAGCTGAGATGACGAGATTAGCGCAATGATGAGTGCATGTAACTGCTCACTAAAAGTGAGGCGAATCTGTGTTTAGCTTCCCGAGGTCAGAGAAGGAGAGCTCTCGTACGGCGCAACGTGGCTCTGCACCTCTGCCCAACTTCCGTCATTGTTGCGTTGGCGTGTTTTGGCAGATCCGATACTCGCAACAAAGAGCGGTCAGAGAGACAACGGCGCGGTCTATATAAGAAGAGCCTGTTGCGCGCAAGGTTTGGGGTGAAGGTAGAAGTGGACGGAGGAGCGAAATGTAGCACGGGTGGCAAGCTCTCACCTCATGCCTCCCGCACCCGTGGAGTTGCCGACTCTGTGATCTTCGGAGAAGGCCTCTTGATTCGAAAATTCGCTTCGCAATTTCAGGGCAGGATTGTCCCCCTTCGACCTCAACTACGTTCCGCTCACACGGGTGAGTTGAGTTAATTCGGAGCCAGTCGCGATAGACAAGGCTGCGACATGGAGAAGGGTCCATTATTCGCAGAGCAATTGTTGGACGCCCAGCCACGAGGCAGTTGTGATTGAGATATGGGATTGCTGAGGATGGTTGGACGGAGGGGCGAGGATAGCCAGGCGTCACACCCGGGACGTTCGAAGCTTAGGCGGTCAATGGCTCCTGATTCGGCGGCTCGTTGAGCCCCCAACACGGCATTCGGGCTCCCTATTCGACCCTGGGCGCCCACGCCGGCAAGTTCGCTGATTTGCGGACTGCCCGGAAGAGGCCTCCACTCTCCTCTATCAAAATCCATGCGCCCAAGACGCAGGAGCAGCATCGAGGGAAGCAAGCCATTTTCCTTCTGCCACTGCGCATGCAACCCTGAGATTGACGGGCGAAAATTGATGGAATTCGGCATGCTGCAGGGGCGCGGAGGCTGCAGCTGCGGGCTGCCGACGCTGCGAACACCGACAAGCAGAAGTTGATGGGGGATTTAATCTTGTCCAGCACTGGCACCACTGGCACCACTGGCACCACTGCAGCAGGAACCCAAACACACCCAAGACATGGCTGGGCTAACCACGGCTAACCTGAACTGCACTGGAGTGCTGCACGAGAGACAGGATTCTTCCACTTGTTCCCACCCCCTACTACCCATCCATCCTGCATCTTGTCCTACCTAAGGCTACCTTTACGCCTGCATCCACCCAGGCCGCTCGACAGAGTCTAGCCTGCTGCATAGCTTGTCGAGAGTTTGCAGCTTTAGCAGGCGCTCGGCGGGGACCCAGACCTCATCAGGCGCAGCAAAGCCAGCAGCGCCAGCCAGCAGCACCACTTGACTCACTTGACCAACCCGAACTGACACTCTGACCAGCATCTACTCGGTAGAGTCGAACCTCCCCTCGCTCCCTTACCGTTTACGCCGTACGGGAACCTTCCCTCAGACATGCTACTCCGGACTCTAATTCCCTTGCTCTCACGCGCAGATGGCCACCGCCCGGCCACTCACAGCACGCCGTTGCAATGTCTTGCAGCTGCGGCCGACATTGGTCGACCCGCGGCTCCTGATTGAGTCCTGATCATCTGCCCACTGACAATCACTAGACTGCTCTATGCCCAGTTGCTCTTCCCAAATGGCTAACTTGGAATGATTCCCCTTCTGCGCCTGGCTCACTGGCCTCGAGGCAGAAGGACCACCAGACCACCAAGGCCTTCTGTCCCAGCGTCCTGGAATTTTTGTTCTGCCTTGTCGCTTGAATGGGTGGCCGATCTACGACTCTTAAAAAGGTCTCCTACAACCTCCTGGCCAAGTCACCCACTGTCCTTTCCGTCCTCTGTACACCGTCAAGTCGAGTTAAGACAAATTTCGCCGTACGCTCGGATCAGGGTGAACAGCGCTGCGGAACACACCCTTCGTATATGCCGGTCACTATTGCGCGCTTGACGACAGTCACATGCATCCCGTCCCTCCCCAAATTCACCTTGCGCTCCGCTCCCTCCCTTCCCAATGTCAAATTTGTTCAATCAACCATGGACAGTTTCGGAGCAAATCGTCTTGTTGACCAACATTATTCAGAGTACTGGGCAGGATGTGCCAGCATTTCTGGTGCGCGCCATGGACCATGGCAATATACAACCCAGATGGGACGAAGTCGCACTGCCAGCAGGTATGTAGCCCTCAGAAAGGACGGCATGGCGCCGCGAACCCCTAGGAGATAGTCGCCGGAGACTCCTCTTCCACCTTCGCGCCCACTGTCTCATTCCCGGTCGCAAAACTCCAAAGTCATGCGCTGACCCTGGTGTAGGCCGCACTCCTAGTGCCTGTCGACAAATGTACAACTTGTTGCGTAGTCAATCCCGCTTGTTCCCAGGGACGGGGATCCCAGGCTTCCCTCAGCAACAGCTTGCGCCTTATCCTGCGGAAGTGAGGGCATTGTCAGTGTCGGAGTCGGATATGCCCCAGCCAACACAACGTCCGATTCAGCCTCGTCCTCCTCGTTCGACGGACTCGCCCATTCCTCCGACGACGAACGGGGAGGGTTTCCGGATCTTGCGCCCTTTCACTCAACCCGACCCGCCAGGAGAAAAACGCAGGAAGCGAGGCCGTCCGACAAAAGAAGAAGCAGAAGAACGCGACCGGAAGCTTGCAGAGGTCGGGCAGACTTATGAGCCGAAGAGGAGGCCAACGAAGAAATCGAGACCGTCTGAGACGCCTAGCTCGCTTTCTGAAGCTCTTGCCACAACATCCCCAATCATGCAAACTCCACGCTTGCAGCAGGTTACACCGAAGGAGGAGACGTCCAGCGGGAAGAGACGGACAAGACGCCAGCGCGAGGAGGGAGAATCATCTCGCCAGGCTGTTTCCAGGTCTCCTGGAGATGAATCGGGTGATGGACGAAGTACAGACGCTGCCCAGAGTCCTTCCGACCGACTTCTTGCGAGACCAGAACGAGCTCAACCAGCTACATCCGTTGCTCGAGATGTACAGCAGATACCGAGCCCACACCTTGAGCCACAATCAGGCGCGAAGCAGAGCAATCCACCGCCAGGTCCTCCATCCGCCTAATTGTCGCATATGAGGGAGCTATATCGAAGTACGGCAGTTGACGCGCACGCCCATTTTCATGCATTTACGCCGACCCACCTTGGAGACGAACACCCGAATACTTTCACCGTATGAGCTACGACTATAGAAGGCGGGAGATACATGTGTACATGATACCCATGCGCAGCACGAACCGACAGGAGTGGCTTGATTCTATGCGTGTGCAATTTTGATTTCGGCCTTATGTTCCATACAGCCACCAGTCGCTCGATAGCGCTCGCGAACGACGGCATATCGAACAGACGCCTGGTCGCCCAAAAATCTCTGTTCATTCCTATGTATATATATAATTACGGACCGCGACAAAGGTCTGCTGGCCAGACTGAGCATACTTGGACGCGAGAAAAGACGAGGGGGTAAGAGCAGGACTAATATTGATTCACATGGATGTCCCCTGCAGGCACAAAGGAAACATAATCCATAATAACACGCTTTGATACATCTGGCGCACGAGGCACGGAATGTCGAGGACGACCACGAAACGATCACGATTGTCGGAGTTCGTCGATTTCTCATCCTCGGGAATACTATAGAGGTACCGTGGGAGCGCGTTCTGTCGACTCTTCCAGGTCGGGAAAATCCTTTTGTCGACCCTGTCATTTTATATATCGGGCGCTTCTGAGTTTATTGTCATCGAGATTTTCGAGTGACATCGGAATCAATCAACCTCGAATCCAACACATGAAGTATTTTCTGTAGGCAGCGGTGTCTGGATGGACGATTGAAAATTGCCTTCACCGTGAGATCGAGAGGGAAGTCGAACGTGGTCCCGGAGGAGGGAATCTCTACCCACCCTCCGTCAAGCTCATCCCACCTGTTGTCTCCCATTCTCCATTTCCTTCCTCGGTTTCCCCCTGGTCGAGGAGGCTATTGAGCTTTGGTTAATTTAATCCTCCGTCGACGCCTGTTTCAGCAACCGAGCATTGCGCACTCTTAGATCCCGCGGCCCTGTGGCCCACTTCTCCTGAAGGCTGCATATTCGACCTGCGGCGTGACTTTTCTAGAACCGCGCTTGAACGGTGTTAAGGCGAATCGTTTGATTAGACCTCATGCACGTTTGATAAACGCTTGTTTTCCTTCTTGCTTGTCTCGGCGCACGCGAGACGATGTGATCATTTGGACCAGGGGAAGGTCGTATCTCGGCGTCCCACTAACGGGCCACCGACGGGGTGAAAAGAATATGGAGTTAAACGCGCCCGCCCCTCCTCGTGCGTACGCGCGTGTGGACTCCATGTCTCGAACATGAATGGCTGCGTAGGGAATCGAAAAAGAAAGAGTTCAAAGACAAGACGAAGCGGAAATGAGGCGGGGACGAAGCTGTGTAGACGAGGCTCAGGCGGTAAAACGTTACCGACGCCTTGCGTTTTCCCCCTTTCCCCATTCTTGCAAGGAGAAAAGAAAAAATCAGACGGAGAAGGCGATGAAACAGGAGACTTTGACACATGTCCGTCTGAGAGAAATGCGAGCCAGCAAGTGAGAAAGCAAAGTCAGGTCATGACTTATTCCTGGCCGAGGTGTTTTTGTCCACGCGGTGGTCTGGCTGTGATCATCTCCACTGCTAAAATAATACTATACCGAGCCAGGAAGTTCCACAATAGATAGATAAGACGTTGAAGCCCCGATTGAGATTGGGAAGAAGAAAAGAAAAAAGAAAAGGCCAGTATGGCTGAATGTCGCATAGAATCGAACGCTGTACCGGGGCGACCGTTTTGAACCTCAGGTTTTCATCCCGTAGAGGATTGGATAGAGGGATGAATAGGTAGATAAGACGGAGAAAAAGAGAGAGAGAGAGAAGAAGTGCCAGTTTTGAATGATATCAAAGGGAAAGTCCCTCAATCTTTGCGAAGACGAGCGTGTTCTCTGGTTACACTATGGATGTATACCTGTAAGGATATCCTCGTATGTGTAGGTATATATAAAGGCTAGTACGACATACTTTATCCTGGATTCGGCCTTGGACTCTAGACCTATATCCCAGCTTCAATTGTATCAAATAGACAACTGGCTTTCTTGCTCTTTTTTGCCCCCCTTTCTCTTTTTACCCTCCCTATATCTCTTGTTTGGGGCCTGTAGGTCTGTTTTCTCTTCGACATCGAAGCTTATCCACAAGGGACGCAGCGGCGAATGCTTGATCACGGAAAAAGAAGGGAGGAAAAGGAACGACGGACAGGGGGGAACATATCAACCAACAACATGTATGATTAAGGAAAAAAAGGGGAGAAAGGGGGGAGAGAAGGACAAAAGAGAAGAAGAAAAAAAATGAGACTTGAGGACCCCGGTCTCTGCAATGTATGTACCTAGGTAGGCATCCATGTGTGGAGAAAGTATGACATGCTATGATACGAGCGTACGAGTAGGTAGTCTCATGCACGTTGCGAGATGAGATTGTGGCAAGGGTAGGGTAGGGATCAGCGAGGCAGGATACCGGTGATGGATGGATTACGGATCTACCTACGGACTTCGTAATTAGATTATTGCAAGGCGGAAAGACGGGCTAGGGTATGGATAATGATGTGTCATGGTATGCTTCCAGACCAGGAGTCGGACCTCTGTACCCGAGTACATACGAGTAAGCTCTGACTAGGTTATCTACACGGGCTGAGGGTTCTGTTAGGGGTAGGACGAACACAGAATACTCGGTAGAAGTATATCCAAGTGAAGATTCAATGATTAGAACTTTTCTTGCCCCAAAGACGGCGAACAAATGATCCGATGCTTGCTGTTCATTTCGTCGATATCCGGCACGATTCCTCTACATAGCCTGTCATTGTCACTGAGCTTCGGTGCGCCGCTGCATGCGGTTTCTCCTAGATGCAGGCCTATTGAACATGGACGTTATGCTTCAATCGTCGTAGAGGCCTTCATCGTCCCCCTCGACGTCATCCACAAACCCATCGGCCAACGCTTCTGGAGCCAACTCCCTCAATTTACCCTTGCCCTTGTTTTCCACGGACGTTCCTGTTCCATTGATCGCATTTCCATTCATATGTGTCGGTCTCATGCTGAAGCCAAAGTCCGAGTTATCTGCGTCTGAAGAGTTGCCAGAGTCGGGATTGCCGATCCGTGGTACCGCTATTCTGTAGTTGTTCGAGATATTGGTCGGGGAAACTGATGATGGGGTTTGACCCGAGTTCGGCGTGTTGTTGTCCTTCTGTTTGCCCTTGCCCTTGTCCTTGATTTGCGGCGGAGGAGCTTGATTCTGGTCCTTCGTGTGAGGAACCGAACCTGCCTGGGAAGCTGGCACTGGCCCCGGCGTGGGACGCAAAGGTAAAGTCGCAGGGGCACGCCCGCTTTCGCCGTTTGTGGACGGCGTCACAGTGATATCTTGCTCTTCGAACAGCTTGCGAATCCTCTCAAAGTGTTCCAGTTCTTTCTTGCTTACGCTACCGACCAACTCGTTCTGAGCTGCCATGAAATCTTCTTCACCCACCACGACCTGCACGTCCTCCTCGGTGGCCAAGTGGTCGAAGAAATAACCGGTGCTGATATCTTCACCGTGCGTCTTGCTGATCTGTTGCACCTTCTCATCCACTGCTCGCGTTTTCCGCGTAATCGCCTTGAGCATGGCGTCACTGCACAACGCGTACAGATCGGCACCAGTGTAAGTGAAAGGGAGCCGGCGTGCAACGCTCATTAGGTCGACATCTGGGGCCAATGTGAAGTTTCGTGTTAGCGCTTTCAATATCGTAACTTGCTGGTCGTGAGAGTCGGCAACACCTAGATAGAGCATCTTGTCGAACCGACCGGGTCGGAGCAGCGCAGGGTCGAGGAGGTCCGGCCGGTTCGTCGCGCCGATGACAAAGACTCCCCCCGCGTTCGACGTCGATTTGGAGTCCCCGTCGTCACCATCTCCTCCTCCGCTTGACATCCCATCGAGCTCTGCGAGAAGTTGAGACACAATTCGGTCCATAACACCGCCGCTGTCGCCCTGATTTCCACGTTTTGGTGCAACCGAGTCCAGTTCATCGAAGAAGACAACGCACGGGCGGGCGTCTCTAGCCCGTTGGAAAACCCGACGCACATTGGCTTCAGATTCACCAATATACATATTCAGCAACTCAGGGCCTTTAACGCTGAAGAAGTTAAGACTAAACTCCGTAGCAATTGCCTTCGCCAACAAAGTCTTCCCGGTTCCTGGAGGCCCGTAAAACAAGATGCCCGACCGCTTCCGGATGCCATTGGCGAAAAGTTCGGGATGCGTGAGAGGCAAGGAAATAGTCTCCATGATTGCATCCTTTTGCGATGAGAGCCCGCCAACATCCTGCCACGTGACGGTCGGGATCTTGGGAGCACCGATAGCATCCGAGAAACTCGATCGTGCAGCGGCGATTGCGCGAGTAAAGTCGCTGGGGAGCAGGTGCGTGGCTGTTTGGCCTCCAGAGATGAAGATATCGGAAACATTACAACCCTGAGACTCTGCGAGCGACAGCAGACGAGTTGACCGTGCAAGTGAAGCTCGATTCACCACGTCTAGCAAATCACCAGCCACCAGCGCCGCGGTCTGAAGAGCTATTGATTTGAGATTGACAGTGGTTGACAGAGGTGGCGAAATGGAAACGCACGCGTTGCGAAGGATGAGCTCTCTGGCTTTTTCATCAGGCGCTGTCACCTCCAATTCGTGTGAGAATAGGCTGCGGATCCCTGCAGGTATATCGTCGATCTTGGAAGTTGTAGCAATCAGAACACGGGACTCTGAAATGATCTCCTGTAACACAGGCACCATTCTATCAGCAGTCAATGCATCAATGTGCTGGATGAGCAAGGCTGTTTGTTGAGCACCTCCCGAAAGCGCCCGTTCGGCTCTGGTGCGTAATAATGCTTCTGTCTTTGTGTCACCACCTCCCGTGGTCGAGGCATTTTCCGAGAGTAGATCGTGAGCGGAGATGGGGAATACGTGCACACCTATAGCCAGGCAGGCAGATTTGGCAATGTACGTTTTGCCTACCTGTCGTTGGGAGGAGTATAACAATATGACAAGGGGCGGAAGTCCTAGGTTGACAGCACGGTTGCTGACTGCAGCGGAAATCAAACCAGACAGACGCCTCTCCAACGGAAGCTTGTCTAGGGGTGGGATATCTGTTGCCGTAGGGACATGATCGATCCGGTGGATGTTCTGCTGCGGCGGTTTGCTGATGCCAAACCAATATCGACTCCAGATTTCTGTCGAGTGAGAGACTGATTGGATGGTTGTGCCACTTTGAGAGGCTCTAGTCTGTTGACTATCGAGGGTTACAACACCGCCCCACGTGCTTTGATCCTCCTCACTTTGATTGCCCTGCTGTTCAATGTGAACCTGTTGCACCGAAAACCATGCGATGGCAAATCGCGAATTGCCCACAGTTTCAGGCGAGTTGAGTCGTTTTATGGTTTCGTCTTCGCTCGGTGCTTCATCTGAGCCACCTTGAGAGGTGAGGGCCTTTCCCAATTCCTGGTCTACTGGAACGGCAATGAGATCGCCTTTCTTCAAAATGCGCTTTTTGCTCTGGAGGTGATACTGGAGGGATGAGAATAATGTCGGCTGGAAAGCGGGGTTGGTTGTCGTTGGATCAGCAATCTTCGACAGGACGACTTCCTTTGCAGTTGGCGGAGACTTGAACGTACTGGACCGTGGCGGATGGTTCGATTTGAGGTCGTGCCGAGGAGTGGTGGGTAAAGCTCCGAGTTTGACGTATTCGCAATTTGACAGATTGGCCAAAAGGATGGGAGAGAGATAGACAACCGGTGAAAACGGTAACAGGAGGTCCCTCTGCGAGAAACTCGACCTCCGATCACCAGTCTTGTCAACCGCGTAGCGTGGCTGCAGATTTGCCAGTCCCGAAAGGCCAAACACCTTGACCGTCCGCCAGTCAGATTCTTCTTCTGTGAATCCACCGAGATTTCTCAGAGCTGCATGCGGGAACCCCTGAGAGCTCACATTTCTGGCGATCTCTATTCGAACCCAGTCACCAGAGAAGCACCCAATCTTGGCAAGCGTGCTGGTGTCAATGAAAACGAACGACTCCTCATCATCCTCGAGATTGGGCTGAGGGTGCATCAGCTCAATCGGGACCTTGCGAAGGAGGGCTTCGGTTCTGAACACTTTCCCTGGGCGACTGCCACCCCTTGCTGTCGCAGATGTGAAGCTCGAATAGAGCGAGCCTGGGGTGTGCGTGCCTGTGGCCCTTTTCCCACCAGGTCTTGGGGTCGCCGCAGTCATGGCTGACAGCGTCCCGGCCTGCTGGGGCGGCAGCCCAGGTGCACTAAGGGAAATCATGTCATCCATCGAATCCGAATCCTCATCACTTTCTCCATGAGGCGAATCAGTGCCTGACTCCTCGTCCGACATGTCATCATCATCCGAGCCTGTCTCGGTCTGTCTATCCTCGGCTGCTG
This sequence comes from Fonsecaea multimorphosa CBS 102226, assembly GCF_000836435.1. Taxonomy (NCBI): domain Eukaryota; kingdom Fungi; phylum Ascomycota; class Eurotiomycetes; order Chaetothyriales; family Herpotrichiellaceae; genus Fonsecaea; species Fonsecaea multimorphosa. Next base: position 650,331 of record NW_015971643.1, read on the forward strand.
AATAGAATTGGTCGTTCGAGGTGTCCTCCGCAGTATCTTCAAGGGACTCTTCGATTATTGGTTGGACAGGAGCCAATTTCGAAAGAGCTTTCTCTTGTGACGAGCCTGTCTGTATCAGAACAATCTTAGTCTTTGGAGAGACCTTCCCCTGAGACACTGGCTCGCATTCCACCACAATGGCAGGAGGCGGTCGAACGTGAGTGATGGGGTGGGCGGGGAGTGGTAGCGGAAAGACATCCCCTGAATGAACCACAGGTAACTGAGAAAGCGCTTCTCGAACAAGCGAGGCCAGTCGGCCGGTAATAGGAGGCACATTCTGCAACACGCCGTTGGGTGTAGAGGGCTTTCTGTCAACCTTCAAATGCCTCCCATATTGAAAGCCACCGCCGAACTTAGCCTGTATGTCATCTATCTTTTCCAGCATACCCTTCTCCACGGAAACATAGATGGTTTCGAGTGTAAGAGGTTTTGTGGCGATTGCCCGAATCTCAATTGATTTGGGAACATGGCCTGGATGGCGATCGCGATCGATTGCGGCATAGGTTTTCAGGATCGATTGACAAGCATAAGAATTGGGCGAAAGCTGTATGATATCGGACTGCCCCAGACCCTCTGCAGAAGACTGCGGCTCGCGGAGTTGAGCAGCCAGAATAGTCCATGTGGAATCTTGCAGCTCAGTATGGAGAGGGGACGAGGGCGTGAGGGCTATGAACAGGCTGGGGGTCGGACAACGTGCGCCTGTAGATCCTGGTCAGCATGTTCCTCGCATCAGGAGAGATTGGTCTGGAAACAAAACCGGCGTACCATCAGAAGCACCCGTCAATTTGGTCCAGAAGCCAGGAGATACTAGGGCAGCATCGGTCTTGATTGTGTCGTCAAATGCCAGACGAGCAACGAGTGGCTTCCGTTCAATTTCACGCCGCCGACGTTTCTTCGGGTGCTCGAGTTCGTGGTCGAGACTGTCCATATCCACTCAGTCGATCACAGTGGGCAATTGCATGTCCATGCGCAACGGAGGGTTTGAAGAAGGGTCGAATCCAACAAATTAATGTCGAATGTGAAAACTGCGAGAATAGGAAGAGTGTGAGGATCAAATTGACTGACTGAGCCGTGACTGGGGCGCCGGCAATGGTCATCAGCCACTGGCGGTGGATCGCATGCCGAGGTTCAACATGAGATTCCGAGATCAGAAATGTCCATCACAGCTCATGTCCTAATACTTGCCCTACGGCCGATTGATTCTCTTACCCCTAACAGTCCCTCTTGGCCAGAGTAGCAGTCGAATTTTGAGGACACGATGCTGTCTCTAGGCCGCTCCGCAGCCCAGCCAGTCCGCTGCACCTCTTCTCCGAACGGCAGTTGGCTGACTCTGGACTTAAACCAGCCTGGCCAACGAGGAGGGACATACGCTCGTCTCCAAGCCGCTTACACAAGGCATCTGCGTCTCCAGACCTGTAACCGCTTTGCGGAGGTGGCGCACATCCATCCTATGACTTTCGTGCGTTTCGGCCTCCGCCCAAGTTGTTGCCGGCTTTCATTGGACTCTCCACAACGGTAGACGTGTGCATCGGCTTCTCCGGGACTGCAGTCGGCTGAGAAGCGTCTTGCTGTGAAATAGCAAGGAAACCACCAATAGGAGACGAATTGGTTTGGAAGGCACAAGCTCCGTTCAAGAAGTTCATCAATCTACAACTAACCAAATACCCACAAACATGACCACCCGTCAGCTATAATCAATACTTCTTCAGAGGCTGCCGACCTTTCTTGCTCACCAGGGGAGAGGTATTGCACCGTTGTCGATAAGTCTCCAGGAAGGTGAAGGGCCCAAGACGAGTCCGTCCTCAGTAACCCTTGGGTTTCGAGTTGATCTCGAAGATGGAATCAACCAACTCTCCGCTACGAGTGGACAGAATGGACAGCAGAGAATCAGACAAGCCGTGAGTGACCTCATTGCATCCCTGCAGCCAGATTCCAATGCCATCTTGCACAGACGCACGATTCAGTTTCAATCCGTAATCACGCCCAGGTTGCCAGTGCCCGTCCGGCCTTGAATTGATGCCCTGACAGTCTCGGAGCATATCGACATGCGCATCTCGCCGATAACCAGTGGCCAATACGACCACATCGACTGACAATTTTTCCTCTCTCGCTGTGCTCGACGGGCTTAGGTCGGTCAAAATCAAACCGACACGTTCGTCGGATCCATTGTCGTCAACTGCCGAGATTACCCTCAGCGGCAGAATCTGATGCTGCCAAAGGCGCTTGTCTGGTTGCTTGATTCCTTGGATATAAAGGTCGTCGTAAAGTTTCTCAAGCAGTTCGAGCCGCACAACACTGTAGTTGGTGGCCTTGTTCTTCTTCACATTTTCGGCCCGGATATCTTCTGGTTGGTCGAAGAAAGTATCGACTGCTTCTGGATTGAACACTTCGTTGACAAATGGTGAATCATCACTTGGCCGAAGTGCAGAGTCTCGAATAATGAGCCTGGTAGTGGCGTTGGGATAGCGGTGATGGAGATCATTGAAGACCTCGGCAGCACTTTGGCCGCCACCCACAACAGCGATGTTGTAATTTTGGTCCCTGTTGGGCAGCACGCGGCTAATTCTTGTGTTGTATTCGGATGAGTGCAGGATACGATCATGGTAGGTCGGAAACACTGTCGGCCTCTCGGGTCGACCGCCCACCGCTATCACGACATTTCGGCTCAGAAAACTCGTGGTCCTGCCGGTGGCGAGGCTCCGTGACACAACTTCGAAGCAGTCATACTTCTCGGTCCCAGCCAGTCTTCGCGGATGTATCGAATCTACCACTTGACTATATTCGACAACATGTTCAAAGTGGCGTGCTGCCCACTGCAGATAGTCGTCGAACTCCAGCCGAGAAGGCAAGAAGGTACCCAGATTCGAAAACTGCACCAGCCGATCGTGCTCCTTCAGATAATTTAAAAAGGTGAAGTGGCTTGTGGGATCTCGGAGGGTGGCAAGGTCTTTGATGAATGAAATCTGCATCTTTGCGCCCGGGAGCAGCATTCCCGCATGCCATTTGAAGGCCGCCTGTCTTTCCAAGAAGCGTACTGTGGGCGTAGGAACACCAGGGTCAGTTTCCCTTTGGGCGCGCAGCGAGTCATGGAGGGCAACTGCAATTGCGAGAGAGGCCGGCCCAAAGCCCACGCAAACAAGGTCGTGGACGTCCCCTGGAGCTGCAGAATAGAAAACAGGTCCAACACGGTCCGTGCGCTGACTGCTGCTTAAAGATTCAGAAGGCCAGCCATTGATGCCGTTAGCGGGGCTCGCCGAATCGGGTTGATGCTCGTGTCCATTTGTCGTAGACAAAACCCCCGGAGCCATGAGAAGGGAATTCTCGCACTGCAAAGCAGTGTGATGTACCCGAGAGACTCAAGTGCCGGACGATGACAGGAGGAAGGCAACCAGTGTCCGCAACAGCGTTCTCGAGAGAAGAAGCGGTCACATTTGAAGGCGGAATAGACCAGTTTTGTTTCCACTGTTCGAGCAACAAAGGCGGGCCCTTGTATTGGCGGCACCCATCAACGCGGAATCGTCCGGTAACGATTGCCCTGGTGGTGCTGGCAGGTCTTGTCCGTCCACAACGTCTGTCTTGTCATGACACGGGCAAGAGATTAGATGGAAGATCTGGCGGCCAATTGGTGGTGCTGGGGTGAAAAGACTGCGACTTCTCCATCAGAGCCGATTGCGGAGTGAAAATTTTATCAGATAATCTCTCCGATTATCAGATAAGATTCCGTCACGACATGCATGTCGGTTTCCTGCCCGTCACCTGATCGGCGAGCCCATCAAGTTTGGGATCGTTGTAGCCGTGGCACCCAGCGTGGCGTGTTGGAGGGAATGGACCATGTGGACGAGGCCCCGCTGTTTTTCTCAAAAGCGACCGCGCCATACATCAGACGAGGCTTCGAGCGCTAAACTCAATTTTTTTTCTTCCTTCGTGACTCCAGGCGGACCAGCTTGCCCACTGAACAGCGCACTCAGGGGTGACAGGGTATTCGATTGACCGTGATTCCTGCAGGGCAGCGTGGCTAATACGCATCGGGGTGATTGGAGAATTGTGAAGATGCAAGCCACTTTGCAACGAAAGCCTGTTGTCGGCATCAATTTCAGAGGCTAACCTTCAACCCGGTGCAGTCATGTCGAGCACTGCTACACCACAAGTGATCAATTGCCAGAGAACAGGCAGGGAAACAGGAAGTACAGCAGCCTGCGGACCAGCTGCTTCACAAACGTCGTCTCATTTCTATGGCGTCGGCCTTCAGACACCAACTGGCAACTACAAACACCAGCAGAACTGACCCTCTGATGTCCCTGCCTTGGGTGTGTCATTGCCGGCTGTGACAAGTGTTGCACGACACTACCTCGCTCTTTTTCTCTTCCTCTATCTTATTGATGCTGTTCTCCCTTGGATGCTCTCATAAACCCAACGATCCTCCTCACCCTTTGACGAGGCAACATGGAGTTGAACGTCAACGGTTCCCATAGCCCCCAAAATCTCTCAATTATCAACGCGAAGCGTCAAGTACTGCCCGGGCCTCAACTGCTGCACGAATTGATAGCATCATCCTCGGAGAACATCATTCTGGACTTCCTGCTGGTGGACAACCGACGGGTTACCCTCACCTACAGCGAATTCCATCGCCTAACGGACCTGCTGTCCCAGGACATCCAGGAGTATACCTCGCAGAGACTGGATAGAAAATGCATCATCCCCGTCATCATACCTCAGTCTCCGGAATTGTATGTGGCATTGGTGGCAGTATTGAAATCTGGTTCTGCATTCTGTCCCGTCAGTCAAGATGTGCCTCCAGAAAGGCTGAAATTCATTCTCGAAGACACTCAGTCAACCTTCGTGCTGGCAACCACCACCACGGCGGCTGTTTTCCAGGATGCTCTGTCAAATATCCAATACAAGACTGTATCTTTGGGAGATCTTCAAAAAATGTCACGTCGGGCACAGGTGGATGACTCCTATCCTCAACACCGTCAGCCCACCAAACCCTCCAGTCCAGCGTACGTCATGTACACTTCAGGCTCGACAGGACTTCCAAAGGGCGTGGTAGTATCGCACTTGTCGGTATCACAATCATTACTTGCGCACGACGAGCACATTCCCACGTTTAAAAGATTTTTACAATTTGCTTCACCAACATTTGACGTCTCCATATTTGAGATATTCTTTCCATTTTTCCGGGGGGCGACATTAGTTGGCTGTGACCGTGAGCGAATGCTTACCGATCTCCCTGCCACTATTCAAATGCTAGACGCAGACGCTGCCGAACTCACCCCGACGGTTGCGGGGACGTTATTGAGAACCAGGAAGGCGGCCCCTTGCTTACAGACGCTGCTGACAATCGGAGAAATGCTCACAGCTTCAGTCGTTTCCGAATTCGGAGGGAACACGGATGAGCCGAGCATGCTGTATGCTATGTACGGTCCTACGGAGGCGGCGATCCATTGTACTGTGGCACCCCAGCTAGCTGCTCATGCTTCCGTACGCAGTATAGGGAGACCATTGGTGACAGTGACTGCGTTTGTCCTGAAAGAAGGCGAACCACTTGAGATAGCACCAATTGGCGAGTCTGGTGAACTGGCAATTGCGGGCCAGCTTGCTGATGGATACTTGAATCGGCCAGAACAGAATCAAGCTGCCTTCGTGGAGCTCGCCGGTCATGGATCAATCTATAAAACCGGCGATCGAGCAATCTGTCGTCCAGGTGGGCAGCTAGAAATCCTGGGACGTATGACATCCGGCCAAGTCAAGCTTAGGGGCCAACGAGTCGAGCTGGGAGAAATCGAAGAAGTCGCTTCAAAAACTGATGGTGTTCATCTCACCATTGCAACCATCATCGACGATGTTCTGGTCCTCTTCTGTGCTGCAAAACATGATGTTATGGCTTCTGACATCTCCGCCCAATGCAAATCATGGTTACCGCCATACATGCGTCCAGGCGAGATCGTGCTCTTGTACAATGACGTTCCTCGACTGCCTTCCGGGAAGATCGACCGCAAAGCGCTTGAACGCAAGTATCGAGAACATCAGGTACCAATCAACCACGAGACCCCTTTTGAGAGCCCGATAGAGGAAGATGTAGCTCGAGTCTTGAACGCTGAGCTGAGGTGCCAAGTCGACAGACTCACCTCCTTCTGGTCACTGGGCGTCGATTCCCTTCGAGCGATTAAGATTGCGTCTTGCTTGCGCCAACAGTACAGTTGTGTCAACGCCACGATGATTTCAGAAGCCGATAATGTGGCCACACTATCAAGTCTGGTTGCTAAGTCAAAGAACACAGAAAGTGGGAGACATGCGCCTAATTACGAGGCGACCGACGAATGGCAAGGAATCAAGGCAAAAGTGCCGCAAGATCTTAGCATCTCAAACCTCAAAACGCCTTACGCAAAGATCTTACCTTGCAGTAGCATGCAGGTTGCCATGTTGACCGAGACAGCCTCGAAGGCGGACCAGAATTTTAATCAAATCTGGCTCAGGCTCGGACCGGAGTTGACACTGAAAGACCTACATCGAGCCTTTGATCAGCTTTCCAGGAAGAATGAGATACTGCGATCCGGATTCGTCGCGACTGGGATACAGGAGATGCCCTTCGCGCAGATTGTGTGGCGGGAACTTCCATGCGATCCCGAGTTAAGTCTTCTGCATCCCCTGCAGCTGGTAAACTCGGAAACGGAGGACGAGAGAGACGTCCTTGTGTGGGTCCACCATGCTTTATATGATGGATGGTCCTGGGATTTGATCCTAGACGACTTGCACGCCATCTTGTCCGGAGAGGGTGCGCCTCTACGGACACAATTCTCCGAGTTTCGAGCCCACGAGTACAGTCGTTTGAGGACGGAGAAGGCAGGAAATCTCGAGTATTGGCGTGACCAACTCCAAGACTTCAAACCCTCTGCGTTTCCAATGATAACACCTGTCCCATCGGAAACACCGTCCAAAAACACAACTGAGTTGCTACTTTCCATAACGTATGAAGAGCTCTCTCACTTTGCGTCAGCCTCCCGCTGTAGCCGAGAGACGGTTCTAGAGGCAGCCTGGTCACTTTTGCTCTCATCATATCTCGACAACGCGGACGTCGCTGTTGGAGTGGTTGTGGCTGGCCGCCATTTCTCACTTGCAGGTATTGAGTCGATCATTGGACCTTGTTTATCATTATTTCCACTTCGCGTCGATATCAGTGCTTTAAGAACAATACACGATGTCCTCAATCACATCCAACGACAACGCAGACAGTTTCTTCGATACGGAAGCATTGCCCTACGGGACATCAATAACGCGGCAGGTCTCCGCCCGGGGGACAGGCTGTTCGATACGCTGTGCGTTTGGCAACAGGACAGCGAAGAGAATAACAGGGATCGCTCCAGTGTTGCAACCTTGAGAACACATGATGCCTTGGAATACGCCATAGTGTTAGAATTTGAGCCCCGTCAGGATCAGGTCTATTTGAAGTTGACTTTTGACACAACACTTATTCCAGAAGGTCATGCGAAGCTTTTAACTCGCCAGCTTGATAATGCTATCTCTCGAATTTTGAGCAACCTTGACCTCAGTTTGAGCTGCTTTTGGGAAAGTTTTGACAAGAATACCTTATCCATGGCCAACACCTACTTCCAGAAATTCAGTGGAGATTTCGATCTGACAACAACCATCTCAAAACTTGCAGAGTCCTGTCCAGGGAGAGCAGCCGTTGAGTTCGTGCATAGCATCGATGGGCAAACGGGTCAGATGAAAAAGGAAATCCTCACTTATGGCGACCTTTACAGACGCGCACAAATCATTGGCCGGGTATTGCGGACGGAGTACAACGTGCAGATTGACGATCTTGTCTGCCTGACAGGCCCTCGCTCGATTCACCTCTACATTGGCATCCTTGGGACCATCATGGCTGGGGCCGCATACATGTGCGTCGACCCCCGAACGCCGGCAGCTCGAGTGCGCCAAATTTTGAGCGAAGCTAGATGCAAGCTTAGCCTGTGTGCAGAGGATGTACATGAGTCAAAGAAGATTGATGCACCAACATCTATCTCCATAGCTAGCTTGTTGGAGCATCATTCCATGACAAGTACCAGCAACAACCCATCCCCGAAGGGCGATCAATTAGCATACGCGGTGTTCACCTCTGGCAGCACTGGTGTTCCCAAAGGGGTTCTCCTTAGCCGCCGCAACCTACTCAGTAACCTGGAGGAGCTGTCACGTATCTACCCATGCGATCCTGGGAGAGATCGACTACTGCAAGCCTGCTCCCCAGCATTCGACGTCTCGGTCTTCGAGATCTTCTGGGCTTGGCACAAGGGGATATCTTTGTGCACAGCATCGAATGATGTCCTGTTCAGAGACCTTGAACTATTCATTAAGCAGATGAATATAACTCATTTAAGTATGACCCCGTCGGTGGCCGCTCTTGTTCGACCCGACAACGTCCCACACGTGAAAATGTTGGTAACCGCTGGAGAGCCCATGAACTCGAAGGTCTTCAAAGATTGGGCCGACCACGGACTATACCAAGGCTATGGCCCCAGTGAGACGACAAACATATGCAACGTTCGACCCAAAGTCTCGAAATCTGATATGCCAAACAATGTTGGTCCTCCGCTACCGAACACATCCATCTTTATTTGTCGAAGGCAAGTTCTGAACCCTGCCAATGACTCATCCAATGATCAGTCCTTTCTGCAATTTCAGCCAGTATTAAAAGGTGGAGCAGGCGAGATATGGGTCGGCGGAGAACAGGTGGGACGCGGATATCTTGATCAGGAGCTGACCTCGAAGAGCTTCTTTGATCATCCCGAATACGGTCGGCTCTACCGCTCGGGTGACATCGGAAGACTTCTTTGTGATGATTCTTTAGTTATATTAGGCCGAGAAGACGATCAAGTCAAGCTCCGGGGTCAAAGGATTGAACTAGGAGAGGTGAATTCCGCGCTGATCAAGTGCAATGAAGTTGAAGATGCCGTATCTCTGGTCATCGACAAAGGAGACGATACTGCGAGCCTTGTTGCTTTCTGGACTACACGTCAATCCCCCAGGCCAACGGATCCCGGCGGCGTGAACACCGCCATTTTCGAAACGATGGCAAATAGCTTGCCAGATTACATGATACCGGACAGCCTTATACGCATTGACAAGATACCATTGACGCGCCAGGGCAAGATCAATCGCGCAGATTTGATCACCTACTATCGAAATCTTGACACAGAACAGCTCCAGGCCATGTCCAGAGGCACCAAGCCATCGGAAGATGTTAATCCCCTTACTGATTCTGAATACGTTATCGCTCGTGTCGTTGGTGATGCGCTTGGCGTCAAACTCGAGAAGATCAACCATGCTACCTCTTTCTACGCCCTTGGTTTAGACTCGATCAGCGCAATACACGTCTCGCGAGCCCTCCGAGACCATTACCCCGTTGTGGAAATATCCTCATTGATGCGAAATCCATCCGTCAGACAACTATCGAGGTACATCGAGAGACACGCTCCGGAGCATAATACATTCCACGATAAGGGAGATCTGGGTCGTCTCTTTGAAAAGTGGCAAGATCAGATCCGTGGTCTCTATTCCCGTGCAGGGCTGGAAGTAGAGAGGATCCTTCCATGTACGCCTTTGCAAGAATCTATGGTGACCAGCTCAATGAATGTCTCTTCCCGAGTTTATCGAAACACTTTACGCTTCAACGTCTCTGGCAGCACCTCGCGGCTACGCCAGGCATGGGAACACGCAGTAGAAAGGCATCAAATCCTTCGCACTGGCTTTGCGGCGATCGAGTCTGCTGAATCTCCTTTTGTGCAGGTAGTGTTGAAAAATTTTCATCTTCCTTGGCTGGAAGAAAGCACGCAAGACATCGGTTATGCTTTGGATGGCCTCATGGTCCCGCCGTGGAGTCTTGAAGTCAGAGGGAGCACAGAGCTGATCCTGAAAATACATCACGGTCTTTACGATGCAGAAGCGATGGCCGTCCTGTTAAGAGAGGTTCAATCCCTTTATCACGGGTGCCAACTACCTCCAACAATCCTGTTCGATACTTATTTGTCCTTTATGGAAGCCTCGAATGCTAACAGTACATATGATTTCTGGCGCACAAAGCTACAAGGTGCTTCTTTGCGCAAGCTAAATGAAGTCATACTGCCTGATGATAAAGCCGGTCCTGATACCCATTCTCTGGTGGAACGTAGGGCCACAATCGGTGTTTCCCAACTTCAACAGTGTGCGCGAAAGATGCTCTCGACCCCTTCAGCCCTGTTTCAAGCTCCATGGTGTCGACTTCTTTCTTGTATCTTCGAGAGCCAGGATATCTGCTTTGGCAACGTCCTTAGCGGTCGCAACCTTCCTATCGATGGCATGGAGAGGATGGTCGCTCCATGCTTCAACACGGTTCCAGCGAGAGTGCAAATGCAGCCTGACAAATCGAATCAGGAAATATGTCAATGCATTCAACAGATGAATGTCGAGACCCTACGACATCAGTCGAGCTCGCTTCGTAAAATTCAGCAAGCTGTCGGCACCCAAGGCACACCATTATTTGATACCTTGATCTTGCTCCAACAAGACGAGCTGCGGCTTGATCATCAGGTCTGGACTCTGGTTGAGGAATCAGGAGATATGCCTTTTCCTTTCATACTTGAAATCATGATGGATTCAAGGGATGGTATAATCACCCTCAAATTGCACTCTGAGGTTGCTGAAAGGAAGACATTGAGCAAATTGCTGGACGTCTACGACGCTCTCCTTATGCACACCGCCAAATATCCGCAAGCAAGAGCCTTGGACTATTCCTTCATCGCCGGGATGTTGCCAAGATTGCAGCCTTCCATTCCGTCGATGATCTTTACAAGGTCAGTTGCCACTGACCAAAACGACGGACGGGTTTCCATGGACGAACACCTGTCTCAAACGGAGATTTTGGTCAGGGATATACTCGTACAATTGAAATCCGGTGCTCTTCCAAAGATCTTTAGAGACACGACAGTTTTCAACCTGGGGTTCGACAGCATCAATGCTGTGCAGATTGCAGCAAGGCTGCGAAAAAGCGGATTCCATGTATCGACTGGGGCAATTTTGGAAGCTGCAAGTGTCAGAAATATCGCTAACATTTGCGACTCCGTGGCCCAACAAGGCAAAAAGCATTCGCCCTTCGACTTGGATTCCTATGAACAATTCTCTCGCCACTTTATCTGTCAAAATAACGGTCTCGACGAAACCAGCGTCCAGTCCGTATGGCCCTGCACACCCACTCAATCAGGTATCCTTTCGCATTTCCTCCGATCGAATTACAGGCTCTATTTAAACCACATGCATTTCAGATTGGACAAAGATGTGGATCTATCAAGGTTGAGACGTGCTTGGTCTGTTGCTTTGCAGACACACCCAATGCTAAGGACTGGTTTTGCTGAGACAGATGACGCTAGCACACCATTCGTCATGATAATCTATCGTCCAGATGCGGTACAACTGCCCTGGGTCGACCATTCAACGCAAAAAAGGCAAGAGATAGGCGAAGAGAGGTCTACAGACATGCACGGTCTCATACAACCACCATGGCTCATTCGAGTGATCAAAACAGGCTCCTTTCCGAGCCTTGAATTATCCATGCTGCACGCCCTTTATGATGCACATTCTCTTGATATCATATTGGGAGATGTTGCTCGTGCGTATGCAGGCTTACAACTGCCGATGGCTGTTCCCCTTGCACCAGTCGTTTCGAAAATCATAGGCATGAGCGGAGACGAAAGTTCCAAGAGGTTCTGGTTGGATGTATCGGCTGATATGTGCTCAACTCGCTTCCCTGACTTGGGAGTGTACAGTCAAGAGGCCGACAACTATTGCGTCGCGACACGGCAGTGCAGCACGTCTCTAAAAACAATCGAGAATGCATGCGCAAATGCAGGAGCAACAGTACAAGCCCTGGTTGCTGCAGCTTGGTCTCTGTTACTTTCGGCGTATACTGCCCAGGACCACGTTACATTTGGTGTCATACTCTCTGGTCGGGACTTTGACGAAGAGGAAAACAGGGTTGTATTTCCTTGCATCAACACTGTGCCGTTTGCGACGAGACTTCCTCAAGACCGGACCGAGCTTTTGCAATTAGCCGTGAGGCGAAGCGCTGGTGTTTTGAAATATCAGCATAGTCCACTAAGCTCGATCAAGCGTTGGGTGCATGCTGAAGGTGATCTATTCGACACTGTGATCGTTCTGCAAAAATATGACATTGAAAAAGGCCCAAAAAGGCCCTGGACGTTCATCAAAGATGATGCAACTGCTGAGTACACAATCTCCCTGGAGCTCATACCTCAAGAAAACAGTGTACTGGATCTCCGGGTAACTTTCCGTGAGAAGGTTATCCCACCAGATCAAGCTGAGTATATCCTTCGAGAGTTCGAAGAACTGATGAAGAGCCTGCTCACACAAGCGACATATACTCCGAAGCTTCCAGAATCACTTCTGTCGGTGGTGCCTGCCAAAGAAGAACGACTTCCAACTGCCGTCCGCTATCTGCACGAATTTGTGGAGCTTACAGCAAGGCAGAAACCAAACAACATTGCCCTAGAATTTGTGCAAAGCTTGAACGGGACCGCTCCCACAAAGGAAAGCTGGACTTACGCCCAGTTGGATTCAAACGGAAATAAAATAGCTCGACTGATCCAGAGTAAAGGGGTGCAAGTCGGAGACCTCGTGGCCGTCTGTTTCGATAAATGCCCTGAAGCTTCCTTTGCAATATTGGCGGTACTCAAATCAGGGTGCGGCTTCATTGCCATTGATCCTGGTGCACCAACTTCAAGGAAAGAATTCATTCTCCGTGATTCTGGCTGCGGAATTGTGCTCACAACAGATGACAAGACACCAGAGTTCAATACTATTCCTGGTGTATCTACTTTCGCCATTGACAATATCAATTGGCGGGAGCTGTCTGGCGAAAGGCCTCTCCTCTCGAGAGAGCTGCACACTCAAGACATCTGCTATTGTCTGTACACCTCAGGAACTACAGGGATACCAAAAGGCTGCTTGATCAGCCATGACAGCGCAGTCCAAGCAATGTTGTCGTTCAAGCGGATTTTCCGTGGTAGATGGAAGGAATCATCTCGCTGGCTGCAGTTCGCATCCTTCCATTTCGACGTCAGCGTGCTGGAACAATACTGGAGCTGGAGCATAGGCATTATCGTGACCTCCGCCCCGAGAGATGTCTTGTTTGAGGACCTTCCGGCTACTATCAACACTCTCAAGGTAACACATCTTGACCTGACACCCAGTCTGGCAAGGTTGCTCACGCCCGAAGAAGTGCCCAGCCTATGTGAAGGTGTCTTTATCGTTGGCGGCGAGCAAGTCAGCCAGGATATTTTGGAAACCTGGGGCGATACAGGTTGTCTTTACAATTTCTACGGACCCAGCGAAGTGACGATCGGCTGCACAGTACATCGGCAAGTACCTAAGAATGCGAAACCCACCAATATTGGTCAACAGTGGGACAATGTGGGCTCTTTCGTCTTGGAACCTTCGTCACAGAATCCAGTACTCCGCGGTGCGATTGGCGAGCTTTGTTTGTCTGGACCTCTTGTCGGAAAGGGGTATCTCAACCGACCCGACCTTACAAGAGAGAAGTTCGTAGTGCTGGCCGAATATGGTACGAGGGTCTACCGGACCGGTGATCTTGTCCGCCTCCTCCATGATGACAGCTTCGAATTTCTAGGCAGAATCGATGACCAGATTAAACTACGTGGGCAGCGTCTGGAGATTGGGGAGATTAATCATGTCGCTATGAGTGCAGATGGGAGCATCAAGGATGTTGCTACCATGGTCTTGAAACGCCCGACACAACAGAAAGATCAGCTGGTGACTTTCTTCTCTACCGCCCAAAGGCGGCCGAAGAACGAGACACCTTTGATTGTAGCAACCAGGGATTCGCAGGACCTGGCTGCAAAGATTCGGATGAACTGCTCTGATAAGCTACCGGCGTACATGGTGCCCTCATACATTCTTGCAGTCTCGTCTCTGCCCTTGTCAGTCAACAACAAAGTTGATCATAGATCGTTGAAAGCCTTGTATGAGGAAAATCTACCAGGCTCAGGGCGAGACGACTCTGGCGGAAGTCATGTGTCGCCCGCAGAAGACCTTCAGTCTTTTCATGAGGTGGCAAGTGTGCTGGCGCCTTTCTTGCGAATCCAGATATCAGACATCAAGCCGACTTCGAGCTTGTTCGAACTTGGGCTGGATTCAATCTCGGCCATTGGGCTCTCCAGGGTTCTCAAGCGGCAGGGTTTCCAGAATGCCGAAGTAGGAACGGTCCTCAAGCACTCTGTCATTCAAGATCTAGTTCGAGTCATTACTCGAAAAGCCACTTCACACCAAGTCCGAGCCGTGGAAACCGCTCGCACGAAGATTCAATCATTCCGTGATGCTCATTCTGGAGAAATAGCTCGAAGTATGGATGTTCGACCGGAAAACATCGAGCACGTCGCACCTTGTACTCCATTACAAGAAGGCATGATTTCCAGAATCATGCAAAGTGGACCCGACGACATGGTTTATTTCTCCTGCTTTCTTTTTGAACTCGATCCGGATACCGACATACAGCGACTGAAATGGGCGTGGGACGCTGCTCAGCGGTCAACTTCCATCCTGAGGACATTCTTCGTACCCACACCAGATGGTTTTGCTCAAGTTGTACTCCGCAAGTACGACAGCGCGGTCAATATGATTAGCTACGAAGCTAGGAATGGAGGCATCCGCAAAATCCAGGATTCCTCTTTCAGGAATTGGGTTGGAACTGTCAGATCCTTATCTACATCATTGCCTTGGAAAGTCGAGTTGTCAAAGTCTGGAAATGGTGGCTTCATGGCTCTCCAAATCTTTCACGGGCTCTATGATGGAAACAGCCTTCCCATTCTGTTGAAGCAAGTCAAGCAACAGTATGACCAACCCGAGGAGATCCATAAGCTCAAAATGCAGTTTTACGAGGCCTTGCCTTACGGTCCACTATGTCAGCTGCCGGATGAGAAGGAATTCTGGCGGTTACATCTTGCTCGCATCCGGCCACAGAAACTACCGTTGGCCTATGCTGAGAGTGAGACAGCTACTCATTATGTCGTCTTGAGGGAGCATCTCAAGATTGACCATCTGCAAACCTTATGCAATGAGCTGAACGTTACGGTCTCGGCTTTTTTCCAGGCCATGCTACTCTACGTGATGCAGAGGGAATTCAACTCCAGCCCCACAATAGGTGTGGTGGTGTCAGGCAGAGCCACAGCCAGAGAAGAAATCGAGCATGTTATCGGCCCGATGTTTAACACTCTTCCATGTTGCATTGATTCTCTCAACGACGGAGCAACAGTCTGCGATCTCGTCCATGCATGTCATCAATTCAATATTGATATCATTCCTTACCAACATACGCCCCTGCGGAAGGTTGGTAAATACCTTGGAATGAATGCGACCCAGGCTCTGTTTGAGACATTATTTGTGTTCCAGAAGGTATCAATGGATCTTGGTGACAGCGCGCTCTGGCGAGCAATTCCAACAGACAGCTCGCCAGACTATCCACTGAATATTGAGGTGGAGCAGGCGGGAACTGATTTCGATATCACCCTGGTCGCGAAGTCACAATATCTGAATAAAGAAAGAGCCAGCCAGTTGCTACACAAGTACCTTGATGTCGTCTGCAGACCGGAAGAGATGGATGTAATCCTGCCCACCGACTTTTGCCCAGTACAAGATTCTGTGACTCTAAATGGAGAACCTGAAACGAACTTTCTAGCCTCCAACGGCGTTCACGAAGAAAACGATGATAACCCTTTGAGCACCACAGAGACAATGATTCGATCTGAAATCGCCAAGCTCGCTTCTGTGGACGGAAAGAGGATACATCGTCACAGACCCACGATCTTTGAATTGGGTCTAGACAGCATAGAAGCTATGAAACTCGCAGCTAGGGTTAAGAAAAATGGGTTGAGAGTCGCTGTGAGCGCAATCATGAGATCGCCCACCGTTGCAGGGATTGCTGCAGCGGCCGCTTCAAGCGCAGAAACCCGAGCACGAACGGAAACTGGCGAGCCAGTGCCTTCCATTGAGGAGCGTCAGATTAGCTATAGAAATATGCTGCAAGGTCATGGAATTAACCTTGAAGACGTGCAGGCCATCTTTCCAGTCACACCGATGCAGGAAGGCCTGCTCCTGGAATCAGACAAGTATCTGAACGTCATGACTTTCAGATTAGGCCCCGACATTGATATGGAGAGACTGATCGGAGCCTGGGAAAAGGTCTCCCAGACAGAGCCAATCCTGAGGACCCACTTTGCGGTCGTCGAGACTTCAGACAGGAACACGGCTTTCCTGCAGTTTGTGATGAAAGAAGGAATTAAGGTGACGGTTTCTGATGACAAGAAACTGAATGATGTGGTCAGGAGTCTCCAAAAAACCCTGAGCGAGCAAAATTTGGCAGACCAGAAGACCAGCATCGCCATTGTCCAGGAAAAGAAGGCGTCTGTCCTTGTGCTTGCGATGCCGCATGCGTTGTACGATGCTTGGTCATTGCACCTGCTGCACCAGGAAGTCACCAGGAATTACCAGTCTACGAATGGCAAAACCCAAAGGCCGGCGCTGGATCAGTATCAAGAACACCTCGAGGAGATAATCAATCAAGCGGAAAGCTCAGAAGCTCGTGATTTCTGGGAGTCTCAACTGATGAATATTCAACCCACCATTTTTCAAGCGCACGTCGATGATCACGGCTCCTCCGGCCATGCGGTCTTACTCCGCAAGCAATCAAACACCAGCCTAATCAGTGCTCTCAAGTTCTGTAGGCAGCAAGGAGTGACGCTTCAGACCTTGGGTCTAACATGCTGGACAATCGCACTTATTCACTACACCTGTCAGTTGGATGTATGCTTCGGCCTCGTTCTCTCTGGTCGCACAACCGAGGACTCGGATGGGTTGATCTTTCCAACATTCAACACTGTCGCCTTCAGACCACTGATCGAAGAGAACATGACAAAGTCACGAGCCCTGCACAGGGTACACGATGCAGTTGTGCAAGTTTTAGAATACCAGCACTTTCCACTACGTGAGGCTCTTCAGATTGCACGAGGACAGGAGGTGTATGAAGAATTGTTCAATACTCTGTTTACTTTCCAAAAGCTTCCAACTGCCGACGGTGGGCTTCCGGTATTGTACGAGGAAGTGCCGCCTGATGGAGCATCCCTCACGCCGCCATACCCTGTCAATGTGGAATTAGAGGGCGGCGGGAGTGGTCTTATCTGGACTATTGCATTTCAAAACGGAGTAGCCAATGAAGCATTTGGACAGACCCTCCTGAGCAAGCTGGATACTATTCTGGCCGCTCTGATGAATAATCCTGACCAAGGCCTACTGCGAAAAGAAGGCGAAAAGATGTCGATTTGCGGCTTACCAGGTGTGGACGTAGTCCGCAGCAAGCGCGACAGCATAAGGACGGACTCTCAGCCTGACGAGGACCTACAGCAGTCCCAAGGCCAGGAAACTTGGACTGCGACAGAAAGTATCATCAGGGATGTCCTCGCGAAAGTCTCCAACTTGGAAAAAGAGCAGGTCAAAAAGAATATCGGGCTGTTCCATCTTGGGCTAGATAGCGTCAGCGCTATCAAAGTGGCTAGCCTGTTGAGAAAAGAGGGCGTTAAGCTTCCAGTGAGCGAGATCATCAGAGCACAGACGGCTGAGAAGATGGCAGTGGCCGCTGAAAAGATCAAAGGTGCTGTCAAGGAGACTTCCCGTACGTCAAATAGGCGCACAGCCGACACGTCGGTACCCGAAGTCGTGAAGAAGAGCCTCATCATACCGGAGGGCGACATCGAAATGGTCATACCATGTACTGCCGGTCAGACATACATGCTAGATATGTGGAGTGCAAGCAATGGCCGCCTGTTCTATCCCAATTTCTGGCTGAAAGTATCCGGCGTTCCAGTGGAAGGTTTGGAGCGGGCAATGAAGAAGCTTGTCCGAGAAACTTCGATATTGAGGACTCTCTTCATTCACAACACAGACGGGGAAAGTCCAGAAACATTCCAAGTTATCGTGAAAAGTGAGGCAGCAGAGAAGTATGACTTCCCCTGGACGATGCACTTCGATACCGCAGGGAAAGAGTTGCTTGTCGCTCTCCGCATTCACCACGCCTTATACGATGCAGTGAGTTTCCAGTTGCTCATTACACGGCTCGAGAGGATATGTGCAGGTACCGGCTCGCAAACCCGACCGAACACGGACATGAGTACTCTTGTGCTTACCAACCAAGCAGCTCGTCCAATGGCTCAAGCGTTCTGGACGCACTATCTTGGTAAAGGTCAGGGTGCATTGCAACCCATGACTCGAGGTTCATTCGCAGCACGGCGTGTTGAGAGGTTCCATCCGACGCTTTTGCCAGTTGACAGTTTGAGCAATCGACTGAAGCATCATGGACTTGGCATTCAAGCACTCTTCTTTGCCGCGTACGCCAGGGTTTATGAGAGGATTCGTCGTGAGCTGGATGCAGGGCAACTCGGGACCAAGGCTGAATCGGGTGATGTTGTGGTCGGAATCTATCTCGCAAATCGGTCCCTTGATATCGACGGAATAATGGAGTTGGCGGCTCCGACGTTCAGCATTGTCCCGCTAAGAATTCGACAGGGGCAGGAGAACCTTCTTCAATCAGCTCTACAAATACAGCAGGATCTAAGCGAAATCACTAACACAGAGAATTGTGGAGTTGCTATGAGGGACATTCATACCTGGACTGGCGTCAGACTCGACACTTTTGTCAATTTCTTGTCTCTCCCCAGTGACGACCGTCGAGATTCACTGTCATCTGGAGATCAGTCCAGCAAAGTGAAAGTCACGCATGCAGAAATGTCGCCCGAGCAGAAGAGTAGACTTCAGGAGTTTGATGCCGCGTCGCCTTTCATCAACGGTATGAAGGTTAATGCAGATACCACAAAGTGGTGCTTGGTCAGTCCATCCAATCTCCCGACTCCTTGCCTTCTGCATTTCAATTGACTAACATGTTTCCTTGCTGCAGCCTGCGATTGACATCGAAGCCAAGATTGAAGATGGCCACCTGGGTATGGGCGTCTTCGCCCCAATAGACATGCTTTCTGAAGACGAGGCTAGTGGGATTATGGATGGCGTGAGAAGCTTGATGCTGAATTTCTCGTAGACAGTATGCTTGACAAATAGACGGTCCAGAGTTTAGAGGTTTATATAACTAGAGAACTATTTCTTTGTCTTACTGTCTCCACTTTCAGGATCTTACTTACTAGGTAGAAAAGATAGGTAGTTCACAACATTTGATGCAACCCCTAACCTTTCGCCCCCAACCTGACACTGTGTCTCGCAAGTACGAGCACCACCCACTGCTGAAGTGGATAATTCCCTATTCGTCGGTCGGCTCAGGCTTTCCGGAGCCCATGTTCCAGGTAAGTCGTTCCACGTGGGTGCCTGGAGGACTCAATTGCTAGGTACTCGTGGTAACTTAATAATATTACCTGGTTCCCAATGAGGAGTTTCTGCCCACTGTCCTTTCTTTCCTTCCCACATGCTCCAAATGCTTGATATCTGCTTGCCTAGCTTTTGCGTCCCTTCTGTCCCGCACAGACCGGCGCACAGTATGAGCAAAGTACCGTAGCGACCGGGGGTTTTTGGCCCCTCTCACCATCCCCCAATGCCGCTATGGGGAATATCGATCCAGGCTTAGTCGGCAATAATCCCAGGGTTGCACTCAGCGAGTACATAGGTGAACCCAAGGAGCGCGCGAGAGAGTGTTTGTCTGATTGGGGAGTTTCAGAGCAAGGAAAGGGCTGTGTGCGTGGGAACCTGAATTATCTCCGCGAGCAACTACGGGCGGTTGTAACGAGGTAGCGACCTCATGGATCCAGGAGAAGATCTTACTCGAGGGCCAAACAAGCATCATGCAGCTAGCTATTCGGAGCTGAAGCAAGCTGGCACCTATTGGGCTGGCCTTGAAGGAGCTATTACATACTTGCACATAACCCCTATCCAATCCTACCTAATCCACTTGCCTATCCCGTCGTAGGTACATGGGTACATGGTAACCACACTCTCGCTCCCTACCTGCCCTATATAAAAACTTCTATAAAAAATATCATCTGCCCACGAACGCGGTACGCACAAGCCGTGGCGCGTTGCTTCTCTCATATCCCTTTCAACCTAAGTCTTCAATCCCATCATTCTCGGCGCGACGGGGGGGATCACATCCACACCTCTATCTCCGCGGCGTCACAGTTTGCAGAGCATCTGCAGTCAATTTCCAGAAGGCAAGAAGAAAGGGACAGAACCGGGGACCAGAAGCTGAAGCGAGGCGTGCCGGAGACGTCGACGACGGCGACAATGTCACTCCGACCAACTGCGGCGGCGGCGGCGGCGGCAGAGGAGGAAGAACCGGTCATCGCGGGCCCGTTCGCGCTGTACAATGGGTCCTTCATCTTGGAGTTTCTCCAGCCGAAGCCGGCCAGGAATGCCTCGTCAGTGATTTCATAACCCTGTCCTCTCTCTCTCATGTTCGATTCCCCCCGTTTCGTCCCCGGGCCCAGGTCGCCAGCTGTCGACTACCTACTGTCTGTGGAGGTAGTGACCTAGGTGTCTAGCCAGTCAAGGGAGATTGACAGGGTGATGGCAAGGCTGGGGCATCGGGCGGTCTCCCTTGTTGGAATGTGGATTTTGACGCTCCATCCACAGACGGGGACTTTCTTGCACCACTTACTGACCGCGTTCCTTCTTTTCACAGAGTGTTGATGCGAGCGACCTACAAACATGATCACCCGCTGTGTAAGAAAGGGAAAGGCCATCCTCAGGTTTGTCATTTTCGCGGTCCCTGTTCGTGCCTTGAAATGGCGGTACTCTTGAGAGCCCAGAGTCTGCCTGACATGGAACATCTCCCCCTTCCTCTCTCGATCACTCCGGCCGCGATGGGATGCTGATTTTGCGCCCCCTATGCGCGTCCCTCATTCTAGTCACCACCGCTGCACCTGCACTTCCAACAGTTCGAATCCTTCTACATGCTCTCAGGCGAAGTCTGCACCACCACGACCTACTCGCAGATCGACAACGTCCACACACCCCAAAACACACCCAGGGAGAGACCCCACCACATCGAGCCCTGGATGCCTCACAGGTTCTGGCCATCTCCGAACGCGAAGGAAGACACCACGTTCCTGGTCTGGGCGCATCCAAACCCGGACGACATGGACGACAAGATGGATCGGCTCTTCTTTCAGAATTTGCTGATGTACGTGAGTGATATCAGCGAAGGCAAGGAGCAAATAAGTCTGTTGCAGATCATGTTGACCCAGTAAGTTTCTATCTCCCTCACACCCTCCGCTCGCCCCCTTTTCTCTAACGGTAGGGGATCAAAAACAGACATGTCTCCGCCACAGCACTGATAATGTTGCCGAGCTGGTCGTTCCTCGGACCTCTCCGGTGGTGGATCCCGTGGCTGTTCCAGTGCATTTGCGCCTACATAGCCCTGTGGATGGGCAAGAAGCCACTCCTCAAAAAGTACATGTCCGTCGAGGACTGGGAGGATGAGGATGTCCAGGAGCGCATTGGCATGTGGAAGAAGAAGGATCTGTGATGGCACGACCGAGGTGGGTCGCTTGTACGCGGCGGCAGATTGATGGATGGAGGGGAAAGAGAGTCGTTGAACTCGCGGTGTAATTCAAGGATAGGAGACGATGGCCGTACGAGGCTGCCTCGATCCTTTCAGCCATTGACTGCGCACGGGGTTCCGCACCGCATTGAGTCCGGTTGAGATTGACGTGTTTGTGAGATCTCAGGGAGGATGCGAGGGCCGGAGGAGCAGCAACCCACAAACGTGCCACGAACGTGTCACGAACGTGTCTGGAAGGCCGAGCAACGTGCGAAAGAACAAGGTATGGATTCGAAGAGAAAGATCAAGTCGTGGGATAGACAAAGTTATTCACTGGGGCGTGCACTACCGGACTTAGTGGGAAGATAGATTGTACCACAATAGAGTACCTCGTACAAACCATTGAGCACCTCACCTAACACCTTTGATTGCTTACCTTCTTGCCTTGCACAACCCACCTCACACAGCGCACAAGGAAAGAGCAAACAGCGCAAAAAAGGCAGTGACACGTTACGCCGTCTTGCATACCTAACAGGGATACCAGTATGCCAGACCCAACTTCCCTGGCGAATGATGAAACGCAACTCAACCTCACCGCATTTCCGCGATGACAATACCTCATCGTCTATTGGACAGCCCCCTTTCACCCACCTTCCCCTCCTCGCTGTGCACGCCTACAATGATCCGAGCAAAACGAAGCTCCACAAACCACCAAACATACATTAGAAATGGATTTCCGTTCGTTGGCCAGGGGAGCTGGTACACATGGCACGGGGTATGCATGTCGCCGTCATCGATGACGCAAACGACGCAATCCCTCAAAGTTGAGAGAGAAAAGGGAGGGGGCTTCGGAAACTCTAGACGAGGGAAGTTTTATCAGATTGAGATCAATGTGGGCAGAGGATCTAATCTGATGGAGCTGAGACCTCCGGTTTCGGCGGGCCGTGGAAATTCAAGAGTCAGATCCCATCGCAAGGACCTTTGGGGGAAGGGATGGAAGGAGATATATATGTGAGGCTGGGGGAAGAGAGATGAAGGATAGAGGGACGTCGATAAAGAATAGAGGAGAGAGAGAGATTGAGAGAGCCGTAAAAGGGCAATTCGAGGCCCTTCTTCCCTACTACCTCTTTTAGAATGAGGCTAAGGGTAAAGGAAGGGATAAGGGAGGAGGGAAAGTCAGAAGAGAGAGGTCATATCTTCCTGGGCAATTACCAGGGGACGACGCTAGAATCATTGATGTATGGATGGTACTTGGACCATGTACCAAGGATGATCGTAAGTCCTGCTTCATTTCTCTCTGCCTGTCGCTGACTGTCTGTATGCTGGAGTCAATGCATCACTGAGGCCTGGGTCCTAGATACAATCCCAGAGCCTTACAACGACAATGTCCACCTCTACTGGATCATCATAATCACCCCATGAACCCTAACCCTAACCCCGAATTTTATTTTTCCAGCACCTACATGTCCCGGAAGACAAGCAACCGCAATTCTAATCCATCGTAGTGGTTTAAGAAACATTCGTTCAACGCACCCGTCTGCTGATTTAGAGGCTGTAGATGAATTCGGGATTCTCCTTGTCGGTAAGATCAAGCCACCTGCACAGATATGAGTGTCAGCCATTGGACCCTTCGAATGCCGTTGGCAAAGACCGGGTTGGCAGTGAAGGGAGCAAGAGACAAGGAGGGAGCGCGAGAAACAGAGGATTGATTCCAATCGGCCGAGAACGACCGCCCTCGCCGCTCTCGCCGCCCTCCCTTTGTCTCAACGGCCTCTTTCCACCCGTCCTGGCACGAATTGCCAAAGAATCGCAAAGTGTGGGATGACAACTTACTCCTGATTTTCCAGCTTGACATATCCGGGCTCGGCCCGTTCTACCGCTTTCTTCTTGTTCATCCTCTTGCAATACCACCAGATGAAAGCAAGATCAACGAGGCATGCGCCCCAACAAACGATGATCGTTATCTCTGCCGGGCGATACTCAGGAGCGTCTTCGGGCCTAAAGACCTGCGGGCCGATGATGTTACCGACACAGTACCCGATGAGATACAATGCTGCCACTGTGGTTTTCTTGGTGTAACCCGCGACATTGGTGGAGATCAGGGAGAGCAAAGCCACGAAGGGGGTTGGGGACGCTTGAGTGAGATAATATCCTGCAAGGCGGCCACCGTCGTTGCTCAAGGGGAGAGCAACGATGAGAATCATGCCGAGCAGTGCAACTACCAACCCACCCATGGAGACGAGGAGTCGCTGGCCGAGACGATCGCCAAGCCAGCCACAGAACATCAGGGAGACGACTTCAACGGCGCCACCGGGCGTGCCGTACAGGAGAGATTGCTCGGGCGTGTAGCCGAAGGAAACAATCTAGAGACGTAGCATTAGAATATGCGCGAAGGAGAGTTTGTATCGACCATATGAAGAAAGCGGGGCAGGAGCACGACAGGAAATACACACCAGTTGTGAAAAGAAGTTGCTGATGCCTCCGTTAGGGATATCCGCGGTCAGGGCGTAGAAAGTGAATGCCCAGGTCAGTGGGTCCAGCAGGGCCTCCTTCAACTGATACCACTTGAAGTGTTTGTTGCCGATGCCCTGCTGGTTGATTCTCACTCTCTCGACGGCCAAGACTCGATCGCGAGGCTTCAACCACCGCGCATTGAGCTGGTTGTCCGGCATGACGAAGAAAAACACAATTCCCAGTACGGCCGTCAGACAGCCGTTGACCAGGAAGACGATTTTCCAGGGCGCGATGGCGGTCCCGTGCTTGCGAGCGCCGACGGCGATGCCATACGAGACGAGACCGCCAAAGATCTGACCGAAGCCGTTGAACGAAAACCAGAAGCCCGTGCGTGTGCCTTGCTCGCGCTTGGTGTACCATTGAGAAGTGAACAGGGCGAAACCTGGAGTGACGGCAGACTCCATAACACCCAAAAAGACTATATGGTCGTCAGATGGATGCATCGACGGTTTCAAGGGGTTCGTAAGATAAAGGACAACACATACATCGTACAGCAACGGCACCGCCAAAGTTGGAGACTGTGGCGAACAATGCCAGAACCGTGCCCCAGGCCACGACGCAAAAGGCAGAGTACTTGGCAAGCGGCAGTCTCTGCAGCAGTCGGTTTGTGGGATACTCCCAAGCCAGATAGCCAAAATAGAACATGCTGGAGAGCCACTGGTAGTCATCGCCGACAAGGTTGATGTCCTTCTTGATGCCCATGATACTGGCATATGACAAGGTAGTCTTATCAAGGTAATTCAACCCGTAGATGACACAGAGCAGTGGCATCAGATGCCAGTCGATTATGCGCAGGAGACGCTTGTTAGTAGCCTCGTCAATCTCGATGACTTCGCCGGCGGCGAAAGCCTTCATCGCCTCGTCGGCATCATTGCTGTGCTCGAGGATTCTTTTTGCTGCTGCAGCAGAAGATACCGACTCCTGCCGTTTCCCTATGTCCACCGGCGAGACGGAGCGGCCGCCAGGAAGGTTGTGGACCTCGACGGACTTCTCGTTGTCTTCGATATCGCCCATGGTTGTTGTCAACGTAGGACGATGACGAAAGGACCCGTTTGAGGAAGTAATGTGACGCCAACACAAGAACAAGGAGGAGTGTCGATATTACTCAAGGCACTCGGACCGTCAAGTAGTCGACACAAGAAGTACAGACATACGACAGAGTCGTCCAGAGACCAGGCGTCAAACAAAATAGAGTGCAGTTGACCTTTTAGACTTCAATGACAGTAGGAAAGTTTATCTCCCTCGGGATCTTCACCGAGACAACACCGACCATGAGGTCGCGATATCATTGATAGGCAGAGAGGAGGGGATTCAAGAGAGGTTGCATCAGAGATGAAGCCAAAGCCGGGGTTGGATAAGCAATTCGCAGAGTCCGCCTGTCGTTGCTCCATGTCGCGTGGTGGGATTGCATCAATCACAATGGAGGCTCAGAAAAGGGTCGAGCGCAGGGGGCAAATGGGAATAGCCATGATGCGAAGCATGTATGCGCCTCCGCGTGGCTGGATAGAGATAGGAAGGAGGGAGACGATCGACACTGATAGTTTGGCGCGACGTCAATGGCGCGGCGAGTGCCAAGTGGGATCTTCATGTATACTTTAAACCGGTTCGGGAAGGTATGGACCAGCCCGCATCAAGTCAATCAATCGACCACTCGGTGGGATGGCCAGGCAGAAGATAAACTCGCCCTGAGAGCGGCAAATTCCCACGCGATATCTTGTGGCATTTGTACCCGAATTCATGCGGACATGTCCTTTCTTTGGAAAATGGTTGATCTGGGGCTTCAAGGGGAGGGTATCATAAATCATGTATATAGACCACGTCTTCAGGCACATATCACATCCCGCTCTCTACATTGACCTCTTTCCATACGGCTCGAAAGGCATGGCAATGGCCACGAGTGCCTGTCCCGCCTGTCAGTACCTGCTTTGACATGCAGCTTCGTAAAACGACATCCACTTACCATGGCGATGTAGAGGGATGCACAGATGTAGATGGGAGCACTTGTGGCGGTGTTGGAGTACTCCGCCACAAATGCACTCACGAGACCCATAACCCGATTGCAACCGACTGCGATACCATTTCCCGTAGCTCTGTGGGCGGACGGCAAACTCTAAACAAGCCGTTAGTATCTCCATGGAATCTGTCGGCCTGGACCCTGTAGGACTTACCTCGGGGGTATATGCATAGAGTGTACCATAGTAAACGTTGACGAAGAAGTAAATGGCACATGTGAAGCCGATATTCTGAGCCGGAGTGCGCACGGCAGTGTACGCGAAGAAAAAGGCCATGGAGATCAGAGCACCAATCACCATTGTATATCTTCGTCCCAGGAGCTTCCAGTTGCACATGAACCCGGCAAGGACGGGCCCGAAGATGCCAACCGTATTCGTGATCATGTAGTTTCGCCAGGTGTAGTACGCACCGCTCTGCCCAGTCTGAGCCCCACGACTGGCGAGGAACTGGGGCAGAAAAACGTAGAACAGCGGATACGCGAGTCCTAATGAGCTTGATGTTAGCCTCAAGTGTTCGGCACACTGTGGACGCCATCCTCCTGCACTTACCGATCAAGGTCCAGGAGAACCAAATCAAGCCAGTAGAGATCCCGAGTTTCTTTGTTTCGAAGAGGCCACGCAGATGAGCCACAAACTCCGAAAACCCGTATCGCGATTTTCCGTATGTGGATTTAATTGGGCCGCACGCCTCGAGCTGCTCAATGGTGAGCGAGCAAGGCCTGTTGTATTTGGCAGCAATCGAATGGAAAGTGTTGACAACTTCTTGGTCTAGGCCCTTTGCCAGGAGGTACTTTGGAGTCTCCTTGAGCCGGATGACCGTCACACGGAGGATACTAAGAACGAACACCAGTGCTCCGTTTGAGTACCAGACATAACGCCAGCCCTAATGACAAGCTATTAGCACGTATTGACTGTTTGAACAAGGACGGGGAAAGTTACCATATTGTTGTGATAGGTGCAAGTCGCGTGGCTTGAGCAATTGTACTTGCCAATCGAGAGAAATGGCCATGCGAAGGCCGCCGCGATCACCGGAGCGAGCCCCCACCAGCATGCCATTAGAGTCAGAAGCCATTGCTTGTTGCCAGGAAGGTATTCGAGGAACACAGTGGTGTCGAGGATCAAGTTGCCTCCAGAACCGAACGCTGCCAACGCCGTGAAGGCACCCAGGGCACACCAATTAGGAGAGGCACCAGCACAGACGGCAAAGATCGAACAGCTGAACAAGGAGACATTGAAAGCGAATCGACGACCAATTACATCGGCACCTTTTAATCTGTCAGTAGTGATAGACAGCTCAAAATCTGTCAGAAAAACCTACTCAAGCCCCAGAACAAGGCCCCAATCAACATGCCACAGTATGCAGCCACGGTAAGACCGTTTTTGAAAGAAGGGTTGAATTCGAGTGCGGCTTGACCGGAAGTGACTGATTGCAGCAGCAAAATCAACGAGTCGGCTGCGTAGCCAAAGCCATTGAGGAAGAAAAGCTTCAGATGCATGTTAGTCCAACCGATTTCGTCGATGGCCTATGCAAGTTTGGTCAGCGAACCGTCCACATTTAAGTTCGGTGTGCTACACTCGTGACTCCGAGGCATTGCGCATCTTTTGGGGAAGACTGACAGCGTTCACAAGACGCATTTTCTTATCAAGGACAGGATCGACATCGTTCATGGAGAAGATTTGGCCTTCGACCGTGTTCTCGTCGATTGCTTGCACAGAGATGCTGTGGCGCACCCTCTCGCTAAGAGAGTGCTGGCGATGATGGACATCTTTCGAGTCGGCATGGCTTTCAACCACCTCTTTTGTCTGATAATCGGTAGACATGACGACTAAATCTCAATCCGTCAAGAAGGGTACGTGTAGGGTAGCAATGCCGTGTATAACAACGTCGCAGGCGATTGAACCTATTGAAAGGCTCGCAACTCGAGGAACAAACTAGGCTTCCTCCTCTTTTCCTGACGGACCGTTTCTTTTTATTCTCTTGTGTCGCACGGGGGACGGGTCAGAGTCACGAAAGAGAGAAAGACCCAAGGTAGAGATGCAGGGACAGCAGCAGATTTATCAATGCGAAGAAAAATCCACAGACTCGGGCTTGACGTGGGCCCTTGCCCCATATCCTTGACAGTCGATTGGGAGCCCATACCCACGATTCGCACGAGGGAACGATCCCTAGCCGTCGCCGAGTTGACATCAAAGCTAGGTGGGTTAGCTCGAGGTGAGTGGATGCTGTATGGAGAGGAGGAGACTGCCAGCGTAACGATCAGCCAGACCTTATCGGATGGGCATACCTCGCTAGACCAACTAAGACCATTGAAAGACACGCGACAAGCAGCACAAGACACACGACAGGCGACCTTTGCTGTAACGCTGCGGTCGATTTGCCCTGCTGCAACCAATCCGAGTCGCTAAGGCTGACGACAGTAACGAACTGCAAAGCCATGACGAAAGACTGCACCAGGCGGTTTGGAGGCGGCCGTGATGTAGATCTGGTGGCACTAGAGGAAAGAAAAACCGCCTCCAAGCCCGACCGAGGCATCAAGAAGAGCGCAGGAGATTGGTAGTGATTCGGTCATCTGGCCAGGCGCGGGGCAATGGCGGGGTGCCACTGGGCTTGTGGGCTCTGGCTTTAGGCCTGGTGTGGCTTAGAGCCCCTGCAGTGAGCCTCATGAACTGCAAAAGACAGTGAGGGCTTGGGTTAAAAGGCCCTGTAACAGGCTAGACCCTTTGCCTAGAAGCCCACGCTTGGGGGGAAGCCTCGGCGGGAAAGGCAAATGCGCCGTGAAATCTTCCTCTCTGTTCAATTACCTTTTCCGCTGCCCACTATTGCTGACGGCGCCAATCGTGACCCCAGAACTAGCAACGTGCCTAGAGCGTAGGGGGAGAAAAAAGAGTCGTCATTTTCATTTCCTCTCGGACCACTGAGGCCGAGGTTTGTTCGAAAAGATTGTTGGCAACTTACCTCTTGAGGTATTGAAGGCAAATGCTCGCATGTCTTATCATCAAAAGAACACAAGCGGTAAATCCCGTTGGCTGCATGTCTTCGTGGCAGGAGACCCTTTCCTCGGTGGCACCGAAACACGGCGCAATCTGAACAGGTTTCTTCACAGATACTGCACCTCCGGCTGACACCTTGCAGTAGAGAGCGGCCAAGCGATACAACCCTTTGATGTCTCAATTGATTCGAATTGGACGCCAACCGACCACGCGTTTGCGCAAACACGATATCAGGGTATCTCAACGACGAAATCCGCAAAAAACTCCGTTTCATCTCCTTTTTGGGTGCCATCAGACTCCATCGCTAACCCAAACGTAGCCTTGCTGTTCTCTCCGAGATAACGTCAATCTCTGGGATCCTGGTATATCCAAAGTACAGTCCTGAAGAAGGGGCTCTCCCTGGTCGCCTGTGCCCTTGCTCGCCTCGAGACCCTCCAGCATCATATCTCATAGTAGTAGTCATCATCCAGACCTTCTCGGCTCGGAATCTCAGGACCATCCATTCCGTCCATCCCCTCTACAATCCCCTCCTCGTCATTGAATCGTACGTTCAGGAGCCGGACTTTCAGCCCATAGTCGCTGATCATGTGTATGAGACTGTTGGTTTCGGCTGTGATTGGCTGTTGGTCCAGGAGCATCAAAAGTCCATCGAGCCATTCTGAGGCAAGACTGTGACTGTTTGGGTGGAAGGTAAGAAGGACCGATTCTTTGGATCCATTCCGGGCTGAGGACGTCTTTGAGGAAGTTCTCGAATGCCCTTCTCGGTTGCCACGGGATTTGGGCAGATAGCCATGGATCGTGATCTTGTTTGTGGTGAACCGGTCATGCAGCAATTCTTTGAGCGTCGAGTCCGAGCCGATGGATGACCTGTCATTGGCCGTTACATTGGAAACCACAGATGATACGATCGAGAGATCGATCTTGTCCCGGAGACTCGCAGCGGACGGTGACTGCTCCTCCTTTTCATCAAAGTCACCCCAATGTAAGTGTTTGCGGTTCTCCGAGAGCCTGATGAATCGGTAGCCGTGCGCTGCATTTTGAACCAAACTATCCTCCGTTACAGGGCCCCCGCCTTCTTGATCCGTATATGTTCCGTTGGGAAACCAAGCTCCAGCCAACAGGCACCGGATCCTCTGCTCCTTGACGAATTGCAAAGCTTCGCCTTGCAACTCTTCCTTAACTCCACGGAGGTGCTGGCCCCAGACGTCTTCGTACGTCAGCTCCAGGAGCTCCATCTGCAGCTCACGAAGTTTGCCGTATTCAAAGGCAGCCATCTCTTTCTCGATATCTTCAATCCCCTTGGTGCGATCTGCTCCACCAACGACACTCTCCACCAAAATCCGGACCAGCTCGACAATCTTGGGGAAATCATCCACTTCAGCCCCCGTGGCCTTCCATAATCTGAAGAAGGCATGTAATCCGGCGACGTGTAAACGGCTCCAGTGCAGCAACAAAGGTTTGAAGACTTTGTCAAAGTTGGTCCGGCTCTCCAATGCGAGGTAGCTTTTGGAATCCTCCAGGTCCATCTTGTCTACTTCGAAATGCTCAAAGAGAATTGCCGTCAACGTCAAACTTGCCCGGGCCAACGGACACCTTTGCTGCTCCGGCAGCACTGAT
Source organism: Fonsecaea multimorphosa CBS 102226 (assembly GCF_000836435.1). Taxonomy (NCBI): domain Eukaryota; kingdom Fungi; phylum Ascomycota; class Eurotiomycetes; order Chaetothyriales; family Herpotrichiellaceae; genus Fonsecaea; species Fonsecaea multimorphosa. The sequence goes on from NW_015971643.1 coordinate 681,099, forward strand.
TGTTCCAGAAGAATATTCTGGAACTCATCTTGGTATTTCCGGACGTAGTCGGAAAGGTCCATCATCCCCAGAAAACCCATATCTGCGAAATCTGGCTCCGGGTTCTCGCTGGTGAACCCAAGCCGCCTCCATTTGAGTGGATTGTGCTTTGGCTTGGATTCTCCGTTTCGAACCTCGTATTCGGGTTGTTTTTCTGGGTTGCTGGACAGATGGACGGCTTTGATGGTCCGTCTGTGTTCTGGCTTAACTAAGTCCACGGGCACGTCTCTCCACCTCCTCAGCAATATCTTGGTCAATGCTTGGAATTCAAGCAAGGGATGCGCCAAATCTTGCAGCGCCGAACTCTGCATCAGCACGTATACTGCCTTGATGACCCCAAGATCTTGTATTCGTTTGATAAATTTAGGCCATTCGGTTTCATTGTCATTTGTGATCGCATCGCGCATAAGCGAATTGATCAATTGTAGGGCGTTGGCGCACAGAGCATGGTCAGCGGAAGACAACCTTGTCACCAGCATCTCGAGGAACTGCGGGTATACTGCAAGCGCCGGTTTCAAGGCTTGAAACCCGCCGGCATTGTTATTGGAATTGATTTGAGAGGATCGATCGGCATGATACGGTCGGGAAACGATGGAGACAAGTATTGCCATTGCGCCTCGGAGAATGTTCACTAAAGGTTGGCACACAACCAGTTGCACCACCTGGCAGTGGAAAGCGCATCAGTCAGTGGTGCACGTTCCTTGCGATAGCCTGGATGAGGGAAACCTTGCCTTCTGAACAACCTCATCATTGACGGCCTCCCACCCTTGGTCGACCTCTAACAGCCTGGCAAAGCTGGCTAGACTATATGCGAGGGTATTTCCACTACTTTCGAGGACGAGCGTGCGCAGTTGAGGCAGGCCGCCCGCAAGCACGAAATGCTCCGCAAAGGAAGGGTCGTTGATGAGCGACTGCAGCTTGAAAGCTGCCATTTTGCGGCTTGCATCTTCTGGACTCGACAGACCGGTGAGCAGATCCGCGAGGTTAGGGGTCAGAGTCGGGTTATTGGGATCCATTTTGGTCAACTCAGACCAGACATGAGCGTTCGAAGGCAGTCGAGCAGTCGAGGTCAGCGTGTCAGTAGGCAAGATGTTGACTTTGGACACCTCGCTGTCATCGCCATGCTGGAGTCTGCGCGGTCTGTCTGGTACCAATGACAAGGGGGGTTCGCGTTGTTGACGGTGCCGATTGAACTGGAGGGCGAATAGTGAGCGAGCCCAAGACGCACTGCTTGAGTGGCTGCTCAGGGACATTTTGTTTGGCGATTGAGGGCTAGTGAACCCAGGCACTGGTGGTTCCCCGCTAGGGGCAAGCCCGCGTGGCCCGTTAGGCTCGGCTTCAGCTGGTATAATAATGGAACGGGCAGGACCAGAATCAGCATCATGTGCCGCCTGCGCTCGACGGCGGAAGCGTGACCATGACGTCAACCATGGATTCTTTTTCAGTGTCGACAGCAATCCGATATGCGAATCGACCTCGACATTCACAGTCTGAGAAGAGCTGCCGTCGCAAGAAACCCAGTCAGAGGAGCTGTCTGAAGATGGACACTCGCGGCCAGACATGTTGGACCGTCAAGCACCCACGGAATTTGTGATTTGAGACACGCTGCACAATGAACAGGAAAGGGAATTGAGAAGACGTTGCTTGAGAAGTCCAGCTTTAAGCAGCGGCGGCAGAGATGAGTTGCTATTGACAGCCTGGGTGAAGCATGCTGCACTTCTGGGTACTAGGCGCGCCCCATGGTCTACCATGGTGCTTCGAAGGTCTTTTGGTTTGTGGAAGAAATTTTGAGAGCCTCACCCACGCAGCTGGATATTGCTGGGTTCCGCATGCACAGTTTCAACTGAGCATCGCTCTCTTCAGCTCGACTCCCGTCATTAGATCATGTCCTTGTGCAGGTCGGGATTTGACCTCTGGATCTCAGCACATGCTACCGGCTTGTATGCGTCGTCCTTCGACCATATTGCTCTCCAGACATAGTTGTCCAACCCTTGCCTTTCAAGCTTTCTTCTTTGTATCATCCTTCATATCCAAATTATCCTCTGGGATCTCAGGATACTTCTCTTGCAGCCAGTCATATAGATCATCACTCACATCACCTTGCACAGTGATTTCCTCCCCGCCCGCAGCCGTCTTGGTGACACTACTTCCCGTCGCGAATTTTTTGCCCAGCTCTTTGGCCACCTTTTTCAAATCCAGGCCATGGTCCTCCAAGCCCGAAACAACAGTAACGTACTTCCGCTTGTTTCGTTCCACACGCTTTATCAGGACGATGGCTTCAGCTTTTCGTTCCGCCTCGCGCTGTTCGGCTGCAGCAGCTTTGGCAGTCTTTTTGGCAGCATCTTTCTCTGCCCTTTTCTGGGCGTCGACCGACAGGGCTGATAGATTCGCGTTCAATGCTTCTGTGGAAGAGCTCTGGTTAGACCCTCGGACAGGTAGAGGTGATTGGACCGCAAACCTTCCGAGTATAACTTCTGGTGCATGTCAGGGTGGTTCTTCTGGAGCCATTCTTCGCACTTCTTGACGGTCCCGCCGAACTCGCAATACTAGATGATCGTAAAGTCGAGTCAGTTGTCCGCCAGTCGCATCAGTTGAGCTTTTGCCTCTGGAGATGTTGGCCGTACCTCGGGTGGAAGGGTGCAAACTGTAGGTATCCCGGTTTTAGCATCAGCATCAATCCTCGGTTCATTGGGTCTATCCGGAATACAATGAGTGCCCACCTCCGCAATAGACAACCTTTCTGGCAGAAGGCCCTGCAGCAGCACCAGCGCCCGGGGCTGGCTCTGTTGCGACCTCCGCCGACATCAGGATTTTAGGCTGAAAAGGACCACTGTTGAGGTAGTCAAGTCACACCTGTGGTTAATGATAGAGCCCGCCGACGGTGGTGTTGCATGTGGCTTGTCGCAAATTGTCTCGGCCACTCATCAAACAGATACGACGCTACGCAGTCGCACTCGTAATCGGCTGGTCCCTTGCGGCGGCAGTGGTGGTGGTGGTGGTGCACTGGCAGCGGGAGGATGATTGCCAAGCCATGGGCGGTAAATCTTCGGGTGGAGGCCCTGGCTCGGCTGGTGGAATGTCACATGTTTGGGCGTCCAGCATTCCGCTGAACTTACTCGGTACATCCCACGATATCTTACTTCGCGCATTGACTCGCTGACCACCGCAGCATATCTTGACCGATTTTCACGTGCAATTTGCATGGGGATGTTTGAGATGCAGCATTCCCATGAAGATGGCAGGGATCCAGCCACTTGAGTTGATGCGAAGCTGTTGCGCCATGTCTCCATATTGTTATCAATATTTCCCCAGTGTTACGCAGCTTTATCTGACCACTCCTCCCATCTCATCAAAGTCATTCCTTTTCGGTTAGGACTTGCGGATTATCCTTCGACGAGGAACCTTGTCGTGGTCCGTGTCACACGAAATGGGCCTACCAGAGCTGATATTGTCCCTCCCCCAGCGAGATGCTGCAGTCTCGTATCGAGTCTGCTGGTAATAATGAGACTTTTTGCCATGAGAATTGCCGACTGCGAGATACTCCACTGTTCCTGTCCTAAGCTACCGGCCCCTTGTGTTTGACACACAGATATGACAGCTCATCAGAAGAATCAAACGGCATGAGCATGGCATGCTTGAATGATCGACCTGGGTTCTTGCTCCTGTCTCCAGTTTTCTCATGCGAGGCCCACAACGGTCGCCATGAGCAAAGTAACGGGCGTGCATCAATCACTTGCAGATGGATCAAATTTTCTCTCTCCATTCCCCCCAACGTACAAGAATTCCCACCAGGTGCAGTGGACTCCTCCACACAATCACATCTTGGGGCTCCTCAATGTCGACTCTGGTTGCCTGAGAAATATTTTCTCGAGGTAGCTCTGGGAATGAACGATTCCCAGGGTTTGAGATACAGTTGCCACAACGCACTATCTTTGGGCTACAGCACCCGCTTCAGGAAAGCCAAGGGGTCCAGGCTTTTCGATACTACAAAACGCAGGCTAGAGGACGGAACAAGTCGGGCGAAACCTAGCTTTGTTAACTGACTCCGGTTCCGTCATGCTTGTTTAGCATATGCCAAAATTGGTACTTCCTTGGGTCATCCACCTTTTCTCCTTGTCCGAGTACGTCTCCAGCCTTGCCCCCAGAGCCCCTCACTCGTGGGTCAATTGAAGTGCTTTTGACGGTGTCCTGCCAACAGTGGACGGGCTCGACCGGACTAGAGGACATGAGAACATCTAGAGAGATGAGAAGTTAAGCCTCCACTCTCTGATCTCTTCATCGATATGCTAGGCAAAGTGGGCTACCGGAAACAACGGAGCACCAGAAGCGCCCGTGCCGGCCGTCAGTGGAGATCCAACAGCACATCAACGCTCTGAGAGCAGAGCTGGTGCTGCTTTTTTGCATAGCAGTGGTCAACAAAGAGTATGAGCGTTACACAACGTTGGAACGCCATTCTTGCCCACGGCACGGGTCTGCCAAGGTTGACAACCCCGTGGCACATTGCAGAGAAGGTAGTGGTGCCCAGAAATGTATGCCCTTGGAGGGACCGTACCTCGTAGAGTGACACCTCTTCCATTGTGCACGCCCATGCGGTAGATCCACACGTTCATCGCTGACACGCACTGAGGGCCAACTAAAGTGTCAAAGAGAGTCTCGCTCGTCTGGGCCGGCGGAGGTGCTTGCAGACACCTATCAATCAGCTTATATGGATCTGACAGGCCCAGCAGCAGGATCGACCTATCCATAATTCGAGGTCGTGATGGGCCACCCCAAGGGGTTTCGAAGTCGTCAATGGGACGAACAAAGCCCCGTCAGCACGCTTCTTCAATGCTACGAACGTTGCTTGAATGAGGCTTGAAAGCGCCTAGTTACCAGAGGATCTCTCTCGGCGCATCTAGGCCTTCCATTTGGGCATGTTCAAGACATTTGACACGTAAGTATCCCTGGTATTGACCACAGCGTCTCCTAAGAAACAACAAACTCGCGCCGGCTGCTGACCAATACGAACGGGAACAATCCTAGGATCAAAGGGATGGAGAATGCTGCACCCTGACGACTAGCCGTGCCGACGTCGAAAGATACGAACCTTCTCTGAATGGAGATGTCCTCAATTTGGTCTGCCTTCCTAGATGGGTCTTTCGTCTTAGCATCTGTTGTCTGTTGATCTCCAGTCTAGAGACCCTATTAGCAAAGCCTTATCAGCGGGCATTTCTCGCCATCATTAGCATGGATTGAGTTGACGTGACTTTTTCGTCGAATGAGACGTCAACCGAAATCCTCATTGACAGCAAGAAAAATGTGGTAGATGCTCCAAAGGTCTGTGCATATATCCCTCAGCTGTGGCGAAGGAAGCAAGCTAGTTGAGGAAATCTTCCTGGCTAAGAGCGTGGTAAGGCTTTGTACTGGCCTAATCCTCGGTCAACGGCTCTGGGTCATGGATGACAATACTGCACCACCGCCGAATCCTTGTCTTGAGCAGGTTGAGGGTCGAGGTAGGATGCAATATTCCGACCACAAGCCCGGCCAGAAGGGTGACGGGGAGACAACCAATTGGAACTGCTGCTTCTGAGGTGCGATGCGAGAATGAGCACCAGAATGGTCAGATAGTTGAAACGCAAAGAGGGCGCTCGGGCTGGCAAGAGATGCAATATCCCTGCAAGCCGCTGAAGTGGATAATGTGCATGTTCCAGGCGATGGACCTTTTTGGATTTAGCAAGCGGAGATGCCCTCGGTGTCCAATGTGTTTTGGATCTGATTTTACTGGACGGCGTTATACGACTGCCGTGAAGGAATTTTGTGCACTGGGCTGCGTTATTCCATTGAGTTCGTTGTCTGAGGTGTGTGGGCAAGGGGATTGGGTCTGGACATGGATAGGAAGAGGCTACTGTGCCGCCCTCAAGTCTTAGTGTGAGCAGTATCAGGGAAATTTCGGGTGGCGCATCCGTAGCTGTGGCTCATGGTTGCGACGCAGAGTGGGATGCATGGCTGGTGGACCGTTGATAAAATTTCATAGCTCAAGGTAGTCTGTGGTGGTCGATGGAAGAGGGCAAGATGTATCTGGCCAGGTCATTGTTTCAATTAGATGGCGTTTTCAACATGAAAAGTGGTGCGACCCCAGGCTCCATCAGCCCCAGCCAAGGTCATTGTTACCGTGGGCTCCTTTGACCGAGAAGGCAGCAGCAGTCAAGGCAAGTTCCATCTTGTAAGGACGGGTATAGGGCTTGGTTGAAATATCCGGAAGCAAGGATCCTGAAAGGTGTTGTGGCTTGCAGGTGTGCCGCGTTATCAGTGGGAGGGACGTGGGATGTTGTTGCTTGCAATGGAGGGTGAAGGAGGGGTACAGAGACCCGGATACCGAGAGACCAAGAAGCCGACATGACAGCGGGGAAAGACGAGGGCTGTGAGTCAGAGAATGAAAAGACGAGGGGGAAGAAGCCGTCAATGCATCTATCTGGTAAGTCCCGTCGTATTCAAGTTGCCAATGTTGTATCCACGGGTGGAAGTGACTGGATTGACACAACAAAGACTCGGGGATTCTTTACCATCAGGAAGGACAATGAGGAATGGCAGATTATGACAGACAAGCCATGGCAGGAGATGGGAATCGCCGCTCAGGTAATCATGCTCGATCTGATCTGCGGTGAGAACTCTACTTTAAAAATACCTCGCGCCTAAGCGAATCTTATATGGGACCAGAGGTACCGATTTCTTACTCGGGTCTCACTGCTCAATGCCCAACCGCGAACCGCACCGCATCTACTTCGGAAGATGGCTCCCCGCCAATCGCTATTGGCCACAGGTCGTTGTCATCGTCATTTCACACCTCATCTCACTCCGGCCACCTCGAGTTAATTGAGCTTGTCTGACCGCGCAATTGTAGAGAACGCTACACAGCTCTCGATGGGCAATTCTCGCCTCGGACAAAGGCTCGCTGATAGTCGCGACAGTAGCTTCCCTGGTGCCTCTAATCCTTGTCGACCAATACCTCTGAGCGACGACAGTACCTATCTGTGTCTGTGGCTGGTCAGTCACCCTTCGTTCATCTCCCGCCTGCTCGCTCACGTATGATTTGCCTCCACCAGCCCTGATCCATGATGGCATTATCTAAACCACCGGCCGGGTCATTTTAGGGGCCTCTTTCTTCCTGGCTCCCACGCGTCCAACTTTGTTTAGGCTGCTTTCCTGCCAGGAGCCCGCACCCTGCAGCATCACTGTCATATCCGACGAGTCCCAGACCACTCAAGTCGCGGCATGCCCATGCATCTTGGCTAGACAGGTGGGTGACAAGTTGGAGGGTTTGCAACTCAAATCAACTTTGTGGGCAGACCTCCAGAGTCGGGTCCCCCGGACAATCACCCAGGTCTAGGTCTGTGCACTGGAGGATTTGCTTGTAGCTGCACGGGCGTTCGGGAAGCCGAGCAACTCTCCTTCATTCTCTCCCGTAGTTGGCCTGTGGTTGGCCTTTCGGCAGACGGGCTCCACCATTCGACGCGGGCTCGGCGGGTGCAGCAACAATTATCGTCTTTGTCGCCTCCCACCCGGCCCCTAAGCACCTACGAGTAGGGACTTGCTACCTAGGTACTACTAAGAGGTCCTTTGGTGGCACCTAAGCAGGACCACCCACTCCCTGCTGCACCCCCTGGGCATGAGGTGGGCATAGCGCCCGCTAAGGGTAGTCGGTACCCCCTCGGGGTGCCTCGCTCTGATCGAATCCTTCGAGACTCAGTCCCTCCTCCAGGTCGATTCCCCCACTCCAGCCTGCAGGTCTGCCCACAGTTTCCACGCTCATTCATTTTTTCCATCCATCCACACAGCCGCGACATACATCTCGCTACAACCTTTGAAACTCCACACCTTTCTACCACACATCTTTCAACGCCTCTTTTTTCTACTCTCGCTTCCAACGTCAAACCTGCACATCCATGCCGCTTGATCCTCGATCTCTTGCCTCTCAACCCTCTCTGCGTCTGCGCAGATCATTCTAAACCGCTCGTCGTCCGCCCTAACTGCACCCCCGCGGCCGACTTACCCTCCTACCATTCACCCTTTCAACTGCCGTCATATCCTGGTTCTATACTAGGCTGTCCCTCATCTGTTGGTCTGCGTAACCGGAATATTTGTCGAAACAGTCTTCTCAGTTCAACGACCTGCCGACAGGATACAAGCACAGCAAACTCTGCCGACAAAGAAGACGCGGGACCAACTGCCATAGGACGGCCCTCCTCCTTCGGTCTTCAATTCTGCATCTATACCGACCTCATCTACGCCACTTATCTCCCAGCCAGACCGGCCTACTCAATATCAAGGAAGCCCGACCAAGAGGCTCATGAGGTGCCGCTCATGACGACCGTTCTACAGGCTCCTCTTGCTGGAGCCTCCCATTTCTCGTCCAGCGCCATACACTCTGGCTCATATCCTGATTTATCCTCTCTAGACGCCTCGATATCTTTCAATAAACCTCATTCCCAAACCTCTCCCTACTCTCGCCACGATTACGACAAAGTATATGCTGACTCCGGTCCCTCAACCGCGCCCTCTTCCCCTCAGTTGACCTATTCCTCGCGACGGGATTCTAATGCCTCAACACCGGCAAGTTGCTTATCCCTGGATCACAGGGACGTGATGGACGAAGATGACGACATGGCATTCCCTGCATTTGGGGCCTCCGACCTGGGCAGCAAAACAAGTCAGGACGCTTCCGTCTTGGTCGAGCCACATGATGATATAACAACCCAGGTACCAAGTCCCCCAACGGACGATACCTCCCTCACTGGTAGGACGACCCAGGACGACCAATCCATAGAAGCGGAACCTACGAGACACGTTGACTACCTCTCTCATGATTGGAAAGAGGAAGAGATCTGGAGGTCATGGAGCTATGTGGTTCACAGGCGGGGCAGTCTTACCAATGGCACTCGGCTAGAGAATGCTTCCTGGAGGTCGTGGATGAAGGCCAAAAATCATCTCAAGACAGTTTCGCCCGAGACTCTCAATTGGCTGAAGGATTGTGACGTGACTTGGCTGTACGGACCGCTCCAGACGAACAGGAGTATCTCTCAATCCATGACCAACACATCTCCTCCGCCCAGCAGATTATCTCACTCATCCTCATTCATCTCCAAAAAGCCCATCCTCAAAAAGAAGTCGGCGTCGGCAGTTATCTTGGAACGGTCCAGGTCACAACATTCTCTGCTCCAGCGAGCGGGAGATATCATCCGGATACAACAGTCCAGTCCAGCCAGCGGACGACCTATTCTAAGACGAGGCAATTCCGAGTTTGTTCTACCGCGCTATGACAGTTCTGTGGTCAACACCCCCGCCGAACACGAGACACCTGGTTTCAATGGGCCGAGATCATCTTTCGCTTTTGACGTACCGACCCCGTCAGAGTGTAAGCACGTTTTATTCGACGAAGAGGTCAGGCAAGTGCAGGCCATTGATTCCGAAGATGATGACAAACCCGAGGAAGAAGACGTTATTCTTGAGGATGACGAGGACGATGATTGTGGCTTGATGATGGCCCCGGCTCAAAGGTCGGGACGGGGCAGCGGTCGAACAACGCCCCGTGGCAGTTTCAGCAACGACTCGAAAACTATTGTGCCACTACCATCCACTACGTTGAAATACAGGACTGATACCCCTGAGCCTCAGGAGATGCCCAATCCTCCCGCTGGATTTTGGCCCAATGGACGAAAGCTATCACCCTCCCCTTCACAAGAGACGTTGCGGCCTCCTAGGCCGAATCAGAATTTCCTTATTGATGATGATCCGGAAGTGGTAGATGAGCCCTGGCAGCCTCATTCTTCGTTTGGGGACGAACGCTCCCCCTACGATGAAGAGGATGACAACAATGACGGCCACCCAATGATGAGACGAACCGAATCCGGCATGTTTATGCCATACGATGAAAACGAGGACGAGGTGGCCATGAACAACACGCTTTTCGGGCAGGCAATGTATGCCGTCAACACTTTCAGAGATATTGCCCATGTGGTATGGAATGTGGGCTGGAACCGACGATAAATTGCTACGCGACCATATCTGGGTGGGGGGAAAAATTCTGCGATGTTTTGTCCTAGCAGCATAGCGCGGCGTTTTTGGAAAATTTTACAACATGACGAGCCTAATGACGGTACCAAGCCGGGCGCAGACCAAGACCTCTGTCAGGAGGTTTACAGGACCACAACTTGGCCGGAAATTGAACATGGAATTTTGGAATGCTCTAAATCAGAGTCAGATGACTGCAGCAATCTGGCAGATATGCGCAGCCTTGTATATATGAAGGTGGTTGGGTGGGGAGCTTGAATCGGATGAACTCGGACAAGGCTGGGTGAATGAGATAAGATTCTGGCGAAACATATAGACGGCTAGCGGTACCAATAGAAGAGACGGTGAAAACCTATGTAAGTGGACAACGAGCAGATTTGCGGAGGAGGACTGATGTCGGGAGAAACCGCAGCACAAGGGATGAACATGTAGGGATGCTCGCGTGCGCGATTGCGCAGTGCTCACCGAGCAATGCATTGGGTGGCAACTGCTTGGGATGGAGGATGCTCGGGCCTCGGTTTCCCCAGACGATCAAGCACGTCAACATGCCACATACAGACAGGCACCCAACAGGGTCAATGAGTGATAGTCACATTGACATTCCACTTGATGGCCGCAGAACGAAACACAGGAATGCATGACGTGCCCCGACAGTTGATGTATCAGATGGAATGCCATATCCCCCGATTGCCCCCGATCTGTTGATTGCGGCTGGCCCAGACTCTTGCTCCTGCCCAATTTGGCATCTCTAGACATTTTGCTTAGGCTGTTTCCATACGCCTAGCCCCTTGGGACGCTTTTACCAGCATCGGCATATCTCCCCGCTCATTGGACGCTTTGAACACAGTAGCGCCGACGCCGTCGTCCCAGTTATTGCGGGGAAAAGGGTGCACGACGAGCGCAACAGGTTGGTCACACATTACAGATGACGGTGCTGGTTTGTGTAACCACAAGCAGATAAGAGCCACGTCGAACTCTAACTAAGCTCGTCGTAGACGGAGTAGGACGGGCGACAAGGGGTTTGCGGAGGAGGGGATCAAAAGGTATTGTCTCTAATCTAGAAGCTCGTACGTAATGAGATCAACAGGCACACGCAACACATCAGGAGATGAGGAGGAGAAGTCGGGGATCAAAAGCTTCCGCGACGACATGGAAAGCCTGGGCGTGCATAATGGGATACTGAGGCTGATGGTGGTGGTGTCACCACCTGCGCGTCTTGTGCCCCACGTATACACTTGCTATCCCTCTGGCGATAGGGACCTTCACATGCTCGATCGACGTCGACGAAGCCCAGCTCAGTCCATCTGTTAACGGCAGTGGCTTTCACCACTGGGTCGTGATTGGCGACTGCGGTAACGGGAGCAAGGTTGAAAAAGTTTGCCTGCTCAGGCAAAAAAGAACTCATGCAAGACATCGCGATGGCGAAAATATGGGCAAACCACCAACGATCGAAGCAATGACCTGGCTGTAAGTTCACTAATGAGACCTTTTGACAGCACCACCTGTGGGTGCCTGGTTGCCACCAGTTGCAAGGTTGAGGCTTGTGTCACCACCCTTCCCCCTTCTCCTCCCCGCCGGAGTATTTCTTACCTACTCGTACTGATAGGGAAGAGCTAGCACCACAGTCGAGCCATTATCTCCCAGCCACAGACGAGATGAGAACAGGGTAAGAAAAATTTCATGATGATCATGATGCCCGAAGATGTCGCGATCGACCAGTGCCCACGAGGGAAAAGAGGCGGCCGTTGTTCCCAGCTCCACTGCGACGCGAGCCAAGGTTGACTATGCCGTACACTCCGCCCACGTCTCCTCGGGGCCAAAAGCATATCGAGAGGGTTTTTTGAATCTAGAATCGAACGTTTTCGGCCATATCTTTGTCTTTTTCAGGCCGGAGGTTTATCCCAGCCACAGGCTCAGCACCCATTGGGGCGGGCACACAATCGGCGAGAAGGAGGCGACTACTTCTCCCATCTGGAAAGCTTTACCGGTGTTTCTGACGTTGCCGTAATAGATTGCAGTATGGCAGTATGGAAGAGAGCGGGCCAGTGGAACCAGACGGTTTGTTCTCTACACATCAGGCAGCTTCAGCCCAACAACAACAAAAGGCGGCAAACTACGAGTACGTAACTCACAGCTCTGGCAACGGCTTGGCCACAGGAATAGTACAACCAAGGACAAACAAGGACAGAGTTACAAGCACAGATCCCCATATCTTGCTGTCCCGCCGTTGAGGCCCCCCGTGCGACCACGAGGATTCAATGCTCTGCCGTCTGGGCGGCTACTTATACAATTAGCGGGGCATTAGCAAGCACTTGTTTCCGTGGCACGTACATATGTATGTACTCCATGTAAACTCAACCAACAAAATAGCACATGCTTTTCTTCTCTCTGCGTCTGTACTCTACCGCAAGGGCTGTGGGTACAAAGGCTGTAGATGGACGGCCTACACAGGGAACCCAGAGACCGGCGGCCTTGGTGGTGGGCGCTTGGTGTCACACGTTACACACACAATGCTCCCCCGTGGTAAAGAGACGTGCAACACGGCATCTGAGAAGTTTCGCCACCCCACATCCCTTTCGTCTCGATGGGAAGACACAAAGGAAAGAGACATGGTTGCTATCGTGGTAGTTGTGGTTGTCAGGCCAAGAAAACAAAGGAAAGAAACGGTTCGCCTCGTCTCCGGGACGGGGACCGGATGCGCAGTAGCGGATAGAAAAGGCCTCGACTTCACTCCGCAGATGGCTCGATCTGTTAGGTTGGGAAGATCCCTCGTACATAGGTACGCGGTGGATAAATCAACACAACGACGTCGACTCCTACGACGACGACCGCCGTTGTAGAATGGCAGTGTCGGTGGCACCAACGGCATTTTACCCAAGGCCCAAGTCGCACACTAAGTTCACGTCGCGTGTCGCGTACGAGTAGTAGACCTTGAATCGAGTACCTACCTATGCATCTGCCCATTTCCCTAACGACTATTAATATTAATCCATACTTGGTAGGTACAATGTACTTCTTGATTGGCTGTTTAACACAACCCATCCTTTTTTTGATACCCAGAACACTTTGCCACATGTTCACTCCCGGCCCGGCCTCGCTGGCCGTGGGACCTCGTAAGGAGGGTTCATACGAGCAGGTACGTAGGTATATGTAACAAGCCTAGGTACAAAGTGGGAGGGTGTGGATAGAGACCAGCGTTCGAGAATGGGAAGAGACTTTTTACAACACGCAGCAGGAAAACCCCCTCTGCTCTGCAAGAATGTCTGAAAGATCTCGGGCAGGTTATGCGCTTCGGGTAGTTGGTAACTTGGTAGCGGCGACGACGCTGGATGGAGCCGCATTCTGTTCCACACATCTACCCGCATTGACTTGCTATGTACGGAGTAGGAGTCGGTAGTATCGGTGCTCCGAACATGCTCGAAAATACCTAGGGTCGATAGATTAGGTAAAACACTGGATCGAGTCGATCACATACCCTAATGCTCGCTGGCCGCTCATTGTGGAGAGGGGGAAACAAGTAGTTTGGATATCGGCGGAATAGAACTTTTGCTGTGAGGGAAAAAATTTTGATAGCCGGACGGGATAGATGGATAGATGGGATGGATGGAGTGGGTAAGAGTGCGGTGTGAATTCCGATGAAGATGAGGACCAGGTTGGGTGGGGATACAGGACTTTCGGGATGGACCTTGTGTGCGGGTCGAGACAAAAAGGCAGATTAGACAAGAATGGTTTAAAAAAGGGATTTGCTCGAGGCTGGCTGAAGGCTTGAGTGTCCCCATAACTCTCGTACAGGTAGATGTGATTGCGATTGCGATTGCGATTGCGATTGCGATTGCTGAGGCACATGCGTAGCAGTGATTGCAGAGCTGAAACCCTGATAGACAGCAAACCCAAGTCTCCACATGGGATATAGCCCTATCATCTCATCAAGACTGTAGAACATGGCACATGGAAAACCCCGGTCCCCTCCTAATCTACCTAGGTATGTACAGGGTGTGCGAGTAGGAAAACGAACCGCGAAACCTGGTTTGCACCACGACCACGACCACCACAGCACAGAACAACGATGGGGCATCAAGAACAAGAAGGGGGTCCAGGAGGTGGATGCAGGGCGAGAGTCAACCCGAATGAATTCACTCTCTTTCTCTCTCGGTCTTCGCCATCGTGGTAATACCCATGTTCTAGAGTCTTTGATTGATAACACTTACTCCATCGAGACAAGTTGGTCCCCTTTTAGCATTGCGCAAACAAAATCTATCGGGCGACAAAAAGATGGAGCACGTACCTAGGTGTGTGTGTGTGTGTGTGTGTGTGTGTGTCAGAGCAAGGCCCAAGCGAATGACATGATATGCCTGCATTATTTTCCTGTCTCAGAACATGGAGATGGCGGTGAAAAGCAAACGTGGAATTCCTTGCTTGCTTGATTGGTTTGGAGCAAGGGGATTGATTATGCAGGTCACAATCTGCAAAAGACTTTTGCTGATCTGGATAGCCACCCCGAGTTTGTCGCACGTGCAAAGGCCAGAAGTCGATAGACGTTGCATTCCATAGAGGGTTTCATATCGCCACGACCACAGACGGCGAGGCTCGATGTGTTCACCTTTGCCCGTCCGTGCTCGGATGAGGGAAGGTGCTATCGGCCTGGGCACCTAAACCACAGACGAAAGCTTTGCATCCCAAGGCACTCTCTCAAAAGTCTCTCTTCCATCGTCTGCTCCTTTTATTGGCAATGTGATGCTGATTGTGTCAACACGCGGCCGTCTCACCACCATCCGACAAGACACAAGAAGCGGCCAGATGTCGAAGAGCTTGCCCAGGAGGGCCTGACTCGTTACCCGTCCGCTGCCGCAAGGCATTCCTCGCATCCTGTAGGCGCCCGCAGTCTTTGTCTGCGTCTTTGCTCTCGGGACTGCAACGCTCCAAGCGTCGACCAGCTGCGGAATTTGTTTGTTTGCTCCGTGACGTCGGGCATGCCCTGTGAGTTTGTGTTTGAGGAATCCTGGTTATTGCTGAGCAACGGTTCTCAATAATTGTATCCCCTGTCTTCAGATGCGTTGACCCTGTTTCCGTTGACTCCGTCGTCCTGACATTAGTATATGCAAAAGAGAAAGGAGAGTAAGATACAGCACCTGTGCGGTTAACACGGTTTATTATTCTTAGCGCTATGCAAAGTGCAGCATCCCGTTATCCAGGACTCAGCTCCTATCCCTCCTTTTGATCAAACAAGCGCCATGCTGGAAGTCCATGTACATGCTCCATTATGCTCCACGAAACCTGTACTGCCACCTCTCGCGTCCTTTTTGAGCAATCAAATGCCACTCCAACTCACTGAAAGATCTTCCTCTTCGTTGAGGTCAATACAGCGGTACAGGGCAAAAATCCGAGCCCGAGCCCGAGCAGAGATGCTATAAACACAAACTGCTGAAAGTGTATATCCACATGTCGGTGAAGTGGATGAAAGATTGTACAAGAGGATCGAACTCCGGTTCTAGATTTTGTTTCCAGGGACTCGCTTTACAAGACTGCAATCAACCCGATTGCCATGGCGAACAGGCTTCCCTGGACCTTGACGCTGCCAGCCCCGTTGCTGTTGGAATCCGGAGCTGATGTGGTCTCAGTTGGGAGAGCAGAGCTCGTAGACGAGGTGGTCTGCTGAGAGCTGGTGCTGCTTGCCGAACTCTCGCTGCTGCTACTGCTGCTGCTCGCAGAGCTTGTGGCGGAGGTGGTGGAGCTGTCAGTTGTGGTGATTGTTGAAGAGTCGGTGCCAGTGCTCGTGAGAGATGAGGAATCGGTACTGCTGCCAGAGGTAGTTGCGGAGACGGAGGCGGTGGAGGTAACAGAACCAGTGACAACTCCAGTGGCCGTTCCAGTAGCCCCTTGGATGCCGAAGTTGGGAGAGAAGTTAATGTTGTTCGGGTTCGAGTCATCGATGATCTCGATGGTATATACGTGAGAGTTGACGTCCTCCGCGGGAGGGATTTGAACGGTTGCCGTTAGGGCAGAGGCAGGGATACCGGCTACAGTCAGGTGAGCAGATATTCATGATAGCTACACGGCAGTCTAGGTTTTCACATACATGCCAGGACCGCACCGGAATCAGGGGTGATGGGATCTTGCTGCAGCTTGATCGTAACAGTGCTGCTTGAGGGATTGGTCCATTGGATGGTAAGGGGCTGGCCTGCGGTCACATCCAAAGTGCCCTGACCACTAGGAATGCTGATGGCATTGTTCTGCTGTGCGGATGCGACGACTGCGCAAAGCGCAGCAGCCAAGGCGTGTGCGAAACGCATTTTCTTCCGTGGGGAGATTGAGGCAAGAGGCCGAGGGATGAAGCGCGATGCCTGTAAGCGACGGCTCGAAGGAGAGAAACTCGGAGGCGCGGTGGAGATGAGTCGCACAGGTATTACACACAAGAGCGACAGGGAAGATATAAGCAAGAGGACGGACTTTGTTTTCTTCTGTGGAGGGTGAGTGTGGTGTCAGTAGACGACCAAAATAAGATCAAGGAGGGCGCAGGAGAGAAAAAAACCGCAGATGTTGATTGACTGCTCGTTTGAGACAATGACACGGGGGGTGTCTTCAGCCGCGCCGTCGCGTTGGCTGGAGGGTTGCGATGCCAATGATGCTGCGACACACCAAAAACCTTCGCCAGTACTGTTTCGGCCACTTAGCGCCCAGGCTAGAAGCTTAGCAGCGATGAAAAGCTCCAAGCGCACGAGCACGTTAAGGGAAGCCTAACGGGTTCCGGAATAGGGGCGCCCGTCTCCCTCATGTCCCCCCTGGTTGTTCAGCCTCGATTTGAGCGTCGCCCTCATCAACCGCCGCCACCCATTCCCAGAGGCCACCATTACCACCACTACCACCACTCGACTGCTGACCTTCTCCCCGCATTCGACACCATTTCTGGGACCTTGTTCCAGGCACCGCCCTGTGGTTGGCTACCGTGACCGTCCCCTTTAGAGACCTGCAGACTCCTTCCGGACTGTTTACGCAGTCTTTGCTTCTTTGCGAGCTGAATCTGTAAGCTCTTGCCTGGGTGCTTGCGGCCTTGTCAACCGCAATAATAATCCAACATGTATCCAGGAGACTAATGTCGGTATCTGTTACAGCCCGTTTCTCAGATGTATTTCGCTTCGCTTCGTCAACCTTCGCTTCCCCCAAAGACAACCACGGAGCTGCAATAGGCTTGAGCTTTTGCCCAATTCCACCAACACTCGAGCCCCCTAACCACCCCCTTCCTCGTGCCTGTTCGACTGACAGGGACTGGTTGGCTGGCTCAACTCTCCCCTTGAGAATTTTCGAATTTGCAGCCTACGGCGGTACCCCTCTGTTACTCGTGACTGGCAAACGAATGGCTCGAGTCGAGCCCCCTTTCGCCAGGGAGGACGCCGGACTAGTCTACCACCCCCCAGAATGCAGGCTGGCATGGAGTTGCCCAGAGCCAGGGATCGATGGACACTGGTGACACCGAACTCCGGAGTCTCGTCAGCATTTCGTCTGCCTGTCCTCCGTATCACTCACACCACCGGCTTACCATCCTCCCCTGTCAGATACACCTGAAATAATGCGTCCCGGATGACTTTTCACGCAATGGCCAGCTGCGACTACGCTGGTCACAATTGCTGACCAGATGTCTGCAACTCGCGCTTCAGACTCCCTCTTGCCGGTTAGCTTCTTGCGAGCTGAGACGTCCCCGGGCGAGCTCGGTACTGCACCTCGCTAACGTCTAGCGAACCACGCAAACTTTAGTTCACCAAATAAGCCAAGAAATAGTAACAACCTGAACTTGGTAGGAACCAACTGCTTCGCAATTTGAGAATGCACGTTGCGAGACTACAGTGTAGACTCGGCATTGGGTTCCGGTGTTCCCTATCATGATTCATCGCTCCCAGTCTGACCTCAGATAGGGTGGGGATGGGAAGAGCCTGTCCAACAAGAGAGCCCGAGAGCATCGAGCTTCTACGGAGAATCTCCTTAGATTCACCCTGTGGTATGACAGACCCCTTCGAGATGCTGCAGCAGAGGGTGCTTCCGAGTACGAGTAAGCCAAGATAAGGGGTGGTACGTTTAGAAACCACCAGACAGGCGCATCAACGCCGGATTCACTCGGTTCCAGGTGTCAGTCCGAGATGTAATTTCTGGCTGCCAGGAGACGGCCGTGTTCGTGAACAAGGCGTCTGGGACTTAATATCCCTTCACATGGTCGCACAATCGGCGCAGCCTTCTGTTACGGCCACTGCAGCATTTCGGAAGGAGCAGCAGCTTGAACTTGGAACTGGTCTGGCTCCAGCTTGACAGCAACTTGTTCAACCAGGTCCAGATACTCCGTAATCGCGGCCTTTACGGGCGCCTCTTTCGCGTGCTCACATCCATGGATTCCGATCTCCTGACATCTGAGACTTCTCTGCAGCCACGAATTGTATGCTGTGCATTGAATGGCAGAAGATATTCTCTGATCCCTGTCTGCCACGCGATTTCAGGCGCCAAACGTCCCACTCCAAAATCTCTTAGTCCACCTAGTGGCAGTAGCTAGAAGAAAAAATCCCCCGAATCACGAGGAACAAGAAGGCATCAAACTCTGTAAATTTGATCCCCCAGCTAGGGGTGACTTTGACAACACAGGTTCGTCGAAATATGACATGTCGATTTGCGAACCACACGATGTGTTTGTTTGGTTTGGGTTGTATGTTGATGTTCCCTGCGGTGGAGTGTCGCGTCCTCCCCTTCCACTCGCGTCATGTCGTGGTACTTTTGGTACGAAGGGACATGGTGGGAGCTGGTCAGATAAATTGGTGGCACAATATACCGTATTCCTGATGTGGAGGGGGGATTCCAGACCGTTTGAGAGCAGTTCGTTTGCTGGCTTTAGTGGGTTCGTCGGCATCTCACGTCTGCTGGTTTCGCGGAGCGGCATGAACCTGATGTCGCTTAGCAAGAACCACGAGGCCGCCTCGCGGAAGATAGCGGGCCAGTAGGAGAGTTTTGAGTGGATTGGGCGTTTCAAAAGCAGCCGATGGCGCGAGGCAGTACGTCAAAATCAGCAAGGGAAGGATGAGCAAAGACGGAGAGGAGGGCCAGCGCAGGTGCCAGTGCAGGTGCCAGCGCAGGTCTAGACGAGCCAGCAGCAGCGCCACCAAACATTCCAGACGTCGCAGGGCTTTGTATCTAAGCCGCACTCGCATCCTGAGCAGGGCTGCCATGCCCATGCACGGAGTGCGCTTTAATCTCAGCCCAGTGAGCCCAGGGCCACGCACAGCACGGGTCGAGAAATGCTCATTTCTGGATTGCCAGGCTTCAGAAAATACATATAGCTAGGGGAGACGGCAGAACCTCACCCTCCACCCCTATCGTCTTGTTGAAATTCCTCTTCACCTGCTGTTGTTACTATTATAATAGCCATTCATTCCCTTCCAATACAGTTTTATTTGTTTTTTTAATTTTATCTCAAGTCTGCATCTTTTTATTTGTCCGCCTGCCCGCCTAAGCATTCCCTTATCCTCAAGCGAGAGACTAGCTGCTGTGTGCACGACAGTACAGGTACAGGCAGCAGTTAGGGTCGATCACCGGCATACTTTCAGGCACACACTCAGCTTTCCGAAGCCAAACTGCAACCTCCGAGTTTCCAATCTTCGGACCGGACGCCCCATACTCACCCGAAGACGTCGTCCACTCTGAGGGGGTGAGGACGCGTTCAAAGACACGACAGGAATATGCAGCGAAATCCCAAAGCGGAGCAAACACTACACCTTCATTATTGCTAGCCCAAAGGTTGCCGAACAATACTGCTCCCAAGATGTGGACCTCTCGACGCCCTTCGTTTCCCAATGATGTGGCTTTCGAGACGCTGCCTCCAGTCGTGATTCGAAAAGTGAGTTTAGTTTCTGTCCAATCTCTCTTCCCCCATTTCGCTCGAGATGCACAGTTTGCCTGGCACCGCTGGTACAATCTTTACCGGCAGCCCTAGCTGCGTGCCTAGTGATTGCCTAGGTGGATGAAACGGGATCTTCGCCATGATCTTCAGGCCAAAGTTCAAGGAAGACGGGAAGGGGATGCTCATCACTGCCATCTCGGTGCACCAGACCCATCTTCCTCTGCCCCATTCCACCTATCCCACGTCATTCAGGTCAGATCATCTACCGCACCACAGAGGCCCGAATCCACGCTATTACCACTACCGCCCGCCTACAGTCTGGGCATTGGACGCTTGGAGTTTAGGCATGCAGCCCCTAGCCCAGATGGGGAGCTCCAGGCATCTTGGGCGCGGCACGGTCCTCCGACCTTGAAGCAGGGACCACCAACACGACCCAGTATCCCACAGCACCAACAGAGCCTTCGTCCACCATCGTGCACCTTGTCTCTTGCGACCGTTAGACAGAATGACAGACTCATTCGATCGCTTAGTCTGCAGGTCCACGGGCTAACATATGTGTTGCACCAGTATTTTAGTAGTTTGGAACGTCTCAGACTGGCCGAAGATGGCAGAACTCTCTCACGTCCCCCTTCCCAACTCTCAATTCATCCCCCGAACAATGCTGGCTTCACAACTCAACCCTCCGACACTTTCACCATCCTGACACACGGCATTACCCAGACCGGCCAGTTCTTCAACGGAAAGAGACTGCGGAGGAGGCGCTGTTCGGCAGCAGACATCAATCCAACCACAATTGAGTGGTTCGCCTCCTTGCCCCCTGCCGTCCAGAAGAAGTTATTCTCGAGGGAAGAGTGCTCATTCTACTCCCAAGAGAAAAATACCATCATCCTCGACTCTGCAGACGAAACACTCCGTCGCCGCAGTTGGCATCCAACCAACTTCGCCGTGTTTGAGCGTCGAGCTTCTGCTGATGACGACGCCACCATCGTTGATTTTGAAGGACTCAAAGACGAACCCCGGGTTGACTCTGCTATCGACATGGGTGACTACTCAGTAGATGGTTTTCGATGGCTAGAGGATGAAGGAGATCTCGATCTCAAGTTGGACGACTACCACGAAGCCATTGCTGAAACAAACCGGCGGACAATATCGGTATCAGCACCGATCCGGCGGCGCTCACGACGAAACCCTTCCCTCTCAAGCCTGTCTATACGTCGTGGCCGGAGCTCGACATCATCCTCACGTCCTCCGATCGAACCCCCTCCAACGCCCGCTTTGCCTTTCATCCCTCCTCACACTCGCTCCTCCTCCTTCTCATTAAAACACCTCCGTTCTCAAGCATCAATATCATCCATCGATCCTCGGGCAACCCATTACCAGGACCCTGCTGCTCGGATGAAGCTCAGGCTCTATCTTGCCTCGCCGCAAAAGTTCGATGAGGCAATCGAGTTTGGGTTTCCATCCGTGGAAGAAAGAGAACAATGGAACCATATCAGACCTATGACAAGCCCGCAACCAAGACCTGAGTTCAATCGAACTTTCTTTCATGACGACACGCCATCACTCTCAGGAGATGATGGTGAAGACGGTGACGAGCCGGATACAATATTTGACCCTCGAACCCCTGAAGAGGCGGTATTCCAAATGCATCGTCCATCCCACAAGAGCAGCATCGACGGGCTCAAAGGTCTGAGACCGTTTTCAATTCGCAGACAGCCCGAGATATATGCCCGCGGCACCACCGCAGATCGAGAGATGACACTACACATGACCTTGACGAGACCAGACCTTCGTTCACCAGAGGAACAACCATCACAACCAGACCATCAAAAGAAGGTCCATAAATCGCCACTGGAGCCACTCGACATGACCGTCGACGGAAATACAGTATCCATATGGGATACTCTACCTGCCGAAGAATCGAAAATGAAACGATTTCTTCGAAAACTAAGGCTCAAATAAGTCTGGACAACCCGATGTTTGAGTGAGATTGACTGTCTTTTTTGTATGGTATGGATGGATGAATGGAACAACAGCATGGGATATCCGCATCTATATCAATGCGTTATTTGAGCGTAGGCGTTCAGGCTGGGAATATCGCTTTTCAGCCAGCGAGTGGATTCGGAGCCCGGGAAAGGACAACTGGGATGAGCAGACTGCCACGGCTACCTGCATATCCAAAAGGGTCGGGTGGCATTCTATTTGGTAACTGGATGGGGTTGGACAAAAAGTAGCAATCTGGGAGACGGAGACAAAGGCAAGAATAGCTTGACGAAACATGAACAATAATACCCTCTTCATCAACAAGTACACTTACAGAGTGCATTAACAAGGATTCACAGGGGGCACTTCTGGGGGACAACCTTCTGCCGCCCGGCCACTGACCTAGTTAAAGGAGATAGGAGCTCCCAGCGCGCAGCTCCCGTACTCGGTACTCCGTACAAGCCGCGTTTTAAGGTGGTGACGCTTACCCGTATTCGGGCTGGGGCCCTGATCTTAGATGGTCGAAGTGCCCGTGAGCCATGAGCCTCACAGAATTGTTGATTGCAGGCAACGCCGTTTGGTTTCTCCAATCCGACAACAATCCGACAACTGTGTCCATTATTATTTCGACTCCTGCTTCGTTTTCAAGCCTTTTGTGCCGTTCTTTCTCTGTCTGTTATTCAGCCCCTTACATCCGCTCGATGCGGTAATCAAAGATGATAATAAGATCCTACTGTCGTCACGCAGTCGTCTCGTCGGTCGCCCTCCTCCTCCTACTCGCCTCCTCTCCGCAGCCTACGCAAGCAAAGAAAGATGGCCCAACCATCTCCGCCACCACATTCGATAACCCTCTAGAGAACGTCTTTTATTTCGACGACACGAATGTCGTCATTGGTTACGATGGAGAGACCGGTATCGTCTGGCGCAGTGCTGACGCAGGCGAGACCTGGAAGGAGATCGATGACCAAGGACAGTCAGGAAATGCCTTGGACGTATACCGGCATCCCTACGACAACCAGCGCGCATATATCATCGGCCTCGACTCCGATCACTGGGTGACAACAGATACCGGCGAGACATGGAGGAAATTTTCCTCCGATGGCGATGGTCTTGCAAGATTCCGCAACGCCCCATTGAGCTTCCATGGCCGGGACCCTAAACGAGTGATATGGAACGCTGAGCACTGCGTCGGCTTAGCCTGCATCGAGCGCGCGTTTTATACCGATGATGACTTTCAGACGACCAACAGATTGGGCGATATGACGCGAGGTTGTCAATGGGCTGTCAGCACCCCGGACTTTGCAGAGGAGATTGCTCCTGAAGTAAGAGATCGGATATTCTGTATCGTGGAAGGACTCTACTCCCCGTGGCCGAAGGACAACAGACTGCTCGTGTCCGATGACTTTTTCCAACAAGATCAGCTCGAGCCTGCGCTCGATGACGGCCGCGCTGTGTCTGGGATTATCAGCATGGCCGCGGTCAAAGGATTCTTGGTTGCAGCTGCAAAATCGGAGGGCACAGATGAGTTGGCTCTATACGTGACAAAAGACGCATCACAGTGGCACCGAGCGGAATTTGGACAACACAGGATAGATGAAGATGCTTATACTATCCTGGAGAGCACCAACTACAGCTTACAGGTCGACGTGCTCGGATCCCGTCCTACCAATCCCATGGGCTATCTCTTCACCTCGAACTCCAACGGCACTTATTTTACTCGAAATATCGATCACACCAATCGCAACATCTTTGGCAATGTCGACTTTGAGAAAGTCCAGTCGATTCAAGGGATCGTCTTGGTGAATGTTGTAGACAACTGGAAGGATGTTGAGGGCTCAACCATTCCTAGAAAAGAGATCGTATCTCAGATTAGTTTTGACGACGGAAGAACCTTCCAGGATCTCAAAGTTGGCGACAAGAGGCTGCATCTTCATTCAGTGACCGATGCAAGGCAAACAGGGAGGATCTTCTCCAGCCCGGCCCCAGGCATTGTCATGGGAATTGGCAACACCGGAAAATTCTTGAAGGACTACGAAGACGGCGATCTTTACGTCTCGGATGATGCTGGTGTCACTTGGTACGAGGGCTTGGACGGTGCTTACTTGTACGAGTTTGGAAATCAGGGGGCAGTTGTTGTCGCTGTCGATGATGAGGATTCCACCAGCCACATAAGATACTCGATCGACCATGGGAAGACCTGGAAGAAGGCAGACCTTCCGGAGAAAGTGCGAGCGAGGTTTCTCACTACCGTTCCAGACTCCACCACCCTCAAATTCCTCATGATGGGCGCCAAAGGGTCAGGTTCCAAGACCGAGTGGGTCATGTTCAAAATCGACTTCGAGGGTCTGCATGAACGAGCATGTGGTAAGGATGACTTTGAGCGTTGGCCCGCGCGCGTCGACAAAGACGGTAAAGCGAGTTGTCTCATGGGCCACAAGCAATTCTTCAGGAGACGTAAGGCAGATGCTGAATGCTTCATCGACGAGGAATTCAAAGATCCGGTGCCCGAGTTTGAACCGTGCGTCTGCACAATGGCTGACTTTGAGTGTGACTACAACTTTATCAGAGATCCTAACGACCGCACCAAGTGCAATCCAGCACAGCCGCTTGCGGTTCCTGAGGGCGCATGTAAGAGCGAGAAAGACACATTTAAAGGTCCCTCTGGATGGCGAATGATTCCAGGCAACGAGTGCCAGCGGAAGGGCGGCGAAGAGCTCGACAAGGAGATCGAAAGGCCATGCTCAGACTCTGTGAAGACACCTTCTTCGGGCGAAATCACCGTCGAGAAGACCAACTTCAACGCCGATCGATTTTCCGAATGGTATTATCTCGAAAGAAGCGACACTTCTAGCGGCAGTGATGAGACCATTGTCATGCGCACGAGCGAGCAAGATATCTTCTTGACACGGGATCACGGCAAAACTTGGGAACCAATCCTTAAGAATGAACCGATCACCGCCATTGCGCCGAACCCCCACCATCACGACGCAGTTTTCTTCCTGACAGGCTCAAAGACTGTCCATTACACCATCGACCGAGGAACTAGGTTTGATAAATTCACTGCTCCAGAACGACCAAGTAACCTACGGCTACCAACTTTACGGTTCCATCCCGAATACAAGGACTGGCTACTGTGGTCGGGCACCGTTGGAAACGACGACCATACAAACATCTGGTTGTCAAGAGATCGTGGCGACCACTGGGACACGTTGGTTCGCTATGCCAGAAAATGCGAATTCATCACACGAGAAGGTCAAGGTCGTGGCGATCAATTGATCTACTGTGAACAGTATCAAGATGAGAACCCGGACAAAAATCTCATGCTTTTGTCAAGCGACAACTTCTTTGCCGAATCGAAGGTGCATTTCCCTGATATTTTGGACTTTGCGACCATGTCGGAGTTCATCATCGTCGCAGCAAAAACGGACGACAGGCAGAGCTTGAAGGTGGATGCAAGTGTCGACGGACGAACCTTTGCACCTGCAGAATTTCCTCGGAACTTTCAAGTACAACATCAACAAGCCTACACGGTTTTGGATAGCTCTACTCACGCTGTATTCCTTCATGTGACCGTCAATGCTGCTCAAGACCATGAGTACGGTACAATCATCAAGTCGAACAGCAACGGTACATCCTACGTCTTCACCCTGGGTGGTGTGAATCGGGACACTGACGGCTATGTCGATTTTGAGAAAATGCAAGGTCTCGAAGGAGTGGCTATGGTCAACGTTGTGTCCAACGTAGATGAGACGAATGCCGGAGAGAGGAAGAAGCTCAAGTCGATGATTACCCACAACGATGGTGCCCAATGGGCCTATCTCCCTCCACCGAAAGAGGATGCGGTTGGAAACAACTACCCTTGCGTGGAAGAGGCTAACAAAGCGACTGGAAAATGCTCCTTGCACATTCACAGTTATACCGAACGCGCCGACAAGTCAGCCACATTCTCTAGCCCTAGTGCAGTTGGATTAATGATGGCTGTGGGCAACGTTGGCGAATACCTCGTCCGGAAAGACGACGAAGCCACAGACACCTTCATCACTCGAGATGCCGGTATCACTTGGCAGTCCGTCAAGAAGGGTAGCTATATGTGGGAGTATGGCGACCAAGGCAGCATTATCGTGATTGTTAAGGAATCCCAGCCTACCAAATCTCTCTTTTACACCCTCGACGAGGGCAAGACGTGGCGAGAGTTTGTGTTCTCTCCTGATGTGGAAATGCAGATCGATGCCATCACTACAGTACCGTCAGACAACTCTCGCAACTTCCTCCTTTGGGGTCGTGAATTGGGAACCAACGCCAAACGTGGCATTTTTACCGTCCACCTAGACTTTTCCGGCCTCGACGAACGTCAAGTCAAATGCGAACTCGACGAGAAGAACCCCGAAAAGGGCGACTACGCGCTCTGGGAACCGAAGCATCCAATGCAAGATTCTAACTGCTTGTTCGGCCATGTAGCTCAATATCACCGCAAACGAGTCGACGCCAAATGCTACAATGGCAAGATCATCAGTCACCTGCACAACATTGAAAGGAATTGTTCCTGCACGCGTCAGGACTTTGAGTGTGATTACAACTACCAGGCACAAGCAGACGGAACATGCCAATTGGTTCCAGGGCTGCAGCCGGCCGATCACGAGCAAAAATGTCGAGACAATCCGGGAGAAGTCGAGTTCTGGTATCCGACTGGATATAGGAGGATACCGCTCACGACCTGCCAAGGGGGAAGAGAGTTGGACAAGCTGGAATCGAGACCTTGCCCTGGCCATGAAGAGGAATATAAAAAGAAGCATGGCATTTCGGGCGTCGGACTGTTCTTTGCGATTGTGGTCCCAATTGCCGCCGCCCTGGGCATTGGCTATTGGGTATATACGAAGTGGCAGAGCGGGTTCGGCTCATTTGGACAAATTCGGCTGGGAGAAAGCATGGGCGCCACTGGTGCTTCCTCTGGGGCAAGCGGTGATCCGTTGTGGATCAAGGTTCCTGTGGTAGTGGTGAGTGGCATCGTCGCAGTGGCCAAAGCGACGCCGTTACTCGTGATGAGTTTGTGGAGAAGTGCAAGAGGATACATGCCTCTTGGGGGCGGAGGCGGTGGCTCAGGGGGGAGGTTCGGAGTGGGAAGAGGGGCGGATGCTGGTTATGGTGCCCCTTATCGCTCGAGAGATGCCTTTGCAAGAAGAGGACAGGACTACTCTCAAGTTGTAGAGGACGATGAGTTGTTGGGGGATGGGTTGGATGACGAGGAAGAAGTTTGAATGACACTTGGGAACGACAAAGGGCAGGAAACCTGTCTCAGGCCAGTATGAGACGATGAGGTATTGGACAAAAAAGAACGCGACCTTGACTGAGGGCTGATCGAAAGCTGGATCAGTGTTGTCCGACGGGATCATCACATTTGGCCAGCAAGCCAAGCAAGGCCAGGTCGGATATGTCAATCCCGGTGCAGGCAAGAATCTGTATCCTCAGTCATATTCTTGGCTGTCCTTAAGTGCAACAAGGTCCTGCACTCCCTTTCCATACTGGAGGAGAATGAAGGTCGACGACCCAGACGGGCGCATTCAGAGCTGTACACAAGAAATTATGTCCCTAGTATATCTGGCTTTGCTTTTGAGTATTTTACGTACTGGAAACGAAAAGCGATTTCTGCAATCTTCCAATGCTCGGGCATGGTCAAGCGCGATTCAAGAGCGGGCGTTTGCCATAATTGCCGTAGTAGGTGGAGGGTTGGCTGCTATGATCCTGGAGCGTGTGGTTGGAGTGCAACGTCGTTGCCCTCAGTCCTCGATCCTCAATCCTCCATGCCCAACCGTCTGACTGTAGGTACCTAACAACCCTACCCACCCATCTACCTACCTACCTACCTACCAACGCCCCCTGAAAAGACATTGATCCCAATGAAACCAAACCTTTTTCGAATCCTCGGGCCCTTGACCCTCTCAAACCCAACAGTGCCGTGCCACGTACATGCATACCTACCCACCTACCAACCGCATACAACTCCCGCCCGCGTCTTGGCCTGCGCGGGCCAGGTCGGTTTTTCGGATGGAATCCCCGTCGTCAAGTCCCCCGTTTTCCCAATTGCAATAACCCACCCACACCGCCGTAAAATCAGCTTCACTTTTGCGATAACGCGGGTTTGCTTGGGAGCTCACGAGATGCCCCCGCCCATTCCCCGCCACATCTCAATGGCTAGCTAGCTAGGTAGGTAGGGGGAGTCCGTCTGGCTGGTGTTTCTTCGATAAAGCTGGGTTGGAGATGGAGGACAGGTCAGGTGGGCTATCGAGGGAACAGCGTTGCATGGCGTAGGTGCTGGTGCCTGCGGTCACTCGAAGGTACTACTATGTAAGGTGGAAAGGTGGATGATGGGAGACCTAACCTGTGCGGAGTTGTCGAGTGTTGGTGCGAGCGAGCGGGCGACATTGAGGTCTTGAGTGTTTCAACCGAGTTCCGAGAGATAGCTAGCTAGCTAGCTGGGTAGCTGGTTACACGTATTTGAGACTATTCAAGTACAAGTGCAAGGGCAGAGAGAGCAATACCTCACCTTGTTGCGGCTCCGTGGCTAGGGTTACAGGATACAATTATAACATCGCGTGAGGCTGAAACAAAAAAGGGGCACAAGTTTAGTGAAAGGTCAATGGTAAGCAAAAAGGTTTGCTTGCTTTCGTCCTTGGGTCATGTGGTCGTCTAACACCGACAATCTCGTCCGAGGGAGAGCACATAGAATGAATAGAATTCTGGAAGATCAAGAAGAGGAGCTGTCGTCGTCGAAATACGCTTTGTTCCCTTTGTTCTATCAATTCTTTGGAAGGTTGTCAATGTATGATGAATTGTAGGCTGTTCTTTTCTGACTCCTTTCGCTATGGAGAATCAATCCCAGTCGATGTTGGGGACGGCATGTAACATTTCCAAACTCTTCTTTATTCCCATATTCTTCCTTTGATTCAGTGTGTAATGCTCTGCTTGCCGTCTCGTTTGGCGGAGAAAGGGTTTTGCATATATGTAGTGACTGGAGAGGAAGAGCTCCGAGAGGTTGAACCGTCGGACCAAAAGCAGTTTGCTATTTATTTGCCGGCGAAGCCGTCCTCAACTTGCTTAGCAGCCTCGTCCTTGGAGATGCCGTATTTCTCGGCGACCTTGGCAGCGAGGGCGTCCTTGTTGCCTGCAACCTCCTTGAAGTCGTCGGCGGTGAGCTTGTCGAACTTGGTGCGGAGGTGAGCCTTGGTAGCTTCGTCGGCCATGGTGATTGTGTTTGAAGGTAGAAGTAGCTGGGAGGTTCAAGTATAATCTGACTGGAAGATAGACTGGCAGGGAGACTTGGGCTTGAGAAGCTTGAAGAAGAGAAGGAAGGAGAAGAACGTGTCACCATGGATGGTGTTTATATAACCCGTCGTCACTGCGCTGTATGTTACCCCTCCACCCCTCATTTGCTTCAGAGTCGAACCCTTTCTGCCAAACTCTCAATTGGGAGCAGTGTGGATTGCACAATTTGATTGAAGCAAGCCCCACGTCTGAAAGCGAAAGAATTGTCGGCCACGTCGTGTGTTAAAGACCCAATCAGGGCAAGCACGGTCCTCACCGATTGATCCTGACACCAAATGAAAACGCGTGACAGTCGGTGACGGCCCGCTGGATCGAGCAAGGCGCCGCATGTCGCCGCATGGTGGTGCCGTTAGCTCTCAATGATGGAGGGGGTCAAGTTCGCGTGCGCGCGACCTCGACCCACGCGGGCACGGTCGAGCTTCTGGCGGTGAAGAAATCGAAGATGCTGAGATTGAGGACGGGAGCGAATGGCATGTGAGGTTGTAAGGGGCTTGAAGCCCGTCGGTCAGCAACAGGTCATCAGTCGCCCATCTCAGGGAAAAGAAGTCCCTCAACTTCGTTTCCATGATTGTCACCCATTGTTTATAGATTATATTATTTTTTTTTGTTTTGGCTTCTGGCTGCCCCTCACCGTTTCCCCTGCTTACCCCTCGATGCCTGGAATCGGGGTCTAAGCTAGTTAGCATCATCTTTCCAGGGGCCTGGATGTCAGGGCCATGAGAGGCAGCAAGGGGTGATCGAAGATCGCTCTCTGCTTAGCCAGCGCCACCCGTTGAACCCTGAGTAACCCTGAGAGCAGAAGCATCCTTTTATGGGGCTTGTTTCTTGGTATGCTACAGAGTCCGTTTGATTTAGGCAGCCGGCAAACACGGAGGCACAGAGAGCGCCTCGGGCAGTCTGGACCTCTGCAAGACCGTGATAAGAGACACACACGATTGGGCGCGTGCTCCGAGGGAGCCAGACCGCTTATCAGCCCATTGGGTACTCTGCTGGCTCGATTGAGCTGTTTGGCTCGTTTCCAGCACCGCTGCTGGATGTCGGCTTATCGTTGGGCTCTGCATACCTGCTAAAGAACGGTGTCAGTGACCAGAGGACCGTCGAGGCAGCCAATGAAGCCACGTCCGTGGTATGATATAGTCTAGAGTGCAGAGGAGAGAGAAGATAAGGGATCCAAAGACGGTGCTCAAGTTCACCGGTAGTTGCGGGTGGCATATTGAGCATCGGAAAGGGCGAAGCAAAACACGAAAAGTGGTCAAACATTTCACTACCTAAGGCAAGTGTACCTTGTGGTCACAACAATGTCACACCCTTGACGTCCATCCTGACTGCAGACACTCGCTCAGCTCCCTCGTTACGATGCGATGTTGTTAGTCTTCAAGGACCATGATTCAACGCCTGTCACGCCTTCCTCGCCTCCGCAAGGAGGAAAACCTTTAGCTCTGAACCGCGTCCACCTCTTCAATGCTGCGTAGTCTTCTTCCCAGTGGCTAGGACAAAGTTGAGCTTGTAGAAAACATGGCAATGTCGCAGGATCGCCCGTGTGCGCATTACCCACGGCTGAGTATGCCTAAAGGCTTCCATGAGCTCGTCCTTGACCTCTCCATCTTCTTTCTCAATCTCCTGAACCTCTCTCTCGACTTTCTTCAGGTGGGTAGTTATTTGATCCAACTGGTCGAGGGTAATCACGGTGGCGGTGTTCTGGTCAATGAGAAATTGGGTGCTGAAGGTATGATATTTTCGAGAGTTGATGGCGTTCTGGTAGGATTGGAGACCTCTCTGCGTCATGCCGATTCCCTCAATCTCACCTCTGATTGCATCGAGGAAGGCGCCTTTTGTCTTGGGGATGGCTGAAGGCTCGTCGAATGCCCCCGTAAACCCGAAAGCACAGACGAATCCGAACGGGTCTCGAGAAGTCGGCGCAGGCACATCGGTGGGGAGATCGGCCGCTGACTGTCCGCGGGGAGGTACTGTCTCTTCAGCCAGAACAAGGGCTTCCAGTTTCCTGTCAAGTTCATGGTGCAGTGCTGCCGTCGCTTCGCTGATCACAGAGCTGCTGGTTTCGCTTTCGGCAGGAGTAGAAGGCTGGACGTCGGTGGACGAAGTGGGAGTGAGAGCCCCAATGCTGTCACTATCAGAAAAAGCCTGAGACATGCTGGGTAAAGAGTCGACATGGTATTCGGTGGATGGGACGGACATAGTTGTGACTGAGATGGTGGCAGATAGTGGTGAAGCAATTTGTCGACACAACGGCCGAAGCCCTTATAAAGTACAACCAGCTCAAGCTTGAAGGAGTTCGTGAAGATTCTGGAAGATAGAGAGCAGGAATGAGACACAGCAACAATGGCGGCAACAGACAGACATCAAACAACAAACAGCGCAAAAGCAGCAACGCTTGGTGTCCAGGTGAATCAACGAAGCAGGTCCGGTGGCAGCGGCGGCAGCAGTGACGAAGCGATGCTGCAATCATCACAAACAGTACCTAGGTACGCAACCCACAAATCACAAAGATATTGTTCCTGCGCCGCAAAAGCTGCTATGCTGGAGGAAGACTTATACCTTTAGACCCTTTTGGATTCTCTACATTGTCTGATGATGGTTCACACGGTTTGCAACGTGCGAATGCCGTTGAGTCTGAACCAGGCATCCAGAACAACCGTTCGGACCGGAATCACCTCGCTAGGGAAGGGAGAAAAGAATAAGTTGCTACACTTTAATTCTTCTGTCAGTTCCTACCGTTGTTCTTCGTATATCCCTTCCCCGGCCTGACGCGAAGAAGACTCTGCTCCTGGGCGTATATTGAGATGCAAGGAGACAGTCGCCGTTCACCTGCATGTGTTGAAGCCAAGGGTGCCAAGCCCACCCGGAATGGCAGGGGGCTCCCATCGCTAAACCGCTAAACCGGGTTCATTGTAGGGGCTCTCCACAGGCTCAGGATGGTTGATGGGCCAATCTTAGGCGTCAGCCTAGGCTGGTGAAGCTAGCGAATGGTGCCGAATTATCAACATCAACCATATTTGTTACATGGGTTGTAGGTACTCAAGCATACGGTACAACTTCAGAAACTCCAGATGCAGCGCTGGGAGAATATCCAGCATGGCAGATCGACACAGTAAGTGCTCGATCATCAAAACCCCGATACCCGAGCTTCATGTCGTATGCATATCGTACTGATGGACGTTCCAGGGTCAATCCATCGGCGGGTATCTAAAGCGTGTGATGGATGTCGTTATCGGCGGTCCAAGTGTAATGGACTGGCACCATGTCTCCAATGTATGCAGAGGGGAGAAAAATGTAGGTACCGTTCCGTTAATCGAGTCCGACACTCGCGAGCAGGCCGGCCTCAGACAGCAACGCCTGCAACAGTTGAAGGAACGACGACTGCCGCTCCGGATGGAGACGTCTCTGGCCACCGGCTTCACGATGACTACGCAAGCTCGCTGGACGGTGAGACCGCCGAGGAAGTGTATCTGAGCGTCAACACAACGCAGAAAACGCCTCAATCTACCATCCATCTCTATTGCGGACCCTCCTCCAACTTTGCGTTTCTCCAGCAGGTGTACAAGACGTTTGCGTCAGTCGACTCGTTGAGCACGAACACAGCTTCGATAGCCGCTCCTGATCAGGGCATAGATTATTTTCGACAGCGACAAATGTTTTTCGGTGTGCGCCAGAACTTTGGTATGTCCAAAGATGTACTCGAATCAGAACTATCACTGCGTCTGCCTCTCGCATTGGCGAGGCTTTTCCTCGAGAGATTCAGCATGACAGTTCTTCATCTGGTTCCGTTCCTCAACCTCGAGATAATGGAAGAGTGGCTTGGACAGCTGTACAATGATGACAACGAAGAGATGGCCACCGACGTCAAAGCAGTCCTCCTCGCGATCCTGGCAAATGGCGCGACTCTCACAGAGCATGTCAAATGGGCTGATGCACTTTATGATAGAGCCAAGAGGGAAATGCATGTCCTCGATGAAACCGTCAACAACAGGGCTATCCAAGCGTCTCTTCTCTTGATAAGTTATCGCGCTCTGTTGAATGGAAAGTGGACTAATGTTTGTACGCTCACCACCAAGCGAGCAGCGGCCGAGCAAATCTTGCTTACCTTGAGCTCGGACAAGCATGCCGCAAGGCATATGCGGCAGGCCTGCATCGAGACGTGGAGTATACATCGACACTGCCAAAAAGTGATGCTACAACTGAGAGACGCACAACGTTTTGGGCTCTGTTGTTCTGGGAAAGGTTCTGTGTCTCATCTCAGTCATTACGAGCAACTGCCCTAATACTGCTCTAGATGGGTCTCGTTCTGGCTTGGCCGACCGACTTCAATTACAAGTGAATCTATATCAACACCATTCCCCGGAACCAGCATGTTCACCCTAGCACTGGGCGAACTGTCAAATATAATCGCCAAATCAACCAAGTACATCTACGAAGAGAGGCACTTCTCGTTGACGAAACTAAGGTTATCCCTGCAAAGTGTTCGGAATGATCTGGAATCCTTCAAACAGAGGATGGAGCCGATACTTGGATTTGCCTTGGATGGCAGCGTTGATGAAGACAAGGCCAACGTCCAGCAACTCTTCATGATGAATTGTAAGGATATACGTACCACACCAAACTCCCAGTCGTCTCATTTCCTGTGTTACAGTTCTATACCACACGTGGATGACCAGCTTTCGGCCGTGCTTAATGGTGTACAATTCTCTGAAGGGTCGGAAAGCACCCACTAACTCTTTTCCTTTTCACGCCGGGCAAACCCCTCCCTCGCCCAAGTCCGACTTATTCTGGCTGCTCGAAGCCTGTCATTGTGCGTTGGACTCGGCCCGGAGACTGATCCACTACCTTTTTGAATCGCTCAATCGACACGTGCTGCTCAGGGTCTGTCCGATTTCAATCGTCATTCAAAGTCCACTACTTACTCATCCCGCAGGACTTGAGCTTTACGTCCGCGTGTATCGAAAGCGCATGCCTGCTCCTCGCCTACCACGCGATGAAAAATCCGGAACTGATTCCTCGAGTCAAAAAGAGCCTAGAAGAGGCTCTCGGATGCGTTGGGCACATGACCAGTAAAGAACAAGTCGACAGCGTCCGATATACTATCCAGCGAATCCTTCAAAAGATCTGGGAAGCCCGCGTGTTCCACGAACGCAAAGGTCGTGCAGGATCCTCGTCGCCCGAAATCGGGTATTTCGGCGCCTACCACCAGCCAGAGGAGGACCCTCAGGCGGACGCAGCAATCGCCAGTGGTGACGCGCCGGAGCTCACCATGAATTTTCTCCGGACTGCAATCGACGAGCCTGGGTTCGATGACCCTTCCAACAACGACGGGGTTTTGGATATCGATTTCAACATCTTTGCTCCCGACCTCAGTGACTTCTTCACCCTTGACGACTCGGATTTGCTTACCGGGGCTACAGACGGCGCTTTTCGAGATCGGTGATACCGTAGGCTGTCGTGTTCCCTGGATGCAGATCACCAACCCAGGCCACGGGACGTGGAGTCTCTCCAAACGGACAAAAGAGAAAGCGCCTGGATTTGACATATTGCGTAAATCTACAGTCCATGAACGACGACTCTTTGCTCGGCGATTTATTACTGACTATCTAGACTAGCAAGGGTCCTTGGAGAAGTGCAAAAGTCCATATCTGAACTCAGGAAGCTGCCTACAGAAAGCTCAACCCTTCAAGCCTGAATATGGACCGGCAAGGCTGTGGCTTGCTTCGTGTGTGAAAGAATCAGCCGTCTCATCAGCCACTCTCTTGCCGTGATCGGCTCATACTTTTGCAATCCTGTTTCTTCCCAGGTTCCGGGCAGAGCCTGAATCACCGTGTCCAAATTCGGGTTACAGAAATATGCCACGCTGTAACGACTGGGATACAGATCCCCAACCAATGCATCGGGAGACATTGGCGGCTGGACCACGCGGTGGACAGTGGATTTGATCTTGTCGTTGGCCCAGCGAGACAGGAGGTCTCCAGCGTTGACCACGATGGTTCCCGGCACGGGTGTGGCGTCGACGAACCGGCCATTGGGAGAGCAGATTTGCAACCCGCCACGGTCGTCCTGAAACAGGAGCGTGAGAGCGCCTGGGAAGGAATCGTCATGTCAGGCCCGTACGGAGGGTGCAATAACTGGACAAAAAAGTGGAACATGTTCCTTACCATAGTCTGAATGCGCTCCGGCCCTGACAGCGTCTTTGCTTCTCTCAAAGACCTCAGCTCTGGCGGGCGGATAGTGCAGGCATCGCAAAGTATTGTCGGCCTCGTCGACCAGGGCGTCAAAATACCTTTCCTCTAGGCCTAGGCCCAGCGCAATGGCCCGCATGACGACGACCTGTGTCTGTCGGCACCTTTCGAAAAAGCCTTGGATCACAAGCTTCATCTCCACAATGCCCCGGTCAATCTCCCCGGGCCATTTGTTGTCCGCGGCGCCCTCTATTCTTTCGAGGCCCACGTCCAATGCCTCCTTCATGTCAGGGTTCGATGCCCGCAGCCGATCAATTTCCGCCTGGTCGAGGGACTGCGACAGCTTCTCGCCCCCGTAAGCCGTGTACCCGGGACTGCTGCTTCGGCCCTGCATCCCCCATGACAGCTGATTCTTCTCGTGCTGGGGTCTGTTGAAGAACGCGGCCGCGGTGGAGAACAGGCTGTCGATTTCGGATTGCGGGATACGGTGGTTTTTCAGGTACACAAAGCCAGATGTCTGGAACCCATGTGTGAGGGCTTTGGCGACTGCGAGTTTTGTCGCAGAGTCTCCCGACTCGAAGGATGAAATGTCAATGAGCTGTTTTGGAATTATATTAGCTACTGAGCAAACGCATGTGGACCGACTTTCGTAGCGTACCGGAATCTGCAGGTCGTTCTCATTTACTGCGGTCTCCATTCTGAAGGGTGTGGATTCTGGTATCTCTATCTCTCAGAGCAAAGCGAGGACAGCTACACGGCCCCTATATATACCCTGATTGGGATTTGACCAAGGACATCAACATATTGGAACTCGCCGACATCCGCCACTATCGGGATAATTTTAATTGCAATATACCCCTCTGATTGACTGTATAATGGTGGTTGATTCGTGTATCACCTAGCATGTTGGCCATGTACCTGGTATCCAGGAAATACGGCTATAGCGAGTGGATATACCGGATATATCCCGGGGTGAGGGCGTAAGCGAGGTACTGTGCACTCCCCCCTTTAATATAGTCTCTTCTTTAGTAGCCACTGGCTTTGGTACGAGCAAGTGTGAAGATGAGAGGGTGGGTGAGTGATGATCAAAGCGGCATGCTCGAGGCTGAGTCGCACGTGAGGATCGAGCAGGTTTTACCAGGCAATGACTCTTCTTTATCCGCCAAGGGTACCTACCTAGGTAGGTACCTAGCAAAGGGGAGCACAGGCCACAGGCCACAGGCACAGGCAGCACAGGCAGCACAACGGCATTGCTGGCACCTGCAGTCCCTTCAAGTTCCCCGCCAATCGACGTCAACCACTGCCCTACTTACACGACCGCAGTGACATGTCCATCTACTTCGTGATTCCCTTCTTTTCGTCAACTGTGTCCATGCCCATATTTGACTGCCTCGATATCTCTGGCACCGTGACCCTGGTCTATCCATTCCCCTTTCCATGCTCACCACCGACAGATCTTCCGCCCATGCAGCGTTACCAGCTGAGGCTGTCCACTCTAGCCTCACAAGGCTGAACTTCACACAATACACGTTGACCAAGCCAAAAGAAGAGCTACCTGCCATCCTCTGGGCATCTTCGAACTACGTCTTCGTGTCTGCCACCTGCAGACTCTGCCCTCTAGTCTTCCAAACGCCGGTATCTGCTCGACCCTCGTCTCTTCACCGTCTTTTCCTCCGATACAATACGCCATGCGTTGCGGAAATGCGCTGCTTGCAAGAAGACAGCGCACAGAGCGTCACACTGTCCAGACCTCCCGAGACCCTGGTACTGGGACAACCCTGGACAAGCAAGTCCCGGCCAGATCGACTGTCACCTTGCGCAGAACGAGACCGGCCTCTCCAGCGAGTGAGCGAAATGTCAGGCTCCGGGAGGAAGAAATGAATCAGTTTCTCAGTTTCTGGAGGGGTGAATCGGACACTTTGACTCTGTTCGACATTGAAATGGCTGAACAGACAGCAAACTCAAGCCCCAGAACAACGAGCCGGCCCTATCTTGATCTGAGCCCCGCCCGCATTGGTGCGCCATTGCCAGATACTGAGGTCGCTGTTGGAGATACGACTCTTGCAGAAGTGATGCCGGGCAGGCTTCCAGAGAATCACCAGGAAATGCTCAAACAACGCGCAAATCCTTCGCATTCCAATAGGACCAGACAGAGACGCAGATTGATGCTCAGCGAATTGTGTAGTCCTGGAGACGGCGATCCCGTGAAGTGTCGGGCATGCTTCGATGAAGTGGCGGCTCCCATATCTCTTGATTGTGGCCATAGCTATTGCCGATCATGTCTCAATCAACTTGTCAGAGCTGGCACCGCCAACAAAATGTCCTGGCCGCCAAGATGCTGCTTCTCGTGGCCACGCGTGGATATAGGCTCAATCCAACCACATCTTGACGAAGAAGTCTTCTCCCGCTATCTCAACGTTTTTGAAGAATACTCAACTCGCGACCCGGTCTATTGCTCTAACAAATTCTGCAGTCTTTGGATTCCCTCGAGTCAGATCCAGGACAACAAGGAAAAGTTTGTCTCGTGCACCAAGTGCCGTGTCCAGACCTGTGTCGAATGCAAACAAGGACACGACGACCATGTCGGGGCTGAAGGGACCACCTGCAAGAATCTTGAAGAGTTGATGGATGAAAGGGATCGCAAACTTGCCGAAACCAAGCTATGGAAACAATGCCCTAGCTGCAAAAATCTGGTCGAGAGGATTGACGGCTGCGACCAGATTCAGTGCTCGTGCGGTACGCGGTTTTGTTATAAATGTGGAACGAATACAAGCAGCGTGACTCAATGTCGCTGCTACCCGCCCGTGTATCCCTTTTGGGGGGCGAGGCAACGCCCACGCCAGCGCTTGGGAACATCGCAACGTCGAGCGTCGAGGAAATTTGCTTCGGGCTCTGGGTTTTCTGAACCAAACGCATCTTCCTCATCCGTCCCATTGTCTGGAGAGAGACTGCCTCCTGCTGAAGCATCTAGGCCCGCCAAGCTACCTCATCCTCCTCGGTGTGGTCTTAGACGTGGTTTGCACGCAAATTCTGGAGTTTCCGCCACGGATCCCCATGTAAATACACCAGGGCTACAAAAGACCACGCAACCCGAACCAACCTTATATTCTTCTCTTGCTTGGGCCCTACCCGGTTACCACGAATGGGACATGCGAGAGGCCGGAAACGATGAAGCTGCACCTCCCGAATCAACGTATGGTGACTCCAAGTCAACTTTTGGAGCTCTAGGCACCTCTGGATACGTCTCGATTCCCTCCCATCCGACTAACGCGGATTGGTTGGCAGCCCCTGCTATGTCGCCTTCGTTTGAGCAACAGCATTGGCAGTCTTCCCAAAGCCAAGGCATGCTCACTGGAACGCCCCGCCTTGTGAGTGCGATGCAACCTTTGCCTTTCACGGCCTTTCCCGGAGGATCTCAGACGTGGTCAGCATCTACCTTTCAGCACAGCGACCCATCTCTGCTGTCTGGGCATATGAATCAACCAAGAGTCGACAGGTATATGGTGAACCATTTCAGAGACGCGAATGTGGGGTGGCTACAATGAAAGCTGGATCGAGATGCACATGCTGGAAGGTAAGGGCGACGTTTAGATCCATGGGGCACAGGAGTGCTATGGGAGAATGGACAGACTATGTGCGCGCTTTACTCAAAAAACAATCGCAACGCCTGAGTGGCTGTGTGGCTAAGGAAGACCAAGGGTAATGGGGACTTACTTTTCCATTGATTTGTGTGTATGTTTGGTTCATGAATCCCAATGGATTGATTTGGGACACGCAGCATGGCGTTACGCAGCGTACATGGACATCGATCGTTATCTGGACATGACATTTCGGTAATCAAGGCTCCAGCTAGGATCATGCAAGGCTTGTCTGGATATAGGTCCGGGGTACGGGGGACAGAGTCCGGATCTCGAGGGATTGAATGGGTGTGCAATGAATCTTGAATCATGACGTCGACGACTTTGTTTGTTTTCAACATACCCGCTCTGAAGGCAGGAACTTCAAGCCAACTGGGCACGGAGTCATGGATACATTATTAGCAGCGATGGACGGAGTATATCATATATGAAAAGCTCTGGAAATCCATAGTATGTAGGTTCTGTTGCGGGCTGGGTTTATCATCTTGCATGGACCGTTGATCAACTTCCGTTACTCTGGACATCTACTACCTTAAATTTCTTGTTGCCTTTTTGGTCTTGCACTTCGTCTGGCGTCCTCAAATTAACATTGGCCTGGGTCTCGAAATATGCCCCCTAGGTACCCAGGATCTTAGGATGGTATAATGGGAGATACAGGGTTCCAGGTTCTTTCTTATATAACGGACAAAGGACGAGGAGAGAGAGAACCAGTCGAGACGAGACGAGACGAGGACAGAACAAAGCATACATAAACACAATACAACCCTGATCAGACCACGTGAAAGTTGTCATCAATGTCTCAAGCACAACAAGAAGCCCATCAGCCCAATCCTGGTGTCCGGGAAGAAATACATTCACCCTCTCCCCGACCCTCGACTGATATACCAGCGGCTGATCTCACGACGGCCACGGCGGCGCAGGCCCCCGGCAGTATGGAAGTGACCACACGCACGGATCTCTCTGTCCTGTACCGCGTGCTGCGCGCGGTGATAAAGCCGCTGCGTCCTCGTCTCGTGCGGCCAAAGGGTGCAGCGCAACCGACGGGGTCGCCGCGTCTGTCACCCCCCCGAAAACGGGACGTCGAGATTACGGAGATGCAATGTGAGGAGGGTGTGTGGATGTATCGGTTCCGCGCGGCGCCGGGAAAGGGGCCAGGGTCAAGGTCCGTCGGCAAGGACAAGGCTGCAGTGGACGGGGGTGTTGGTCGGCGTGATGGACAGACTAATACTACGAGACACCAGCACCACCGCGTCTATTACTTCTGCGGCGGTGGATTCCAATCCCCTCCTGCGCCGGAGCACTGGCGCTTCCTGGCACAACTCACGCACG
This sequence comes from Fonsecaea multimorphosa CBS 102226, assembly GCF_000836435.1. NCBI lineage: Eukaryota > Fungi > Ascomycota > Eurotiomycetes > Chaetothyriales > Herpotrichiellaceae > Fonsecaea > Fonsecaea multimorphosa. The sequence goes on from NW_015971643.1 coordinate 721,511, forward strand.
ATCTCGCGAGCCATCATCATTCCAATGAACCAGACGTCGACGATAGTCATGACCTGCACCATCCAGACACCGAAACCGAGATCGAGCCGGTCCTGGTGAGTTACCCGCTCGCACCCACCAACCCGGCGAGCGCGAGTCTGCGGATTCTCAGACACTGGCTGAAGAAGGTCATGGACGAGGCGGTGGAAGGTGGCGAAACGCTGAGTTTGATGGGCGACAGCAGTGGTGGGAACGTCGTGCTGAGTCTGGGGTTCTGGGCTGCGCAGGAATATGTCTTCACACCACCGTCAGAACAGCAACAGGGACAACAGAGAGCAGGCCCGCCGGTCGCCGATGACCCTACCAAGACCAACCGAGCCAACGGAACCACTACTACTACTACTCAAAGCACGAGTCCTTTCCCACTCAGATCCCTGATCAGCATCTCCCCTCCCACAGACCTAACAAACAGCAACCCAGACATCCGCAAGGCGGACAAACTCGACCCGGTCCTGACGGCCGGATTCACGCGAGAGGTCGCAGAGGTCTGGACGACGGGGAAGAAACACCCCCAGAAGAAACCCTCCGCGCACCACGAACCTCTCCCGCTTGCCGATCCCAGCGTCTCGCCCCTCCTCCAACCCGACGTCGCGTTTCACGCGCTGAAGGATCGAGGGGTGAACGTGCACGGGGTCGTGGGCACGCACGACGTGCTGGCGCCGGACGCGATCGAGTTCCTGCGCAAGTGCAAGGGACTCGGCGTCAGGGGGAGGTGGTTGGTCTGGGAGGGCCAGATGCATTGTTTCCCTCTGGCGGGCGGGGCGCCTGGGCTTGGGATCAGGGAGGGCACGGAAGCGCGGGAGTTTCTGGCGCGTGTGCTTCGGAGGGATTGTGTGCGGGAGGAATACAAATGATCTATAAAGTCGGTACAAAGATGGCCACAAGGCTGGTGAGTGCATGAAACACTTGAATTGTAGAAATATGCTAGGGTAATAAAACAAGAGTCTGGAAGCAACGTTTGCACACCTATCCAGTGCCGTCTACCTTCTGTGACGGACTCCCAAGCAGTCCCCTTTCTCCCAGGGCTACGATGGCACCTAGCAGGCGCTTCCTACTCTCTTCTCGCTCCTGATCCACCATGACCTGCCACAATCCTTTCCTCCTCACGTTGCCGGCAGCAGTGGTTGTAGGGTGTTTATGCTGACTCGTGGGTGCCACAGGGTCGCTTCTGCCGCCCTTTCGAGTCGTGTCATGCGAATAGCGACAGCTTGACCCCCATTTGCAAGTTTTGTACTTAACAAAGTGTTTGCAGAGTTGGGGTGCTTGAGGTCTTGCAGACCGTGATGCCGGCGGAAGAGACGCCTGAGCACGAGACGCCTGTTTGGCGCTCGTTACTTCAGGAATCGAATCTGAATCAGACCTAGCACCGCAATCTGTGTCGGAATCTGAACCAGAACTCGTGGACGAACCAGAGGATGAAGTGGCATCTGAGTCTGTGGCATCCGAGTTGGCCGAGACGTCGACGGCTTCGGTGGTAGGATGTGGACTGGGTATCGTGGCGCTACTCGAGGATTTCAATGTGACCTCCTTCATCTCGGCAAGCCGCAATGCTTCTTCCGCTCTTTCCAACTCCAATTGCGCTTTGAGAGCTCTCTTTCGTAGCTTGTCAGCCTTTAATTTTGCCCGAGCGGCAACATTATCTGTATTTGCGGTCTCCTCGCCACTCTGCAAGATCCGGTCTTGTTCTTGTCGCTGTTTCGCTTTTGCGATGGCTTTGAGTCTTTCGGCTCTTTCTTGCTCTCTTTTGGCCTGAACTTCTTCCCTAGCCTCCCGTTTCGCCTTCTGTTCCTCCTCCCGTTTTCGCTTCTTCTCTTCCGCCTCCTTCTTTGCCACCGCTACCCTTGCTTGTGTTGGGTAGCGCCGTTTCCTTTCCGCAAGCCAAGTCAATATCTCTTGTCGAGTCCGTAGAGCGAGAGGATTTCCGTTGTATTCGAATATGTAACCACCCACGCCCGATGACGCTTTGTTCGCCAGGCGCTGTTCTTCATCTTCGTCGTCTTCTGGATCGGAATCTCGGTCAAACTTTGCAGGAGTCAATCCGAGAACATTATGTTTCCTGGGCTCTACTTTGTGGGGCTCGGGTGGTTTCTGGCTATTTTGATCGACGGATGGTCCGCGCGCCAGCAGGTGTTCGATCGAGGCATTAAAGCTAGGTACCGCGGGCGCAGCTGTAGGACGCGGGCGATGCTGATGCCCTGGGGCAAATGCAGTACTGTGATCCCGCTTCTGGGGACCATTGAGAAAGTTCCCCCTTTGTGCACCATTATTCAACGGTTTCTGTAGCCGATTCTGACCGTACGCTGTGGACGATGGAGTCGGTCCTGGACGATTGCTTCCATATCCTCCACGGCCCCCTCTTGCATGTCCTCTGTAAGAACGACCGCCTCGAAATAAGCCTCGGCCGTTCTGAAAGGTTTGGTTCTGCTGGTAAGCGCCTTCCGATCGCTTGGGAGGAGGTGGAGGCGGAGGAGGGAAGGAAAATGGCTGGCTTGACATCCGAACGTGCAACGACAAGTGGAGGCTTCGCAGCTAAGATACTTCTTGCATCATTCAGGTACGCGATACCAGATATGAATACCTTTACCTTTGTACCCAAACAGCGAAGCTTGGAAATGGGTGGACGCCCGCCAGGTCGAGCAGTGTCGCCGATCCAAATTTTTGTCTCGCTACCGCCCGCACAAGGCTGAGTAGGAAGGCAAGGCTAGAACTGTGGCCAAATCCCTCGCCGCTCTGCTCATCCTCGGTTCACCTTCTGTTCGAGACTCGCTCTAGAGATAGCTCGACAGCTCCATTGCCCGTAATGTCTTTCGTACTTCAAAGTCTACTTCACCAAGAGGACCAATATATCGTTCATTGCTGTATCGATAGCCAATGTGACGGGCTTTGACATTGCCACAGACTCGGTTCTGTAGATGAGTATTCGTCTCTAGAGCCCGGGAAAGCGAGAAATGCATCGAACAGGATGCGCACGCAGGTACGGCCCTTATAATATCTGCCGCCTGGGACACAAAAGTCTAGGCCATCGGAGCCAGTCTGTCACGCAATGATGCACTCTAAATCATGATCAAGCGCCGAATTGGGCCAACGCTGTGGGAATCTGGCATGGAAACAGGTGAGTGTTAAACATCACCTGATTTCAATCGTGACTTGAGACCCCCCTGGGTATAAGATACGTGCGAAAACCTGCTACGTCCAGGGTGTTGAGCGATATCTCAAGAGTCAAGCCTAGCAGCAAGCCATGGAACTCAAAACCGTCCTCATCGATAACCCCGAAGGCCTCAACCTGATCCTGGGCCACTCCCATTTTATCAAAACAGTCGAAGACCTCCATGAAGCTATATTCAACGCTGTCCCGGGGGCCAAATTCGGCCTTGCATTCTGCGAAGCGTCGGACGTCTGCCTGATCCGATATTCAGGAACCGATCCAGAGCTTGTCGCTTTGGCTCAGCGAAACGCCTTGGCCATTGGGGCCGGCCACAGCTTTATCATTTTCCTGCGCGATATGTATCCTCTCAATGTCCTCGGTGCCATCCGTGCCGTTCCCGAGGTTTGCCGCATCTACTGCGCCACAGCGAATCCCGTGGAGGTCATCGTGGCACAAACAGAGCAGGGACGGGGTATCTTGGGCGTTGTGGATGGCTTCAGTCCGAAAGGTATCGAAAGTGAAGCGGACATAGCAAAGCGCAAGGCATTTTTGCGGGCGGTTGGATATAAAATGTAGGACGGCGACGGCAGTAGTGGCGATAATGGCAATGGCGGCGCTGGCAAAGTCAAGGTGGAGGAGAACTTGAAGGAGTGGAGCGGGATTCGCGCTCAAAGTTGATCTCGTGGAGGTAAAGCAGCCGCCAAGCCGATCTGGGATCTAAAAGCGGCGCCGTAATTAGTGATGCTCCATCAAAGTCGCTCAGACATCGAGAAAGATTTTCCATACAATTCACTCTCATCGTGACCGAATTTGAATACATATGCTGACTGTCTGAGTTCCGGAATATGCTACGATACCTTCTGTCTGAATCACAATCACGGAACCTTTTGCGTATACCATAGGAACATGTTCATCCTCGTACGATTACTCCACTGCTCCGACCGGCTGGAATATCTGGAATACTAATTGAGCAGACCACCTTCGACGACCTGGTCCAGATACCGCCGCATGGATTTGTGAATAACCAAATCACCCGACAAGACATTGAAGACTGCATCAACGAGAAATATTCCAACAAAGTCTGCTTCTCCCACATATCCCTACTTCAATTTCTGACCAGGTTGTCAGGTTGTGCAGAAGGTCGGGCTGTGCATTTGCATGTATGATCTGCTGAAAGCTTCTGATGGCTTGATCGGTCATGGCACGGGAAATGCCAATGTCAATGGTATATGAAGATTCGGCTTATCGCCCACTTGGAGCGAGCTGACAGGGAGAAAAAGTTCAATTCCGAGTGATAGTGTTTCGACCCTTCAAGGGCGAGATCATTACCGGTGTCATCCAGAAATGTACACCTGAAGGCATTCGGAGTACGTCCTGAACTGAACATCCTTCCTAGAGAGGTGACTAAATCTACGGCGTCCAGTCACAACACGATTCTTCGACGATATCTTTGTCCCCCCAACCATGCTTTTCGAGGGTTGTGTCTAGTGAGTCGAGCCAAGGAGAGAACATGTACGAACGCCATATTGAACCGTCAATAGCAACGAGACCGAAAAGACCTGGGTCTGGGAGACTGAAGGCGACCCAATCTATCTCGATGAAGGCACGATAGTCAACGTGAGGGTCGAAGCCGAGAAGTGGAATGACCAAGCACCAACACCCCCAAAGATCAGGAAACCCGGTGACCCTGAGCCAGACCCAGTGGTAGAGCATAGAGTGCCCTACTCTATCGAGGTATTATATCCAGATCCTGGGGAAAAGAGAGCCTTTTCTAATCTGGTTCAGGCATCAATGGGCGAGCCCGGGCTGGGCGGTGTCGACTGGTGGTGACACAAAATGCAGCCGATTGAATGGGGTTGTGCGCATTTTGCCTGCCCGAGAAAGCTATGCTTCTCGTTGACACTGTTTGATGGCTTCCAGTGGCCTCTTCACTGGGCTAACCGCGCTCGGCCACGACGATTTCCCGGCCAGCTGATGTCTCTTTGAACGTCGTCGCGCTCCCTGGGTTCTGCTTTTATTGGCTACTTAGGTAATAACAGAGCAGCGGTCAGTGTCTGTGGTTGCAGTGCCCAAGCACTCGCGGGGTTAGCCGTGGTTAAGCGGCGACTACTGCACTTGCCCCTGGAATGAGTTTGTCATCACGCCCTTTGAATGGCGTAGGCGGGCCCAGGGGCGCACAAGGGCCACTAACCTTAACTGTGGAGGACCCTTTGTTCTAGGCGTTGAGGCCTGCAGAAACTGCCCATGTTGTGCCCGGGCGGCGCCTGGGTCCCCTGCCGAGCACGTCATCTCTCGCCCTTTTGTCTGATTGATTATTTTGTAGGATGACTCGCGGTCCAAACGAGAGGATTCCATCAGATAGGATTCACTGAGAGAAAAATGTCTCTTCTTACAAACAGGATGAAATAGTGCTGAATAAATACATAGCCTCTCTCTCCTCCACCGTGTCTCTTGTAATATCTGTCCTATCTGTCCCTGTCCGTATTGTTTCTCCGTCTTTCACATCCCGCTTATCCTCGTTGAACCCCGCAATAAGAATCCAGCGTCCTCCAAAACACGCAGCCACTTTGTTGTTTGTGGTTGTCTGGAAACAAAGCAGAAAGAATCTCACTTCGCTGGTCGTCATGACTGTTCCAGTCCAAGTCCCTCTCTCGCCCCGTCCTCTCAGACCCAACGAGCGCATCTTGACCAACGAAGATGGGGGCATAGTCACACCTGCTCGAGCCCCTTCCCCCGTCTACAACTTCGGCACACTCGCAGTTCATGCTGGTGCACCCCTAGATCCTTCCACAGGCGCCGTCATCGAACCTCTATCCTTGTCTACGACCTTTGCACAAAAAGCTGTGGGTAAGCCGATTGGGCTGTACGAGTACAGTCGCAGCGCGAACCCAAATCGTGACAACTTCGAAGAAGCTGTGGCCGCACTTGAACACGCTCGATTTGCTCTGGCATTTGCCTCGGGCTCAGCGACAACGGCTACAATTCTTCAGTCGCTCGCAGCCGGCTCACATGTCATATCTGTCTCGGACGTCTACGGAGGCACCCATCGATATTTCACAAAAGTGGCCCTGGCACATGGAGTTGAGGTCACATTTTCTCCATCTATTGAACTGGACATTGAAGAGTTGATCAGGGAGCAAACGAAGCTCATCTGGATCGAGAGTCCTTCGAACCCCACACTGAGTCTCGTCGATATCAGGAATGTCGCGTCAGTCGCCCACAGGCATGGCATTTTGGTTGTGGTGGACAATACGTTCTTATCACCTTACGTGCAGAATCCATTGGATCACGGAGCCGATATTGTCGTGCATTCCGTGACAAAATACATCAACGGACACTCAGATGTCGTGATGGGCGTTGCTGCATTCAACTCGGAAGAACTGAAAGAACGACTGACATTCCTCCAAAACGCCATCGGAGCTGTGCCTTCACCATTCGACTGCTGGCTTGCCCACCGAGGGCTTAAGACGCTGCATCTCCGAGCTAGAGAGGCAAGTACGAACGCATTGGCTGTTGCTCGAGCACTCGAGGCCTCGCCGCATGTGATCGCAGTAAATTATCCTGGTCTGGATTCTCACAAGCAGAGAGCCATTGCAATCAAGCAGCATCGCGACGGTATGGGTGGCGGGATGCTCAGTTTCCGTCTCAAAGGCGGACACGCCGCCGCAGAGAGATTCTGTCAACAAACACGCATCTTCACTCTGGCCGAGAGCTTGGGAGGCGTCGAATCTCTATGCGAGGTTCCGAGTGCCATGACGCACGCGGGCATTCCCAAGGAGCAACGCGAGGCCATTGGCGTCTTTGATGATCTTGTCAGACTTTCCTGCGGTGTCGAAGATGCCGCAGATCTCAAAAAGGATGTTCTACAGGCACTGGAGAAAGCAGTTGTGGGACCGAAGATTTCGAATGGTGTCAATGGGACCAGCAGATGATCTTCTGGAGTGATACCATGATCATCCAATCCAAACCACCTTCCCCTCTTCTCTGTGAATGAGGGATGATCTTCGTGGCTCTTCTGCTGCGGTTCGCTGTTCCCCGTTGTTTATAGGTTCATATCCGATTATGCTGGAACGACGTCCAGGGCCAGCCTTGCTCTCACAACTTGTCACGGCATGAGGACAAACTTGACGACATTCCATCCATCCATCACCACTGCTATCACCGTTACCGTCATACTCCCTCCCTAAATACTCAGTGCTCACTATCCATACCCTTCAATCTGCGTTCAACAAGTCGAGCTCGGGTCTCTTACAAAAATTTCTCAGGCGGCCACCTCATCCGATATTTCACTGTACAAAGGCGCAGATGGAGAACGAGCGTTTCCCCAATAAGCGAGGGAATACTCTACGGAGCTGGAAATCGAAGGGTTAAATAATCATTAGACAGTGTTTGGATCCCAATCACTCAAGCCACGGGCGTTCCTGGTGTTTTCTTTTCTTTTCCTTTTTTTTTTTTGATCAATGGCGAATCTTCGTCCCGAAAGGGAGTGAGTGGAAGGACTTTTTGCTGATAGCTGTAGGTTTATTTACATAGGAGGTCCGCTCTGCTCATCTCTCACTCCGTACTGGAATGTGGATAGATAGACCCAGCATCCCAAGAGCCCCATCACATAAATATTACTCTCTCTCTACTCTCTCTCTCTCTCTTTGAGCTTGTCTGGCCATAACTCAGGAGCGTGGCATCTACATACCTAGTAGTAGGTAAGAAAAGTAAAAAGGGTCGATTCGACACCTAGCTAGATAATGTGAAAGATTCAAAGCAATTTGATTTTCATCGACGAGCAAAACAGATAAGGGGTATCTCCTATACAAAACATCCAATAAATTAACAAAAAATATCATCAAGAAACCAGCGGCAGGGCATCCCTAATGTCCCAGACCCGTCCCAGTCGCCATGGAGTCCAAATCCGCGATGCCATTCGACGACAAAGCCGATCAGAGCTCGTCCAAGCTGGCCAGTCTCGGGTCCTCACGACACTGGTCTTCTTCTGGACTTGTGGCCAACAACCGAGAGGAGGAGGTGCGACCATGCACCATGCTAGGAATCTCCGGGAAGGCGTCTTTTCTGATGCGATTCCTCTCGGCAATGCCCAGGAGAAGCTGCCTCACGTCGTCCGGCACGTTCAGCCTCTTCTTCCCTTCGGTGTCTGTGTCATTCTTCTCGCCACTGACGGTGCCGCTGCTGCCGCCACTGTCGCCTTCACTGAATCGAAGGAGTCTCTCATTTTCCTCGCCACCCGCTCTCCCGCCCAGTCTGAGACTCCGGTTCCAATTCCCCTCCCCGTGCTGTCTCAACCCTGCTTTCACGGGATCGCCATGGAAATACCATTCTTTGCCCAGCACCACGGCCACCACAATGACAATGACGGCAATGCTCGTCCACCACACGATCCCCCACACGCGGTCCCACGCCTTGCGGAATTTCTCTTCGCGGTTCTCCCATTCCTCGACTTTCGCTCGAGCCGTTTCCAATCGGGCGGACAGGTCCCTGGCCCTGTCACTGGCCTTCTTCCCGCGCTCGGTTAATTGTCTCGCTTTCACCTGTCTCGTCTCAAACCCACTTTGTAGAGTTTTGACCCGTCGGCGTGTATCTTCGTCGACTCTCTTACTCTCGCGCTCAAAGTTTCCTATCAACGTCCCACTCTGTCGTGCCAGTGACTGGAAACTACCAATCATGCTGACCAGGTTTCCGACTTTCTCGAGCAAGTTGTAATACCCATAGTCTAGTCGACGAGTTATTTCCACCCCCGTGGCGGTTATCTCTGCAACACGCGAGCGGAGTTCTTCTTCGCCTTCTCGGAGCTCCTGGTCACGGCGCTGGAGATCTTCGACTTTTACGTGGATGCGCCGTGCGACTCGGGCGGCGTCGCCACGATCGAGGGCTTCTTCGAACGAGGTCTTGGGGCGGAGGGGATGTGCCGGAGCTGCGTGGGGGATTCTGTCACGAGAGGCGGGATCCGAGGTCGCGCGCCGGCGTAGTTCAGGATATCCGGAAGTATTGTAGTCATAGCGGCCGCCTGCCTGGAAATCGCTGGTCATGGCAGCAGAAGGACCAAAGACATGCTGAGCCGTGCCATTGGAACCACTCCCGCCGCCAGCACTGCGATTTGTCGGATTTATCGGGTTAGGTACATTTCCCGTGTGTGCGCGCCTGTCCCGTTCGGCGTTGAGGCCTGCGACCAGGTGTGGGAGGGTCGAGAGAGCTTCCTTTGAAGCAAATCGGCGGGGAGTATGTGCGTCGGACTGGCTTGGTCGGTGGCGTCTGAAGGGAAGACTGTGCGTCGAATCATTGTTATGGTGTAATATATGCGAGTGCGATTGCGAGGGTTGATGGCCACCAGAATTGTGGTCTTTGTCCTTGTTATGGTGGTGTCGATGTGAGGTTCCTGGCAGGTGGAGGCGTGATGCCGTCTTCTCAAAGGCGCTGGTGGCAGTGGGCAGCGTGATTGCGTTCCGGGGTTTGGGGTCTGCAGGTGAGAGATAGGATCTCGACCTGATATGCGGCGGTCGAGCAGGTCGAGCACTCGGCTCTGCGGTCTGAGGTTGGCTTGAGGCGTTCTCGTTCTTGTTCGAGGGATTTGTATGTGACAGAGAACGATGGAGAGCCGGCCGTTGTTCCGGCGGGGGAGAAGGGTTTACCAGGGACATGGTGGACCCGAGCATGATGGTTATATGAAGACCGGAATAAAAGGAGCCATTGTAGGTAGGCGAGACTCTGCAAATGTCGACTAGTCGGGTCTCAGCATATGCAGGACTAACACCGGCGCAGGGAGGGGATGAATTGCAGACTTGCAATGGAGATGCCTTCATCTTAGTCACGTGCGCGGGACCTGCAAGGCTGACACTGGGAGCGTTACTCGGACGAGGCTGTGAATAAGGCAGCTACCTGGGTAGGTACTTCTCGGCATCGAGTGATGGCAGATGATCTTCATTCGCTACTTAAAGGGCACCATGAGCTTGCAGTCTTATTGAACAGCGTCACCACTCTTCAAGAATTCCCATAGCTCCCATGGTACCAATCAATATTTCAGTCTGTGCTATCGACACACCGCTGGCGTGACTCGTCTCATGCTTTCATGTCGTGGGTCTCATTCGCTCCGCGCACAATTATCAACAATTCGCTTCTCTAGTCCAAAGAGCATCGGGTATCAATCATCCTGTGAGTGAAATGACTTGAAGCTCTGTGACCTGCCAAGTGACTGTATCTGTGTGGTTGCCAATGAGGATGTTCCACCGATCTCATGTCGTCGTCATATGACTTAGGTGTGGGTTGAATCACTCAATACTCGGCGCCAGCCTCGTCTTCTGCCTCGAGACTGTCGCTAGCAACTTCCTCATAGTCTTTTTCCAATGCCGCAAGGTCTTCTCGGGCCTCGGAGAACTCGCCTTCCTCCATTCCTTCGCCGACATACCAGTGCACAAAGGCGCGCTTCGAGTACATGAGGTCGAACTTGTGATCGAGCCGGCTCCAGGCTTCGGCAATGGCGGTAGTGTTGGACAGCATGCTGACGGAGCGGTCGACTTTGGCAAGCTCTCCGCCGGGGACAGGCATGGCTAAATATAAGTGTTAGCAAAATAGAACCAACAAGCCATAATGATAAACCTACGAGGTTGGTAGTTGATGCCAACTTTGAACCCAGTAGGGCACCAATCAACCAAGTGGAAGCTTGATTTGGCCTTGAGGGAGGCAATGGCAGCATTCGCATCGCGAGGAACAACATCACCTCGGTAGAGCAATGCAACAGCCATGTACTTTCCGTTGCGAGGATCACAAACGACCATCTGGTTGTTTGGTTCGAAGCACTGGAGTGTCAGGTCGTGGACCTTGAAGCTCTCGTGGGAGGATCGCTTGGTGGAAACGACGGGAGCGTAGCTGATGAGTGGGTAGTGGATACGAGGATACGGCACCAAGTTGGTCTGGAACTCGTTCAAGTCGACGTTCAGAGCACCGTCAAAGCGGAGACTTGAAGTAACGGAGGAGACGACCTGGGCAATGAGGCGGTTCAGATGCTCGTAGTCGGGTCGAGGAATATCCAGGTTGCGACGGCAGATATCGTACACAGCTTCGTTATCCACCAAGAATGTGCAGTCTGCATGCTCAATGGTGCTGTGGGTGGAGAGAACGGCGTTGTAAGGTTCAACGACAGACGATGAGACTTGGGGTGCAGGGTAGACAGCAAATTCCAGCTTGCACTTCTTGCCATAGTCGACCGAGAGGCGTTCGAGAAGCAGGGCGCCGAAACCGGACCCAGTACCACCTCCAAAGGAGTGAAAGATCAGGAAGCCTTGAAGGGATGAACAGTTGTCTTGCAAAAGGTCAGTATTTCTCTGCACCTCGTAGTAGACCCGTGTTATTCCTCACCTGCAACGCGACGAATCTTGTCCAAAACATCGTCCACAAGTTCTTTGCCGATAGTGTAGTGACCTCGGGCATAGTTATTTGCGGCATCCTCTTTACCACTGATCAAGAGCTCTGGGTGGAAGAGCTGTCTGTATTGACCTGTTCGGATTTCATCAATAGGGGAAGGATCGAGATCGACGAAAATGGACCGAGGGACGTGTTTGTTGTTGCTGGTCTCGGTGAAGAAGGTCTCAAAGGCTCCAGCATCACCAACATTGGCATCGGGATTAGGTCGGCCATCAGCCTTCAGGCCGTGTTCGAGGAGATACCTGGGTGAGGTGATTAGCAATGGTGATTCAAAGTAGCGGTGGGCGCAGGGTGCTCGCACAATTCCCAGGCGGCATTACCAAGCTGAGTGCCAGCCTGCCCGATATGCAGGTGGCAAACCTGTTGAGAAGATCAGTATGTGCTGGGTCATAGTAGAGGACTATCAGAGATTCGATAAACAACGGGGTAGAGATAGGTATGGTGGTGTGGGTGATTTTGGGCGCAGAACAATAGAGGGGTATTAGTTACACAAAAACAAAACACAGGCAAACTTACCTCCCCGTGCATTCTGTGGACTTTCTGCGGACAGGATACAGAAAGATGTACAAAAGGGACGCGAGACTATCCAACGCAGACTCAGACTCTGTGCGAGATGTGTCGGTGCACAGGACAAGGAAGTGGACGAAGGAGAGAGTGAAGCCTAAAGTGCGCGGATGGTCAAGTGGTGTGTATCAGTTTACGATTGGCGCGTCCGATTGGGGGAAAGACGGGAACAGGATAAACAAGCCAAGAACCACCAAGTAACCAAACTCAGGCTGCCCATCAACTGCCCCATCAACTGCCCATCCATTCACTTTTCCGTTCATGCCGCCATGCACCTCGTCCCCAGTATTGTACCTGCAGCTGTCAACTGTTCCGCTCCGTCCTTTGCCGTCTGTCTTCCCTGCCTTGATACCTGCACTCTGTCACACTCCGAGTTGATGCAATGAACCCCTCGTGACGGTTGATGTTGCTGACAACGAATACCTCGTCAGTGCAAGAAAGAACTTGGTGACTTAGGTATCTGGACATGGAAAACATATTATCACAGACTTGTCCATCCGCATCTCCAATCGTATACCGTAGGTCAATGGAAGATCTGTCAGTGATCTCCAGGAACGGTGGGAATTGGCGAAGGACTGAGCCTCGGCTGCATTTTGAATTTTGACACCCTCTTGATCCCAGACCTGAAGATCTACGAGTACGAGATGCTGTTGGCGATCAAGCTGCTTCGCTCTCCCGCCTGGTCCCTCACCTATAATATAATTACATTGTACTCGAGTTGTCAGGGGGTGGTCCAGCAAGGCTGGCTGTGGACATTGTTTCAGGGACGCCGACTTTTAGTCGTATGAGGGGACCCTGGCATTGATAAGGCCACAGCAAATTAAAGCCTCTTAAGAAGCAGCACATGTCAAAGATGAAACAAGGCTTGAAAGACAATCGATGGCGGCACAACGGTGGGCGCCACATGTTGATAAGAGGCCCAGATAAAATTTTGGTTAAGAGTTCGGCGTCTGCTCATCCAAAGCGCCACAAGATGCTAAAGCAGCTGGTTCAGGTACTCTTCTGTGCGTGGCTTCATTCAAACGAAGCGTTCTATGATTGCAGTGTTTTCGCGTACCTACGGTACCTAGGTACTCGTAGATATCACTGTAAGCGAGCTCGAGACACCCGATACTGATATACCTAGCAAATTTTATATGTTGGGAAAAAAGCTGTACGAGTACTCCGTAGTCCGCAAGGTGATCTCAATAGCCGAAGTCAGCCATGCTGCTAGAGCCCTACCTAGGGGCCCTCGATTCGCTTGCAATGAGAACCAACCAATTCAATAGAACAGCCAAGTTGTCGGCATAAAAGCAAGACGTCCATCTGTACAAGGAAGAAATGGCTATGCATAATGCACAAATTAGATCTCTCGGTCATTCGCATCAGCAACTGTCCGAAAAGGCTCAGTCTCAATCTCGATCAACGTGAGAAACCGGCGAAATGACAACGCGGTTTGGCAGGATCGACATCTGAGTTTGTTTTGAGACATGGGGCGACAGATGAAAAATGATGCAACAAGGGATCCATGGATGGCAATCACCGCTCCACTGGTGCCACTGTCAGAAAAATCCCAGCAAAGACCAAGCACCAACAACTTGTCTTGACTCTTGGGCGGCTTTCCCAGGGGTTAACCGCCTTGGGAAACGGGATTAGGCGGCACCTTTGGCAGTTTGGGGCATGGCTTCTGGTGCCCTAGGGCCCATGCGAGGCGGCTATTCCTCTCTTTCGCGATGGGGATCCGCTTGTGGAGTGCTTGGGGGGCGTTTGGGGTGCCCACCTCGCCCACCAGAAACCCGTCCCCAAAAGCCAAGGCTGCCTATCCCTGTCTATCGCTCCTGTTTTCGCAGTATCTACTCGGTACCTATCTTTTTCGTGCCTGTGCTTATTTCTGCGCCCATACGTAACTACCAGCACGAGGAAGAGTTGATTTTGTACCCAGCTCGCCAAGTACCCGAATAGACCTGCAGCATGCATAAAGAGAAAGAGGGGGTCCCTTGCAGCACTTCGGCCTCCGTCACAGACGCAATCCTTTCCATCACTCCTCTTATACACCTTCGTTTCAATTCTATAGACTGGCATAGCCCCTCTTTGGTATTTTTTTCAGACATCGTTTCCCCAGTTCTGACACTTCAACGCGTGTGTGTGTGACTCCATCCACCTGCCGTCATCCCCATTTCTTTGCGTCATATACACCCACACGTTCGCTACCTGTCTCCAGAGAGCCGCTGGTTGGCTTCTAATGTATGATATTTGAGGGTGAAGAGGAGGATCTTCGGCCAGGAAAGAGTCCTGCTTCTCTCTACACCCGTACCTCTCGACCTCGAGTCTCCTCAACATGACCACCCCTGAGAAAGAACTGCCTCACTTCGAGTTCGACCCTGCCAGCAAAAGGCCCTCCGACGACGATAGCACGGCTGTTGAAAATGACAGACACGAAGGTTCTGTCGACAGCACACTGTTACACGACCGATTGAAGGTGGAAACACAGCGTCGAGATACAAGTACACGCTTTGATGACCCACGGTCCCCCAGCAGGACGCGAGAGGAGGCTCATCGTCTTGAGGATGAACTCGCCGTGCAGAGAGCTGAACGGCTCACGTCAATAGAATCCCGGCAGTCAGAGGCTGGTCGGAATTCAGCAACACTTCATCGATCTAGGTCGAGAGCACCCGAACCACTCGATGAGTTTGATACGGCTACGAACCCTATCCACGAACGTACCGCCATATACAAGCCGCCTGAAAACCCCACCACAAAGATTGCCAAATTCTTCAAATACATCCATCACTCCAGTTTCGTCATTCGCTACTTCACCTACATCTTCCCAGTCTTTGCCCTTCTCCTGATTCCCATTCTGGTTGGAGCATTCCTACCTGCTGCCGAGAACGCAAGTGTCGGTGGCGTTGAGTTGATCTGGTTTGGTGTATGGCTTGAAATCGTCTGGTTGACGCTCTGGGCTGGCCGTATCGCTGCCCGGATGATTCCTTATCCTCTCGGTCTTGTCTCAAGTCTCTTCACGAACAATTCCAAAAAGTGGCGAGATCTAGGCAAAGCCCTTGAAATCCCAGCAACAATCTTCTTCTGGTGGCTCGGTGTCGAGGTCTCTTTCTTGCCCACCATGACTAACCATCATGTTGGCCGCTCCAAACAAACCACGCATTGGGAAAAGGTGCTCAACAAGGTCATCATCTCCGTCTTCGTGGGCGCGACCTTGAATTTCATCGAGAAGATCATTATTCAACTGATCGCTATTTCCTTCCACTTGCGAACCTACGCCGACCGCATCGAAATCAATAAATTCCAGATCGGCAGTTTGACGAAACTGTACATCTTTTCCAAGGCCAAGATCGCCATGGAAGACGCAGAATTCGAAGAGAAACATGTGGAACCGGGCTCGGGGACTAAAACACCCGCCATATATGCCGCTCAGGCTCAGGAAGCTCTCACCAAGGCATTTGCCAAAGTTGGTGATGTGGCTGGTACAGTTGCAGGTGATTTTACTGGGAAGAAGATTGCAAAAAGTGGCCACCCTTCTCAGGTTGTCTTGACCCTGCTAAACAGCACCAACGGGTCGCAGGTTCTGGCTCGACGCCTGTATCGAACATTCGTGCGAGAGGGCTGTGAAACTGTGTCATCCGAAGACCTGAAGGCGGCTTTTGACAACGAAGAGGAAGCTGAAGCAGCTTTCAGCATGTTCGACAAGGACATGAACGGGGATATCTCCATGGAGGAACTTGAAGCGGTCTGTGTCGAGATTGGAAGGGAACGGAAATCAATCACTGCCTCTCTCAAGGACCTCGACTCCGTCGTCAGCAAGCTTGACGATGTTCTGTTTTTCGTTGTGGGCGTCATCACTGTCCTGGTCCTCATCTCTCTGATTTCCACTTCGGCAGCCGGAGTCCTGACTTCTGCTGGCTCAGCAGTCCTCGCTTTGTCCTGGCTGTTCTCCGCTACCGCTCAAGAATTCCTTCAGTCTTGCATCTTTGTCTTCGTCAAGCATCCTTTCGACGTTGGAGACCGAGTTTCAATCTACGGCAACACCGGGTCGTCCCTGAAAGGGGATGACTATTTCGTTAAGGAAATCTCGTTGTTGTACACGGAGTTCAAGAAAATGGAAGGCCATATCGTTCAAGCGCCAAACTCCTATCTCAACACGTTATTCATCCTGAACATGCGGCGATCTGGAGGTCTCGCCGAAGCTGTTCCTATCGTCATTAGATTCGGCACCACTCTGGAGCAAATCGAGGCTTTGCGCAACTCGCTACTCGAATTTGTCAAATCTGAAAAGCGCGAGTACCAGGGAAATATCTTGACCGAACTGAGGGACGTGACCGAAGCGTATTCTCTCACTTTGAATGTCGTGTTCTTCTACAAGTCGAACTGGCAAAACGAACTGCTTCGCCTTCAGCGACGGAACAAATTCATCTGTGCTCTGATGGTGGCTATGCAAGATATTGGTATCGAAGGACCTCGTCGTAATAACGCTGGTTGGAGACCAGATGTGCCCTACTTTATGCAGCTGCCTCCGGGCGCTCCACCTCTCATCGGCGGGGACACCAACGGTCTGCAGCATGGCCATGCTTCCGGAAGTATCACTGGGGATCCGATCCATCATACGCCGGCAGTTGGAGCGCCTCCGCTTCATTACCCTTCGATCATGCGACGGCGGCCTAGTACGGGCCAACTGGGACGGCCCAGAGGCGAGTCTCTGTCGGCCATGGCCAGGAGAGTGGACTTTTCGTTGGGTATGAAAGATGTCAGCTCAGGAGAGCAACTCTCGGATGTGTACGAAGACCGAAATCGCCCTCACTTCGAAGAGGTGATACGAGAATCCAACAGGATTGAAGAGGAACGAAGGATGTCAGAGTCCCAAGAACGCGAAGACCACGGAAGGTCAACGTCTCGCGAAGGGCACATGATGAGCGGAATTCTGCGGCGCTCAACCACTCAAAGTTTTGCTGGTAATAGCAGAGCGTCCGTCGGAGGCCATCATCGGGCTTCGATCAGCAGCACCGAGACACATCGCAATCGGTTCCTGAGCCGCTTTAATCGCACTGGTCGAAGCATTGATCTTCCGCGCGACTCACTGGCGGAAGAGGGCCAGGCTCCTCCCATCCCACACGTTGGCCCTCTAGATGCGAGATCTGGTAAAGTCAGCTCACAGGCAGTTCGTGCCGACTCGATTGCATCTCGCTCCAATGAACCTGAGCCATTCCCGCCCATGGCCCCAGTGAGCAGCAACACACAGGACTTTGAACTGAAAAGGCTAGGCGGAGAGACTTCCTCTGGCCGACAGCATTAAAAATCACACGCGTACTTTGACTCTCTCTTCTGGATTTTGGTCCGACGGTATACGCGGATCCTTGGGTGTCAAATGGTTGGACAACTTTGGAAACAAAAGTTCGATTGTTGGTGGCCGTTGCGACGGGGCCGGCCTTTTCATTGAGCCCGAGCTGGCCTCGATTCGAAGATTGTAATTTCTTCACAATCTGCAATATGTATAGACAAGGATATGAAGTGGTCTGATTCGACTACGTGGCCATGATTATAGAGATAGAGCTTATGAACGGACGAAATATTTGACTTCTGACAAATTCAAAAGGCCACAACAGATCCTTCTCTTGCTCTTTCTAGATCTTTTGGGTCTTTGGTCAGATCGCTGACAAAAGAAACAGGTGGTTGGTTCAGCGAGTACCTCGTATAGGTCCCTCGGACGAATATGAGAACCGTGCACTGCCAGCTATCGACCTTGTGCAGCTGGCCTGACTAAAAGACTAGGACAGACGGCGAGTTGTTTGGATCCGGCTTAGTTAATCTAGGTAAGCATTCTGTAGAGCCTAGTACCTTGTAGAGTAATGTCCGTGCGACTTTGCTCGGCAAACAACTAATACCTCAGACCGCGGTGTCGGACTCCGCTTTTTCGGCTTCGGGCTTGGACTTCCCCAACTGCTAGATCTGACACTCAACGTCAAGCATGGACACATTCTCTACGGCCGCTTTTCTCGTGTTTGGGCTGGGGCTCAGCCCTGGTGCCGCTGTCCAAAAGAGCCGTACCCACACACAGACACAACACGCGCAGTGCTTGCTCACACTCGTTGTTCCCTTACATGTCTAGCTACATACAGGAGGGGGTTGCGAGCTTTCAAGCCAACACGGGCCACCCATTCAGACCGATCGTGAAAGCGGGCGAATTTGCGATTTCGTCAGCTTTGGCCTTCATTTCGTCCGTGTCCCAGTTCGCCCAGACAAACTTGTTCTTCAGGAACTTGGCTTCGGGGCTGCATGCCCAGACTGAGAATGAAGCTGGCAAGTCCGCTAATATTGCAGAATGATAGCAGAAAGTGTTAGCCAATGTGGATCTCAGACGAGGTAGGGAGCCAGAGCGGGAGCGGGGATGACTTCAGCTCCTTGCGCCGTTCACTCAATTCGAAAGAGCTGAGAGGGGAGAGGAACTTACGCGTATCCATTGGTGGCATGGCCCCATGCTTGCGATTGATATCGCTCGAAATGACGCCCGGCTGAATATTGACAACGTGCAAGTCCGGGTTCTCGGCCTGGACGAACTCGAAGACTTTGAGAGCACCTATTTTGGAGGCCGCGTACGCTGACAAATTGGCTACAAAGTCTGTTGGGGCATGGACCGCCCCCGTCGAGATGTTGACGATGGTCGCTGTAGGAGATCCCACAGGGATGAAGGCTCGCACCGAGTGGAAAGCCCCTAGGATGTTCACTTCGAAAGACGTCCACCACTCCTTGGGATCCGAGGACATGATTGTCGCGGGTTCGGCGAGATGGCCGGCATTGTGGACAAGAATGTCGACCGGCTTGTTGGCCTGCTGTTGTATAGATCTGAATGCAGCTTCGACGCTTGAGAGAGAAGCCGTATCTGCTGTCACGGCGAGGAACTTTGTATTTGGATACTGAGACTCGAATTTGGCCTTGGTGGCGTCCAAGGTCTTCTGTGTACGTCCCACGATGCCAATGAGACTGACACCTGCCTTTGCGAAGGCATTGACGAGCGCAGAGCCGATTGCACCAGCGCCTCCAGTCACGATTGCCGTCTTCCCACTGAGCGAAAGCTCAGGGCGTGAAGGGTCAATGGCCGGATAAGTATCATTGTGCCAGGTCTTGAAGGGAGATGGAAGGGGAGCAGCACCAGCGTCGCCCATTTTTTCTGAGAAAGGTTAATAGAACTGGGATACAGGTACAGAATTCCGAGATTTGGTCCGAAGATTGAAGAAGGCTTTGGGGGAATACACTGGACTCAGGTGAGAATATGGACGCAATATATATAGAGCCTTAGCCTCGAGCATGCTGACCAAACCATACCAGACTTTGATGGATTAGGTAACCAGTCTCATTTCTCGCTGCTCCTGGAGTCCTGGGTGGCTCCGGCCGGCCTTTGTGAACGGAAAGAATCCGGCCATCAGGTGGCGCCTTTGGGTGTGTTTCTAACCTGTTTTGTATATTGCTTACAAGGCTGTCATCGTCATTGTCGTGGGCCATCAGTCGTTGTCCAAGAGGACAAGGCTGCAGCCTTGCAGGCTTTGGCTCAAGAGTACCTAGGTAGGTAGGGGCAATGGACTGTTCACATCTGGCCTTGGGGTAAACAGAATACAGACACGTCTGGTGGATGGACTGTGCTCGGCAGCAAGTTATATCACTCATATGCTGGAACACATCGCGAGTCGAATCTGCAAGATGGCGGTGCAGCTGACAAGGCATTGAAGACAACGACACTTGGATAAGAGAGTCGTTACAGAGATCAGCGGTGGCCATGGGTGGGCATGATTTCGGCTTCACACCTGCGGGCGCAGGGAGTTGTTCGAAAGTGACAACAGACAGCGCGGTGAAGGGCAGTGGTTGACCTAAGTTTTGATCTGTTTTCACTTTGATGCCGCTGCCGCACCCAAAGGTGACAGACTGGTGAATTTGGGCGAAGTGAATGTCGACCTGGTGACTCTTTCGCCAAGTGACAGTCGTTGTCGCTTGATATTTCATCGCACAAAAGGCTTCTTGTCTCATCTTCATTCCCTTCCTCTTCCTCATCACCCTCGCTGTTTTCTTCCTCATCAATCGCTTCTTCTACATCAAGTCGTTCTTTCGCACAACCCCTCTTCCTGCTCTTTCTCGGTGCCGCTGGTGCTGATTGATATCCCTCGCCACTGAGCTCAGCAGCTTCTTGGCCACCGTCATGGAGGTCAAGATGAAAGGTGCGTTTGGGGTCAACACCCGATCATGATACAGAGGAAGTGAACTAACTTGACACTTTTCCAGGCTGGCCTCAAGCTACACTCCTCTATCTCACGGTCATTCTCTGCTTCTTTGCTGGCTTCCTCAATGCTGGTCCTCTTCAAGGCACTCACCGCACCAAAGGCCACCACTCTGTTGTCAGCAGCTGGCATCACACACCCACCTCTCACCATGGCTATCACGCTCCCACCCTGACTGCTTCCAAGGAGGTGTCAGTTCGTCCCTCACATGACATAGTCCCCTCTCACTCATCGGTCAACACTTTGTCCACTCTCGAGCGTCGAGACTCAGACCCAGAAAAGATCCATCACAACTATGCAATAGTCTGCGGTGACAAAGATTACACCGGCTTGTGCCGATCCTTTGGTTACTCTTGCAACTCCAAGGGCAAGGTTACGTACACAGAGAAGATCTCATTCTGCGACATCTGCAGATGCCAGAATCTCCTACCTGCGCCCAACAACTGTATACTTCACAAAGCGATCAAACAGTGTTCAGGTAAAACCAACATGGTTGTGAATGCCACAACCGGTGGGCTCCCTGGCAATGGTTCCGATCTCACAACCGGTGGTCTCCCTGGCAATGGCTCCGATCTCACAACCGGTGGGCTCCCTGGCAATGTTTCCGATCTAGAGCGTCGAGACGTAGACCCAGACAAGGTCCATCACAACTATGCACTAGTCTGCGATGACAAAGATTGGACCAGCTTGTGCCGATCTATCGGTTACTCTTGCAGCTCCTCGGGCAGGGTTACGTACACACAGAAGGCCTCTTTCTGCGACGACATCTGCAGATGCCAGAATCTCCTACCTGCGCCAAAGAACTGTATAGTTCACAACGCCATCAAACAATGTTCAGGTGTAACCAACATGGTTGTGAATGCCACAACCGGTGGGCTCCCTGGCAATGGCTCCGGTCTAGCGCGTCGAGACGCAGATGCAGACAAGGCCCACCACAACTATGCCCTGGTCTGCGATGACAGAGAATGGACCACTATGTGTCAATCTATCGGTTACTCTTGCAGCTCCTCGGGTAAGGTTATGTACAAATCGAAGGATATTTTGTGCGACGACATTTGCAAATGCCAGAATCTCCTACCTGGGCCACAGTCCTGTCTGGTCAACAAAGCTATCAAACAGTGTTCAGTTGTTGATAACATGGTTTTGAATGCCACAACCGGTGGGCTCCTTGGTAATGTCTCCGACGCGAGCATTCTTCCCAATGGCACCCTGGACCTTACCACAGCAATTGCAAAGCGTGATACGGGACTCAGCCATGACCAAGCACTAGTCTGTTACGACCGTACTCTTACAGGGTTGTGTCAGGCCTCAGCACATGGCTATTACTGCAATGCATTAGGAAAGGTGCAGCACAAAGGCCAGGCTGAAACAGCTTGCGAGGACCACTGCACTTGTGTCAACATCAACCCGAAACCGTGCATCCTTCTTGAAGTCAAGTATGTACCTTGCGGAGTCAAACATGATACGGTCTTTGACACGGTCAATGGTACTGTCATCGGCAACCTCTCGGACGCCCAAGTCCTCGCCAATGGCAGTCTGAGTTTTACGTCCACCAAAGCACTTGCGAAGCGTCACAACTACGGGCTGATATGCCAAGACCGCGAGAACACCGCTCGGTGCGGTTCGAAGGCCCAGTATTACTGCACTTCGAAGGGTGCTTTGAACAACAAAGGCGCCATTAATGCCTGGTGCGAAGAAAACTGTTTCTGTTGGGATATCGCGCCATCAATTCAGTGCTTTCCAAATGCAGCCCTTCTCACTACATGCCTGACCAAAGGCAAGATGGTCTACACTGAGAATGGAACCTTCCTGGGAGAGGTTAGCGATGCATATACCTACCCTAATGGTACATTGGACTTCCGCAAAGTGGTTACGAGAGATTTGGCCGCGGTATCAGCCGACCCATACCATATCATATGCAAGTCGCCGCAGCAGCCCACTCAAGTATATCCTGCTGGCGGACTGCTGTTTGACAAGAACCTGACCACATTCTGCGCGACCCATGGCTACTCATGCACTAGCGATCCAGGACGCGCATCTTCGACCTTGACCTTACAGCCTGGCTCGGAGGACATCAAGGCATGCGATAACGCTTGTGAGTGCCCCTCGCCAACTTGGAAGCGTCAAGGAAGCGAGTTTGATGTAGCACCGACTCCACCGAAGAAGCCCTCCCCAACACCCAGCTTGACCATTCAGGACATTCTACTTTACTGCGATTCGAACGATGGGATTGTCAAAGGTAAATGGTCATTCAATTGGACTTTGACCGAGTACTGCAAGAATCAGGGCTATAGTTGTGCCATTGAGCCTGGGCCGGCTTATGTCTTGCAGCGTCCCAAGGATGTCGTTGCTATTTGCCAAGCTGGTTGCGCTTGTCCGCCATCAAAACCCCTTGTGTCTGCTATTCCATTGCGGCAGAAGCCAAGAGCCCGTGCAGAGCGCAGAAGTAATGGCATCGCGACTGTCCCATCTCCCTTTGGGATGACCTGTTCTTCGTCGCCCGGCAGCTCCGATGAATCACTTACCGACCACTGCCGAGAGGAAGGCTATTCATGCGTTGCACAGACGGATACTGTTCTACGAACTCTTGTTCACAGTGGTACCGACGTTCCTGAATGCACTCACAGCTGCCGATGCCCAAGTCCTTTCGAGCAACATTCAAGACAAATGGAAATGTCTGCGACTGAAGATGAGAGTCCAGACTCTACAGCCGTTGCCCCTCCAAGTGGTGTTCCAAGCCAATCCTCCAGTCCTTTCGCTCTCAACTGCGGCAATGTCCCGGACGGTCCTAGCTTCTGCCAGCAATCGGATCTGGGATATTTCTGTGGTTACAACATGACGGTTATGCGGACTTCCACCGTACAAAATCAAGGTGTGACTTGGTGCGACTATTACTGCAGCTGTATCTTCAAGCATCCTGTCCCTTGCGTCAACGAATGGAACATTCCTCTATGTCGTGAGCTGCCGGATGGAACTATTCGGGATGCCTCGAACACAACGGTTGTCCTTGGATATATTGAGGATGCGGTCATACTGCCCAACAATTCCATCTTGCTGGATCGTGGCCAGGCTGGAGGCTTTCCGTTTGTCGCTGCCTCTGCGTCGCATCATGGACATTGGCATGGCTCCAACGATACCAGTCAAGGACATAGGCCTGGCCACAATGGTACCAGCCAAGGACATAGGCCCGGCCACAATGGTACCAGCCAAGGACATAGGCCCGGCCACAATGGTACCGGTCATGATTCAGGAGATTCGCCACGTTGGACGGACTGGCCTATGAATGGCACTGCAAACGGGCGGTGGAATAGAACTGGCCGAGCTGATGAGTGAAGTCGTCTTGCATTCCCGATATGGTGCTCGACTTCCTCGAAGACATATCCAGATGTTTGTGTCAATACGGACCAAGCGCATTCGAACTCATTACTCTTGAACCATGAATAGCGAGTTCTACGATACCATTCACCTCTCTATGCCGATGTCGTATGAAAGCTCTGAGGATTCCACATCAATACCGCCATGGACAAGGAAACAATATCTTGAGGTCTGGTTTGAGGACTGGAGATATTGCAGGTCATTTAGACCTCGGATACATGCAAGATTGGTATGAGGACTGATGGCTGACAATTATGGTAGAGATTGGAAGACTCTGGTAGATATGACATTAGGATGGTAGCTTGATGCTTCCTACCGCATGGTGAAACAGAAGATCCAGCCTGAGAGACCATCCAGGTAGCATGAATGAGAATTCAAAAGTAGATATCCAACCTTCTCAGCCTCAATCGCGACGCAGCGATTCCCTTTCATCCCCTAATGCAAATGTCTAGATGTTTCAACATGCGATATCGTGCTGAAAGGAAGAGCTTCTTAAGAAGCGGACTGCTTAACAGCGACACAGCCGGATTGAATGCGGAGGACGAACGCGCTCTGCAAATACCAGGTTGCACCGGTACTTCCACACATATGTAGTTTTTGTCTTGATCCACAGACTGGCCGTCTCCTTCACGAGCTGCTCTTCTTTTTGAGAACGGATCACTTGGTTGGTACCACCGCATCGAGCATACTTATCACATGCCTCCACCTCTCCCCCTCCTTCATTCCCCGTCCCATTTTGCCACGGAGGAACCTCTCGCCTCGAGGTCCCCCTTACCCGTGCCGGTTGTCGTGCCATACATCGATCCATCGATCCATCCCCCTGACCATCCATCTTGTGGCTGAATGGCTGGCTGGCTGGCTGGCTGGCTGCGCTCGTTGCTTGCGCTGAAGCCCGCCTCCCCTCCTTCTCCAGCTTTTCCTCCCCATAGGTCGATCGGGTAAATGTCGATGGTGAAATAAACCCCTCTTTCCCCCCCAAATCCGGCATTTTTGCTTTCCCGGCTGAATTGGTCATGCTTTTGGATGCATGCACGCATGCGATGAAAGGGCTCGGCCCTCGCTCACCTCGCCTCGATGGTCAAGTGTGACTGGGCTGGTAAGGGTTGACGGGAAAAGAGGGTGAAAGCATCCGTGTAACATTTTCTGTTCTATCTTACTTATCCGCCCTATTCTTTCCCTGGTCTTTTCGGATCACGACTGCGTTTAATCAAGCAAGCCAATTGAAGAAGCTCTAGCGCAAGGCTGTGTGTGTATCTTGTCTGCCTCGAAGCCGATTCACAATAACCCGTCGAAGAAGCTTGCACGAGTTCTTTCGTCGTATATCCGGCAGCGTCTACGAGAAACGACGACGACGACAACAACAACAACAAAGGTGGTAACAAGCCATGTCGTCCAGACCCTGCAAAGTCTTGACGCCAGAGGACGTCTCGCACTTCATGGAGCACGGCTACGTCGTGATCCCGGGGTGTTTCAGCCGGGCGGCGTCGGCCGAGTGGACGCGAGACGTGTGGACGCGACTGGGGATGGACCCGCACGATAAGACGACGTGGACGCGCGAGCGCACCAACATGCCGGAGCACCGACGGCTGACGGTGGCCGAGTTCGCGCCCAAGGCGTGGGACGCCATCTGCGACCTCGTGGGCGGCGAGGAGCGCGTCACGGACAAGAGCAAGACCTGGAGCGACTCGTTTATTGTGAACCTGGGCACGCCCGAGGGCGAGGGCAAGGAGGTCGGTCCCAAGGAGCTGGAGGGGTGGCATGTCGATGGTAAGTCATGATGACAATGTGATTCTCCCAGTATAAGAATCCAGTGGGGTAGAAGTGTTCTGAAGTGCTGGCTGGCTGGCTTGCTGGCTAGCTGTCCTGCTCGCCTCAAGGTTGAAATTCAGCCTGACGCAGATTCCTGGAGGTGGCCACGAGTTGGGCGAGATGTTTCAAAAGGGAAATA
The DNA here is from genome assembly GCF_000836435.1 of Fonsecaea multimorphosa CBS 102226. Taxonomy (NCBI): domain Eukaryota; kingdom Fungi; phylum Ascomycota; class Eurotiomycetes; order Chaetothyriales; family Herpotrichiellaceae; genus Fonsecaea; species Fonsecaea multimorphosa. The sequence continues at coordinate 747,264 of NW_015971643.1, forward strand.
TGTGGCAGTGGCGAAGGGGGAAACGCAGAGGAGAAGAGAAGGGAGGATTCTGCATCATCATCTCTCCTATCCTAATCTGAATCTGACTGACCACGGGACGCACACAGGCGACTTCTTCATCCACTTCCTCGACTCTCCGGAGCAGGCTCTGTTGGTGATTCCCTTGTTCACCGACATCCTCCCCAACGGCGGCGGCACATGGATCTGCACTGAAGGACCGGCGCGAATCGGCAAGTGGCTTGTAAGTCCCTACCAGGAGAAGGAACATGGAGACCCCCCAAAATGGACACAGAAACTCACACCGGTATCGTAAACGTACAGTATGACCACCCCGAAGGCGTCACGCCGCACATGTAAGTTCAACCGCAGTTGTCGAGTCCCTGTAACACCCAACATCTCAAAGAGAGAAACGCTCCAAAAACGCTCCCCCTTTTCGATAAAAGAAGGAAGGGACAGCTTTTGTTCTTATCAGGGTTATAAAAACTAATAATTAAAAATAATCCAAAGGATGCCCGTCGACTCTCCAGAACCGACCGCCGACCCAGGCCTGAAATTCTTCAACTCGGTCGTCCAGGAATGCGCCCCGTCGTCCTTCCACGAAATGACCGGCCAAGTGGGCGACGTGATCCTGCTGCATCCCCTGATGCTGCACTCGGCGTCCAAGAACGGCCGCCGGCTCGCGCGCATCATCACCAACCCGCCCGTGAGCCTGAGGGAGCCGTTCAGATTTGACCGTGGCGGCGAGAGCGAGAGCGAGAGCGTAAGGTCGAGCGCCAACGCCAACGCCAATACCAACGCCAGCAAAGGAGACGACGACGACGACGACTACTACTACTACTCGCTCGTCGAGCTCAAGACGATCCGCGACCTGGGCGGGCGCGAGAAACTGCGCGGCTGGAAAGTCACGGGCGAGCGGAGAGCCGTCGTGCCCGAGAGGTTGCGCGTGCAGGCCCGGTGGATGGAGGAGGAGAACCGGCGGCTGAGGGAGCAGGGTGTCGACTATGCGGATCGCACACTGACAGAGGACATGGTCCGCGAGCAGGCCAAGGGCTTGTTGGCCGTGGCTTGAATTACACCACCCTTTTCCCCGGCCCATCCTGAATTGAATCCATGGGGCTCTACGAGCAGGCGAATGGGGCTAAAGTACTAGGTCACTGTAGATTGGCGGTAGTCGGGGAGCTACAGGCAGATGAAGGGGCCTTCTCTTGTCGTTCTAGAGGGAGGAATATACAAGGGCGACATGCGCAGATCAACGCTGAATGCCATAGGCACCTTGAGCACGGGGCAGGGAGACACCAGGGACCTTCAAGCCTCGAGCAATTCCCCCGTCAAAAACGAGTCCTGTGGTCTGGCCTTGTTCATTTCATGTCTCATATTCATTCTTGCATGAGTTGCACGCTTGCATCGACAACCTGCCAGGCCCAACAATGCCAATCTTCTGCGCACTCATTCTTCCAAAATGACCGACATCCCAATCAGTCTTGAATCGTCATGTTTTTTCATTCATGGCACACTTCTCATCATCCCCCAAGCAACCATCTACCAGTCGTCATCTTCCTCTCGATCCTTGTCTCTGCCACTCATCGCGCTCTGCCTGGCTCTCAGCGCCTCCGCCAATCCACCAGCTAGACTGCCACCTCCAATACTGCTCGGCGTGGCACGGCCAGAATTTGTCCCGCTGTTCGTGCCCAAGCCCACTGCACTATCTCTGGCAGGTGACGCGTCCGGTTTCCTTGCCCCAGGAACCGGTCGTTTGGCCGGTGGCGCCGGAGGCGTGGGTTTAGCTCTGCCACCAACCGGTGGCGTCCCGGGCTTAGGACCTCCATTGACCATGACCGATGGTGTTGGAACAGGACGGTGTGCAACTGGGGGTGGCGGAGGAGGCGGAGGTGCGGCGCGTGCCTGCTCAATCTCTTCTACGTAGGCAGACGGTGTCCAACCTTGTGCCTCGGTGTGAGGGTTCTTGCAGAGCCACCAGCCTAAGCGGTTCACGTCAGTTCCGACACCAAATGTGGTCAAGAAGTTCGATCGAGCTTACCATTGTTTTCCTTCTGTACAATCTCCACAATGTCGCCTGCCTTGATAGACAGCTCGTTTGCATTAGGTGAATTAAAGTCGTACTTCACTTTAGCTTGAGGCTTGGATGGTACTGCCGCAGGAGCAGCGGCCGGGGGAGGCGGTGGGGGCGGTGGAGGTGCGGTTCTACCATACGATGATGCTGAATCGTTTCGAGCATGCGAAGAAGCGCCGTTTGGCTGTTGAGGGAGGGCATGAGCAGCAGCAGGTGTTGGAACAGGACGCTGAGTTTGCGGGGTGGGTCTAGGCGCGGGAACAGCTCGTCTGGCGGCCGTCTTCGAAGGCTGACCCCCTGGTCCGCCCGGTCTGAGCAGTTTACCGGTGGTGATGGGTCTGGCAACTGCCTTAGCACGTGGAGTGGGCTTCGAAACCGAATTTGGAGACTCTCCTTGCGGAACGTGGATCGTCCCTGACTTGTATACGTCGTCTCGAGTGACTCCGGGATCTTTCTGGACTTTGACCACAGCAGGTTTTCCCGGCTTCTTGTTGTACTCAATCTGGGGCCCGATTTTGAGGTTCATGCCACCGACCGCGACTGTCCTGAATTGCAGGAAGAATTCAGTCTTGAAAACACAGTTGAGGAGGGGATCCGGCTCCTGAGCAGACCCAACACCAAGGGCAAACCAGTCATCCCGCAGGTTCGAGCACGAGATATATTTCACCGCGCCAATGGGTATTGTTCTTTCTGCGGAGATTTGAAGTTGGTTGTTCACAACGGCTTGCACAATGATGTAGACCGATTTGGGAGTCAGGACAAGGATCCTGGGCATCCGCTGTGAGGATCGCCCGAACTTGGTGACCAACAGCTCGCAACGCGCGGAAAACACACAACGTTCTTGAGGATTGAGGTGGACCGCATCCCTGAGGACACGGCCTTGACCACCCGGCATGTTGAGACCAAGGTAATCGCCGAAGAATCGTCTGGAACCGAGCAAGCTGTATCTGCGACGTTCCTTCCGGCCAGCCAGGAGTTTGTGTCCTTGATCTCGGAATTCAATCTCTTTAACACCAACCTTGGATTTGCGCCAGAACCTTTGAATCCTCGTGGCGGCTTCGGCCCGATATCGCAGGTAGTTTCTCCAAGCTCTTTGAATGCGGACGGCCATGTTATGCCAATACCGGTCTCTCATATGCTCAAGCCCAAACAAGGTCTCAGGAGTCTTAATGAAGGCTTTAGTCACACCCATCTGATATTCCTCTTTTGGAATGCTTGTGTCTTTGAAAATAATTTCCGACGCAGTCCTGACGTCTCCTGTGTAGGTGTATTCTCCGGCGTATGAAAGTTTGGGTGACAGCAGGGCGAATCTTTCCACAAATTTATCAAAGGTCTGACGGTAGGCGAAACCAGCTCGCCGAATGCGAACGTTCTCTTGGAGACCGAGATATTTGATCTGGTGGAGCACATTAGGTTCGTTGTATTCTTTGGGCGATTTGTTCTCATTAGGTTTGATGGTTCGGATGTAAGACGGCTGAGCTTGCATAAGGGTATCAACCAGTTCATTCGCAGATATCTTGATCTTGTCCCCGGCGGTTGGAGGTCGTCGCTTGTCGTCCTGGTCAACTTGGTTGGGGAATAGCTCGTGGACAAATGCATTTGAGCTTTCGCTGACCAGATTGAGAAGATCTTTTAGCAGTTGATCCTTGTTCTTGTCCGTCATTCCCGCCACCTGGTAGCTCACATCACCAGCATAATGCTTGATGATGAATTGGCCTTGTCTGTTCTCAAAGTTGGGATTATTGGAGAGGAAGTTCAGTCGGCCGACAAAGGTCTGGTCGGCAGCTCCAGAGTCTGCATGAGCTGTTGCGCAAGCGTCGTTGAGAGCAGCGAAGACACCCGGGGGTCTCTTGTCCTCGATCAAAGAGCAGACGACTTTGTTGTCGAAATACTTGATCGGAGTCCATTGGATTTGTTCACGGGCGTACTCCTCCTGCTCGGCTTTCAATGTCAATTGAATGAAGATTTGCTGCAATTTTTCGTTGACGTAGTTGATACACAGCTGCTCGAACGAGTTCTTCTCAAAGATTTCGAACCCGTAAATGTCGAGAATACCAATCGTGTTTTTCACCGCTCCCTGGGATCTCAGTGAGACATTGGTGCGCGCCACAATCCAATCGAAGAGATTGAAGTATATGGCTTTGGCTAGAGCGTCTCGAACAGCGCTCGCCTGGACCGGATTCAAGGGCGACTCGTAGATGGACCCTCTCCGTCCGCCACCACGGGCTGTTTCGACTATTCTGATGGTCATAGCCTTGTGCACATGAGACGACTCAACTTCTAGAAGGTAGGCGACAAAATCCACCACAGATTCATCTGCGATGTCGACACCTCCTTGATCATTCTCCCTGAATGTGATGTTGCCAATCCACAAAATGGCCGCCAGAAGACGGAAGATATTATCCTGCTCGGCCTTGGTGAGGCCAATGATCTGCATGGCGTTCAGGGTCTCTCGGAAGTCGCTCGCATCGTCTATTCCCGGTACATCGAAGCATTTCGACTTGCTCGTGTACACATACGACTGAGGTTGCTGCACACCGTAGGTATCTCTATACTCCTTTGGGGCAGCTTTGGTGAACTGATAGAATATGTGGAAATTCCTCTCGTTTGTGATCTGTCCCACCACCCGGCTCTTCTCCAGCAGGTAGTTTGTGACTTTGGCCCCCACAGGCTCACCTTGTTCATTAAACTCGAGCTCGAGGTATTTTCCGAAACGGGAGGAATTGTTGTTTCGCAGTGTTTTGGCGTTGCCGAAGGACTCGAGGAGCGGATTCGTAGCTAGGACCATGTCCTTGGTCCTCTGGATTCTGGAGTCGGTCCCGCCAGAGACGCTCGCAATGTACTGCATCAAGCGCTTGGCAGCTTCCGTCTTGCCTGCGCCCGACTCACCCGAGATGATGACACATTGGTTGTCTTTGTATGCCTTCATGTTATAGTAGGCAGACTCTGCGACGGCAAAAACGTGCGGTGGGACTTCGAGACGGTTTCGGCCACGGTAGCTCTGGACAATCTGGTCTGTGTAGATTCCCAAGTCCCGGAAAGGGTTGACCGAGACCAGCACATGGCCGATATAGGTGTAGATCTCGCCATGTTCAAAACGCTTCTTGAGGTTGTCGTTGATTGATTCATTGGAGACTTTGCTCAACAGGGTGAGATCTGAGACGCCCACTTCCTTCTTTTTTGTGATCTCAAAGGTCGCCTTTTTGATCTGGGGCTGCCCGGAATCGGCCTGCGCGGACCTGCCGCCGCCAAAGAGAGAAGATTTAGGTGCGCGAGATGTCTTGGCCTCGCGGCGCTTTGTTTGACCCTATGGATTGAGAGTGAGTATATTTGTATGGCGGACTGATGGCGGGGACACTGACCATGGTGGAGGCTCGGATTGATTAGGACATACGCGCGGGGAGGGAAGACGGGATTGGAAAGAGACGGACAGTCAGTTTGCACGAGGGACATATACTGAAGATGGGTATGGACACGAGAACTGCCAAAGCAAAGAATTACGGAAGAAGGACGATTGGAAAAAAGCTGGGGTGGCCTTGTCCTTGTCACGATGAGATTGGCAGTAAGTGTGAGTGCGGCGGTGCTTTGGTGCTTTGTCGATGCTTGCGACAGTCAGGCACCGAACAGGCGCCGGAGTGACTATGACATACCAACAGGCCACTGACACCAACACTGAGGCTAACAAGCTGAACAGCGCTATAGCGGAAGCTGCGGTTAGTCAGTCACCATGGTCTCTACAATCGCTACCATCCAGCAGCCTGCGACAATAATATCTCCCGAGACAGGCACTCGTACCCTCCAATCTCCATCGCCACCATTAGCTGTGGCTGTGAGGCTACGACACGCAATCCGCGTTGATGGATGATCCGTCATCTTCTTGGCTTCAACGACTCGTACTCCACACGCACAGGCTCCTCGCCCCAGATCGACCCAACCGTACCTCGTACACCTAGCCTCTCCTTTAAAAGAGCCCTAGGTACCCGACGAGCCGATATTTGCCTCAACAGCGAGACAATTAAGTGTGCAACTCGCATAGGCAGACGCCAAGGTAAGAGATTGAGCCTCTTGCGGCGTCCTCTGATTTCTCCTCTGCATCCATCTTAGGACCTGAACAGTGGCATCCCGGGCCTTGTCTGATCTATATTGAAGGCTAGGTGAACAGAAATCAGACTTTCATCCGCGCTTGCGCCAGGCATGACTTGTGTATCGTGTTGAGGTTATCCGAAATCGGTTTCACAATCTGGGTTACGTTGTGTTCAGCCTAGATGAGCATATTGCCATCTCTTGACCTGTGAAATTTACTGTTCAATCGCCTTCCCTATTCCTTTTTTTCATGAGCTACTACCTAGGTATCCTCCCATCACCTCATTCGAGCCAGCGTGATTGACATAGGCCGGGTACGCCTCAACGATCTCCTCGCCGTCAAGCCCTGCAAGATACTCGGTGGTGAAAAAGCGCTTAGCCAAATACTGTGCTCCGTGGATGACGTCTGCTGAGTCGACGGCCTCGAAATTTGCCGGGTACACTTCCATCCCAACTGCTCTGTGGGCGACCTCAGCATATTTTGCGGCGGAGACACGCTTTGAGGGGGTTGCTGTCAAGTCGCTGGCTTTTTCAACTGGCAGTGCCAGGACTGAAAGTGCTGAGAAGAGTAAGGGGCAGAGTTTTGAGAGCAACATGGTGTAGCAGATGTTGTTTGATCTTCAGACGGTCTAAAATTCTGTCTGAGAAGCGTGCCTGGATTTTGACCATGGGAGCCATCGGAACTCTTATACTTGGTTTGCGCTCCCTCGAAGGCTACGGTGAGGTGAGACCTCCCGCCTCTGATCTCACGTGCCATCTAGGGGTACAGCATCTCTGGAATGCCCTCGGAGTCAACCATAAGCAGGTATCCATTGATCATTGCACCATCAACGTACCTACCCTCCTGAAAATCAAATTTACTGACCAGCAGTCGTCCGACTCATCCACTCATCAGGCGCCATGACCGCAAGGAGCACGGATCGATGCAGTGAAGAGCTCACAGCCAGAGTTCCTGTGCATTGGCAGACTCTTATGGACCTCAAGAGCCGGCTGCCGGATATGTAACACAAGGACAGGCTGAATCGGTCTGTCGACAGCGCTCAGTCCACAGTCAAATGATCCATTCATCCTCCCAGAAATCAACAAGATTCTTTGTAACAGCGGGTCCCAGGTGCTCGGCTAATTGCTCCCTGCCACTGCTTGTCCTCGTAGCTTCCTCCAAATCGCGAATAGAATGACAAAGATCGGTCAAGACATTGGCCTCGTGCTGTGAGAGCGGCTGAGCGGGGGCAGAAATGGTGGCATGAGCGATCAAAGTTTCAGGCATCGGCACTGGCGGTATCTTGATCTCGTAATTTTTGTGCAGCTCTTGGATGTATCGCTCAATTGTCGGTAGGATACCTTCCACCGACAGCGCAATGAGAATAGGGACCAGTGAAACATCCAGCATTCTGGGCTGGACAGTCAGAGATAGTGGGACAAGATTTCCAGTGGACTCTCCAGAACACCTTACCGGCTTTGCAGAGATGAGAGGATCCCAAGGGCGTGCATGGGGTTGCCCTTGTTATCAATCACGACGGTGACATAGTGATCGCTCCCCTGCTCCGCCTTGAACAGGAATGGACGCATTCGTTCTTCGGTAGAGGCCACGGGATCGGAGGACCACAGTAAGAGAACGTTGAGGGTGGCCCGTTGATTGAATCCCCCAAGTGGAATGACAAGATCGCAAACGATCGCCTGGTCTTCTGCGGTGTATCGTCAGCTCTGCTCTTGGCTCTTTTTGTGTGGACCTCATTTGATGACCTTGGAAGTCGATGGATGTCGAGGCACCCAGGGTAGGTCCTAACGTGCGCCATTCAGGTCGAGAGCGGAGCGACTTGGAAAACATCGCGTGGATCATATCGGACTTCTTTTTCCAATTGGGGGTATCTCTATATTCAAGGTAAATGTACAAAATGGTTGGGAGTCGGGAGTTGCTGGTCAACAACCTCCTGGTGCTGGTGCCAAGGGGGCTGAGAACGTTGTAAAGGCCATGCCTTTTTTTTGAGAAAAAATCTCCTCGTCTCTCTTACTGTTTTAGTTTCTGCTCAGCAGTGGCCGCCTTTCCTGCGTCTTCAAGGGCCTTTTGTTGTTTATGCTTCTCCTCTAACGCCTTATCAGACTGCACGAGGATCCGTTCTGCAGGTCCTGGCTCGTTCTCTGCGAGAGCCTCCTTTGCTTCCTTCTTGTCACCCTTATTGAAAGATATGAGAGATGTCAGGCGTGACCAGTAACCAGTAGGTTCCGCCGGTTTCTCGTCCTCTTTATCTTGGTATATCTCCTTGGGCAGTAATCTTATTGTAGCTGTTGGCTTTCCATTGTTCTCTTGTGCCCGCAGGCGGAGGACCTCCCTCTCCAGCTCCACCAATGCGGTGCGAGCAGCCTTCTCAGACTCCTCCAGGTCGTTCAGTCTCTCGGCGATATCATCTCTCCGTTGGGTCGCTTTCCTGCCGGACCGCCACGACTCCAGCAGAATCAGACCGGCCGCAACACTGAAAAGAAATGCCTCGCTTATAAAGTTGGCGCCCGACTCGATTGCCTTGGCTTCGGAGAGAGGTCGGATCTTGGGCTTTGCACGCGGCTTTGGAGGCTCCTGTGCGTCTTTGGCGGCCCTTGCGGCGGCCTCCTCTTCAGCTTTGGTCTGTGCTTCTGTCTTGACTGTTGGGATGTTGTTGTGTTTATGCTTCTTCGCAGCGTCCGCCGCCTGCTCTTTTGCAATCTGTCTTTCGAGACTCGCGGCATCTTGCAGTAGACCTATCCGCCATCGCATATCTATTCGGTGGAGAGTCTGGGCGAAAGAGATGCAGGTCCGGCGGAAGCCTTCATGCTCGCGTGCTTGTTTCTTGATGAAATTCTTCGGTTGTCAGAGGAGGTTTCGGGACAAAAGCTTTTGCAGTAACTTACAGCTATTGGCTTGGAAAGGGTACGAATAGCAAGAGAAGTGAATTTGAGGGCCAGCGACATGTTGACCGCGGTAGCGAAGAAGTGATGGGCATTCAGCGGGCGCCATAAACAACAGTCACGCGTCAACCAGTCGTTAACTGTGGCTCATCATCTTGCAGCACTTTCACATTGCCAGCTACGCAGACAAGCACTGAGCCATTCAAACGAGTAAAGTGGTGAGCCTCGCGTTCTGAGCGACTTTTCGCTCGGCCTCGTTATGGCCGGGCTCGGGGCCGTTCATCATCGAGCTCCAGTTGGGTGCCTGAGGCTGTGGGGAGCTTGGAAGCCCCTCGCCGGATAAATAAAATTTCCGAAGCGTCGCCAAGGGCGCCAAGCAACAGCTGATTCTTGCCTCCTATGGTTAGTCAATGTTTATTTTCCATCCCTTTTCGTCACCAATGAATTCGTGCACCACCTCCGACTTGTTCCCATAGTTCAAGCTGCAACAGCGGCTATCTTTGTCTCTTCGAACCATTGGCAGTTGCGACAAGTACACCGCTGTCTGGCAAAGCCGTCGCATCTGACATGGAGGTTCTTTCGCCACGATCAGCAAATCTCCCCATGGCCCCTCCCAAAGCCTCGAGGAAGCCCAAAGTCGACTCTAAACCAAAGCCAGACGTCAAACTTACCAATCCCGATCGCATCGACGACAGATGGAGACCTCCGCCGTCAATATTAGAGCCTGGTCCGTCGCCAGAAACCTATATAATGGGCAGGAAACTAGGAAAAGGAGGATTCGCAGTTTGTTTCGAGGGAAAGTCAAAAACAACATCCCAAGTATTTGCCCTCAAGGTGGTCAAAGCCAAGGTTGAGCAGAAGAAGATGATGGAAAAGTTCCGAACAGAGCTTCAAATCCATGCCAAAATGCACCATCCAAACATTGTCGAATTCCTTCGTGCGTTCACCATCGACGAATACACCTACGTGGTCCTGGAGATGTGCCCCAATGGGAGTCTTACCGAAATGGTCAAGGTCCGCTCCTGCCTCAGTCTACCGGAAGTGCGCCGGTACATGATTCAGATTTGTGGAGGGGTAAAATACATGCACAAGCGATCTGTCATTCATCGAGATCTGAAGATGGGCAATATTTTCCTGGACGCCCGAATGAATATCAAGATCGGAGACTTTGGCTTGGCTGCAGTCATGGCAGACGAGCATGATCGTCGGACAACACTGTGTGGCACCCCAAACTACATCGCTCCAGAGATTTTGAGCAAGTCCGGCACCCGTGGACACGACAACAAGGTTGATACCTGGGCCGTGGGGGTGATATGTTATGCCATGCTCATGGGCACTCCTCCCTTCCAGTCAAAGACCCAACAGGAGATTTACTCGAAACTGAGGACGCTGGAGTACGAGTGGAGGATTGACAGCAAGAATTACATTCCTCAACAGGCCAAAGACTTTGTGGCTTCGTGTCTCAACCTCAACTCTGTCGAGAGACCAGAGATGGATGAACTTGTTGAGCACGAGTTCTTCACCATGGGAGCGATTGCCGACGAGCTGGACACTTCTTGTTTAAGAGCGACCCCAACATGGCTGGAAAATGCTGACCCACGCGGAGACAAAGTACAAGCGGGCTATGGAATCAGTCACGGCAGAATATGCCGCGAATGTGGCATTGGCATTGGCTCTGATGGCCGGCCTCGCGCCGGAGTCGGTACTGGATTGAACATCTCAACTCTGGTGGAAATTGAGGCCGAAAATAGAGAAGGGTGTGCACCAGTGGTTCCTTTGCCACCAGGGACTCTGTATAAACAATTCTCAGACGCCTACGCTGAATGGACAGCACGCCAGAAGCATCCACTCCTAACATCGCGCGTCCGGAGTCGAAAGCCTATCTTGGAACAGCCGGAATCGCTCTCTTCGAGAACCTCTAAAGCCGAAACAGAAGGATTACCAGCTGGGGCGTCCAAGGCTCCTTTACCGCCGGCGAATGCCACAACCAGACCGTTTCAAAGCTTTGCAGCCCAGCAAAGGCAGCAAGCACTCCCTTCAGGAGCAGCCCGACGGGGTCCTATTGCTCCTCAAGAGGACGTCCCCAGGCCACAGCAACCGCAAATTGTTGAGCCTCTTCTTCAGCCACTTTTGAGAGAACGGCCCGTACGAGCTGCTACTATCCGCACAACGAGAAACGCGGCCTCGCGTGGTGATCTGGTACCCCAGTTATCGAGGACATTACCGAGATCGACGACTGCACCTGATGGATTAAATGAGATCGTCAAACAAGAACTGAGCCAGAACAGGCCGGAGGGCCGCAGAATCAAAAGTGGGATTTCCACTGTCACCCCAGTCCCTGAAAACCAGCCAGCAAAGAGTACTTCGCAATCGGTGGTTGTAGCAGAAGGTGCAACTCCGAAGTCCTCTTCTCCTGGCTCATCAGGGTCAACGGGAGACGCGTCTTGTCATGTGCTACAGCCTACCAGTGGAAATGACAGGCAAACGATTTCCGGGTTGAGAGAAAAGCAGAGACCAGCCAGCGCCGAAGAGAGACAACGGGCGCCATCAACAGCAGATCCCGTTCACACAATGTCTTTCTCAAAACATCAACCTAGAATTATCGCGAGGACAGACCGTGCCACCTTGGTTCCTCAGACTTCCAATCGCGATGTTCTCCAGTCCCTGCAAAGTCTACACAAAGCCCTTGATCCGCGAAGGTTTGACGAGGCAGGGAGGCGGCCAAGGTCAGCATACGGCACAAGGAAGGTCCGGACACGTTCCACATACCCTCGCGTCGACAAATGGGTAGACTATTCCACCCGGCATGGTATAGCTTATATCCTCTCCGATGGCACGGTTGGCATGATTCTTAAATCCTCGGAAGACAACTCTTTGCCCAGTAGCTGCGTGGTCGTGCGCCATGCCAGCAGCCACACCATCAGACGAGCCAAGGGGCTTGAGTATCAATTTGTGCCACAAGGGCCCGATGCCGCAGACGTCGAATTTTATGAACAGAGCGACTATGAAGCCGGGATGAAGCGGCTCGACGTCCCTGCGCGAAGATTCCTCCTCGACCTTGAAGCACACCCAAACCAAGTCGCTGCAGCCAATGCGATCCAAAGCCGCTTGGAGGGCAGTGAGGCTGAGCGGATGAAGGAGGTGGCGCTTTTGGACAAGTTCGGGAAATATATGAACAAGCAAGGAAGGCATGACGACTCGACCAGTGGTAGGGCGGCGGACAAGAGCCAACATTTTGTGCACTTCTATCAACGAGTGGGAAACGTTGGGGTCTGGAGATTCGCAGATGGCGGATTGCAATTCAACTTTCCAGACCATACCAAGATTACCATCCACGGGCCGGCTGTGGAGGAGGATGGTGAGCATGGGCAGTACCGAGTCAATTGCGTGTATCTCATGCCAACTGACGCCATTGGCCTTGCAAGCCACGGCGGTCTAAGCGGGGAGGCCATGGAACGTCGCGATGAATTGAGCTTGCCATTGGAAGATATCATGAACGACACGCTGCGTCGGTCGGAGATGGAGATTGTGCGCACAAACGAGATCAAAGAGAAGCTGTGCTGGGCTCGCGCCGTCATCGGGTGCTGGATCAAAGAAGGTGGACTGGGCAAGATGGGGGAAGAGAGGCTGGGCTGGAGCGGGTTGCAAGAACGACGAGATGATAAAAGGATCAAGCTGCAGTGGGTGACAGTTGGGAGATTTGGTGGTGATGGCGACGGCCATTGGGGGAACAAGGTGGGCAGTAAGCATTGACCTGGGGCTTTTGGTGTTTGGACATGCTGTTTCGCTGTTTACGGGCTCATCAAGCAAGCGTCGGTATTTGAGCATCAGCAGTTGCGCATTGAGCAGTCGGACTTACGATGACATGGAATAGATTATTACATGCCACATGGCTAAACGGCTGAAGACTCGCTGAAGACTCGCTGAAGACTCGCTTATTGATCGGTGCATGTGGCCGTTTTCGGAGATAAACGGTTGAATTCCCATGTCGCCATCATTATCATTGTCCCCGCCATGGATGATGGATGCCATTGCTGACCTTTCCTCTGAGCTTTCCCTGTCTATAGCCATCTCGTTCCCATCGCCGCCATTCTAGATTGATATATTCCTGATCCCTCTCACCTTCGACATTGCAGCCGCAACCAGCAACATGGGAGGAGGCCCCGACAAGGAACATCTCCTCATCGTCCTGTGGGAACCGGAGCCCAAACCTTTGGTGGAGGAGATCAAGCGACGATTCCCCCATTTCGACATTACATATTTCCAACTGGGTAGAGGGAAGAAGGGCGAAGATAAGTCCGGGTTGGTGCCAAAAGGTGAGTGAGTGCGGGTGGAGGAGTGTTGGATCAATCAACCCTGCGAATCTCACGAGGTTGAATTTATGACAAGGACAAGATGAAGATGGGGATTGTGTGTACGTGTAAGAGCAAGAGAAGAGAAGAGAAATTTGAAGAGATGGAGAGATGGAGATGCCGGTTGTTTGACGACTATCTTGATCTCCTTCCATCGACCCAACCCACCGTATCGTCTCATCCACTAACTGATGCTCCTCTCATCGACGAAATGCAGAACTATGGCAATCGGTCACCATCCTCATCACCATCGCCGTCCTCCCTGCCCGACCGGAAGATGCTCCAAAGTACGTCTCATGCCCCCTGTCTGTCCATATCACTGAACCCGCCCTCTCCCCTTTCTTTCTGGCTTCTAGCTTTCTTGGCCCCTAACATGTCCCCCTTCTCTACGTTTCCTCTTTATAGTCTGAAACTCATCCACCTCTTCTCCGCCGGCGTCGACGCCCACCTAACCCACCCAATCGTCACTGACACCGACATCCCCATCACCACGTCCTCGGGCATCCATGGGCCACCCATCACCGAGTGGATCGTCATGACCACCCTGATTGCGAGTCGGTACTATGCGATCGAGTACGAGTGGCAGAAGCAGCACCACTGGGGTACGGAGAGAAAGATGCTGACCCACGGCACGGACTGGGTGGGTAAGACGGTCGGGATTGCTGGGTATGGGAGTATCGGGCGTCAAGGTACCGCAACTGTATTTTCTTTTGGGATTCTTACCTGGTTCATGATTCTCTGTCCTGAAGTAGGGCCTCCGCTGATATGTATTATGTACTCTTGAAAGCCGCCCGCGTCTTTTCCGCCTTGGGGGCCCATGTTCACGCCTACACTGCCAGCCCGCGCCCAACGCCTGGTGAGTCCTGTCCTTTCCCCCACCCTTCTCTTTTCCTTCCTTATGAGCCAACTCCAAGCTGACATAAAAACAGCCTCAAGAACCGACACCGGCTACATCATCCCCGGGACAGGCGACCCAGACGGCACGATCCCACGGGCATGGTACTCAGGGACATCCAAGGCGTCGCTACACACGTTCCTCGCCTCGGGACTTGACGCGCTGATCATCGCACTGCCCCTAACGCCTTCGACGCGCCACATGTTCTCAACACCCGAATTCGAAATCCTGGGCAGCAGTGGCGGCGCCTCCCTTCCCACCACCACCACCACGGCCACCTCATCCTCATCCTCACCGGCGAGGAAGTCCAAATCGTGCTTCCTCATCAACATCGCGCGCGGTCCCCTAATCGACCAACCGGCCCTCGTCACCGCGCTCAACAACGACGTCCTCCTGGGCGCCGCGTTGGACGTCACAGACCCGGAACCGCTACCCAAGGACGACCCTCTCTGGGACGCCAAAAACGTCATCATTACTCCGCACGTCAGCGGGCTGGGGACCGAGTACGCGCAGCGCGCGTATGATGTCTTCATGACCAATTGGGACAGGAGGGAGAGGGGGGACAAGATGTTCAACTTGGTGGATCGGAGGAAGGGGTATTGATTGAACCCAGAGACAGGAAAGGGCGTTGCTAAGAAGGCGGTGGGCTTGGACGTGTGTTTGCTTACTCCGTCACCTACTTTGGGTGCCATGCGTGTGCGCAAGCGATAGAGAAAGAACGGGAATGCGGCCAGACGTATAGCGGGAAAGAACGCCGGGGAGGAATCAAGAGAGAGAGGGTGAGAGGGTGAGAGAGAGACAGCAAAGGCGAGGAAAGATAAAGGATGGAAATTAGAACAAAGACCCCAGCCCCGAATAAAAATGAGTCCATGAGGTACAACAACACGTTACACCGCACAGATAGAGGCTGCCTTAGACCCGACCATCTTACTGGGAAGACTGTTCCGATTCTTATTAAATGACTCAAGATGTTGATTCTCAGTTCCTGATGTTCAAACACAGAAGTAGTACTATATACTCGACAACTAGCCCAAAAAACACAAACACAACAACAACAACAAACATATCTTCGTGAGATTCATTTCCTCCATTACTAGATTACATCCGTCATTCATTGGTCATTCATTTTCGTGGCCGTGATATGGTTCTCGGTCTCGGTCTCGGTCGTGGTAGGGACCGTTTTGACCGTGGGGTGTCGTCGATATGATATGTATGTATGTGTGCATAAAGTCAACGAGCCGTGGAAGCGTAACGTCGTGCATAGGGTAGCCGCGAGGCTGTCGGTGTTTGGTGTTAGGTATTGGTTTTGGTAATATCGATCAGTGGCCGGGCGCTCGTGGTATCGATGCTGGTCTCCATCTCCCTCAAATGCGATCGAGCAGGCAAGTAAGCAAGCATTACATCCATCCCGTGTTTTCGCCGTTCCCCCTCAAGTTCACTTCCCAAAACAACTCTTCACTACTCTCTTCGCAATCCCCGGCTTCTTCTCACCGGTTGCATCATTGACAACAACTCCGTTCGGGGCAGCGGTCGTCTTCACCGACCCATCCTGCCAAAACAACCAGTCGAGAACCTCGTTCCCAAATCTCCTCCTCGCATCCTCGGTCCTCCAACCATCCCTGGCCGCCAACCTCCCCACGGAGCGCCTCCACTCGGCGATCTCCTTCTTGAACCCACCGTTCTGGCTCTCTTCTTCCTTGAAGATCTCCTCCCACCGTCTCCCGTGGACAGTGTACCCGTACCACTCTTTCGCCCAGTGGGCACGCACAGGCACCATCTTGCCCTCATGGTCTTTGTAACTCGTCCATTTGTCCAAGACTTTCTGGGCGTAGGCGGGCCAGATGTCTGCGACGTTGTGGAGACTGAGGATCTCGATCGCGCAGGTCCCCAGCTTATGACCTCGTTGCGGCGCCAGAGTCACCTGCGATCCAGACATGATGCGCATCTCCAGGGGCATGCGTTGAGGACACGTTTTGATCGCGGCGTAGCAGGAGAGAATGGCGTCCCACCACGCCTGTTGTACGAGAGTCAAATCAATGTCCTTGGTTTTGGTGGCTGCTGCCGTTGATACTCCACCAGTGACAGCACCATCCGCGGCACCATTGACGGCACCATTGACAGCACCATTGGCGGTACCATTGGCAGCACCGTTGACGTGCCCATTAACGTTTCCGTCCGCCGCTCCATTGACCTCTGGTTCCACTTTTGGTTGGAGCGGGAATTCAACCTCCAGATCTCTCACCCGGAGGTTCTGGACGCCCCTCTGAAAGTGTAATGCATCGGGAACCCATGTCTTGATGATCTTTCCATGCGGACCGACGTCATCCAAATTCTTCATCGACAGCCAGGTGAGCAGCTTTGTCTGTGTCTCCGGAAGTGCCTCGGTCAGTTTCAGCAGGATAGTCGCATCTTGTGCAATTTGAACCATAAAAGTGCCAAACACCTGCAAGATTGTCTTCGCGTTACTCGGATAGTTTACTGCGTGCGACGTATCGAGTGTCTTGTGCCAGGTATTCACCCAGACTTCGCTCGAATAGGGGAACCAGAACCACTCGGCGTAATCGGTTGTCGTCGCGCGCGTCTCAAAGTCTCGCTGGATCTCGGCTTTTCGCTCCGCGCTCAAAGGATGCTTTGGCCGCAAAGGAGCAGGAATCGCCGAATCTGGCATGCCTGGTGGTGGAGGAATCGCTTCGATAACGGGAACCTTGCGTGGTTCCATGAGCGCACACGACAACGGGTCCAGCTCGAGCACCAGATGCGTGACGATTCCTATGAGGCCGAAACAGCCCGCAGCGGCTCTGAGGATGTCAGGGGTAGACATGTCGATCTTGCGGAGCATGCCATTGGCGTCAACATACTCCATACAACGGACGAGATCAGAGATTGTAGGATTCTGGATTCCACCACCGTGGCTGCAAATGGTCAACATAGCTCCTTCATGAAAACTTTGGCAAGGTAACAAACCAGATTGTGGCATTACTTCCGCCCATCGTAATCTCAACCTCAACGATGTTCATCGGCATCGTGACTTTCCCGGTGTTGATGCACCATCTTCGTAGCTGCTCGTTGGTGGTCGAAGTTCCAACCCGAACATACTTCTTTCCGCCTGTGAGCTGAGGCCCTTTGACGTACGTGTGGTTGACGACCACTATCGAATTCAGATCCTTTGCACGAGGTTGGAAGATATCAGTCGGTAGGGACGTGAGATTTGGCAGTATTGAAGCGTCGATAAGCCCCAGGGTCGAGATAAGAATATCTCCGTTATTTTGACTACCCTTCTTGTTGGAGCGACCAAAGACCGGGGACCACGAATGACCTAGGACAACTCAGTAAGCAGACACACGACTTGCCGAAGCCCACGCTCGGAGGTGGTGGGTGTCTTACGGAACCCAGAGGCTCGAACACCCATGTTCTGCTTCTTCGCAAATTTGATGATATCACAGACATCTTGAGAAGTGTTTGGCACACACGTCAATGCCGGAGTATTTTCCACCGTCCGGCCGTGGTTGAGAAACTCGAGGTTCTTGTAGGTCTACAGAGACTTCAGTGAGTGGTGATTGTAGAGATGGACCAGGGGTTAAGACCCTACCGGAACATAAAGCGCACGTTTAGGGTCTTTCAGAGATGGAAAGATCTTTGCAAATAGCCCCCGAATGCGTGAAGGGATGCTTGTTGGAGCTGCCCTCAGAAGATTGATAGGTTCTGAAAAGATGTTTGGCTCGCCAGGAATGGCACCAGCAGAGCCCCCTCTACGTATATCCCGTTTGAGTCGGGGACCTTTATCGGTGGTAGCTTGACTGTATCGCTGACCAGCTTCTTTGGCGTCGATCTTGCCGTCGACAAAGTCGTTGAAGATCTCCTGCACATCGTCGTCGTAGTCGCCAATGATTTTCTCATATGTAAAATCTTTGTCGGTCTGTTTGAAGGTATGCAGGAACCGGCGGACGAACTGCTCTTCGTCCACGTCGACGTTCGGATCAAACCAGTCGTCAATCAGCTCCGCGAAGCCTGGGAGCTCGTTGCTGTCGACCTTCTTCCTGAGGTCCAAGATACTGTCGGTGATAGACGCGACAGAATCGTGTTGGTGACTGCCATGGTCGGTTTCTAGATTATCAGCCATTGGGGCATTTTCTCGAACTCTATCAAAGAACAGCAAAACAAAAAGAATGAAGGCAGTAAGACAGCACGAAAGGAAAATTCTTCGACAAGATGAGCTGGGCCATGATGAAACAGGCGGTCACGATCAGCTTGCCTTTTTTTTTCTTGTGGCGGGGCTTGCGTCTGCCTTGCCGGGAAATGCTACGGCGACTAGAGGTCCGGAGACGACGCAGAGCCGTTCATGCGGGAAGCGGAGGCAGAGGCTGAGAGGTTGGCGGGTAGACGACGCCAGTCAGAGGCGGCCATATGTAAGAACGGCGGGTTCTGCGTTGTCACTCTGGCTTGGAAACGGATGCTGAGGTTGACGATCGCTTAGTGAGGATCCGGGAAATTAACCAGAGATTGACAAGGAGACAACGTGGTCGGCTGTCGCTTGTGTATCTCCCTTTAGACGAGGACAGCGTATCGCCGATGGCTTGATGGCCTAAATGATACGGGGAGTAAGACAGAGTTTAGTTAGTCGACAGAATGAGGTGGCTTCATGTACGTCTCATGTCGGTTGTGCGTTGGCTTCTGCAACAGACTCCCGAGATGCGTCTGACCCGCGTCAACCCCAATGGCCATTGTCGGCGCCATGGCGGATGAAGACAGGACCGACAGGGTCCAATGCGTAATGGTGCAGGACGAGTCCGCAGAGCTGAGAATAAGTTTGCCATGGCGCCCGCTGGTCAATGGATTTGAAATACGAAAAGGCGGAAGGTAGAAGGTGGAAAGTGAAGTGAAGTCGAAAAGCGAGCTGAAGGGAAGTTGGATGAATCTTGGCTCGTCCACATTGAGGGCATCGATTAATATTGTGTGCGACTAGTAATAGGGAGAATCAAGTGTCTTTAGGGGAGATGGGGGCGCAACCGAGGACTTGGTGATGCTTAGAGCCAGACTAACTAGAGGCCCCTAAGCCCCTAGGCAGCCGCCGAACCTTCCCTAACTACTTGGCGCCTACCAACTACCTAAGTAACTACCTAGTCACCATTCCTGCGGCAGAGAATTATGGACGAACCGGGGCACCATCTACATAAGAGTACCTATGTACCTAGGTAAGGTATGCAGCTCTTGTCAGGTTCGGAGTCGTCTCTATACTAGGCAGTGATGACCTGACCACTCTGTGTTATTCCTCGCAAGTTGGCAAACAAAGCGCATCGATTGTATTCTCTCGTCAAATCTGTAATAAGACTCCCCCTTGGATACATAGTCTAGCTCTCCCAGCTGTTTTATGCTCACAGCCAAGCATCCTCAAATGCAGCATAGCAGCGTGGCCTCCGTTGTGTGAAATTCGTCTATCGTAAGTCTCTTACCACATGTTACAGTGAGTTCTCGAGCTCCACAACCTCTTTCAACATCTCCTCCCACTTGGCTACCTCATCCTTGGTCGGCTTAGGCAGTGGCCGTCGGGCGTAACCACCATATCCAAAATACGACTGCATCGCACTTTTGGTGCCTGTGATTCCGCCCGCAATCACTCCCCAGTCGCCCCGCGCCACAATCGCTTGCAGCTTCTGAGCTTCCTCCACCTTGCCCTGTGCATAGAGGTTGAAGACCTTGACACAAGCCTTAGGCACAACATTACCCAAGCCGGTAATAATCCCTGAGCCGCCAGCAATCAGGGTTTGCAGGGTGAAATCCGCCGAGCCACCCATGCACATCCAGCCTGATCCAAGGTCGCTGGGTGTGGCGGCATTGACTGCATGAGCAATCCGGTTCAATTTGCCAGTGTTGCCGCAGGTGAGCTTGCAACCACGGATGTTGGGATGCTTGGCCAATTTGATAATGGTGTCCGAGTCAAGATCCACCCCAGCAACCGCTCCGGGGTAGTTGTAGATGACAATGGGGATCGGCGAGCCATCTGCAACAGCTTGGAAGTACTCAACAAACGACTCAGGCTTGTATGCCGACTTGTAGTATGAAGGGGGCAAAACCAGAGCAGCATCACCACCGGCCTGGTACGCATCCCGGCAAAAGTCGATCGTCTCTCGCACCGACTGTGCTCCACAACCAACGACAACCGGCATGTCTGAGAATCCAGCTTCATCCAGTGCTTTGCGGGTGGTACTCGTTACCAGTATCCGTTCCTCCTTGGTGAGATGTACTGCTTCGCCATTCGATCCTTGGCAGGTAATAGATGACAGACCAGCCTTAGCAAGTCTGACGGCGTGCTTTGCGATCGCATTGACATCGACATCTTCAGTTTCCGGGTCAAAGATGGTGACCATAGGCACGTTGATGCCCGGTCTCAGGGGTCTAGCCGTATGATGTCCGTTCATCTTGCAAGATCCTCTGGTGGCGTTGGTTGTCCTTTGCAGGCCAAGGGAGTAGAGGAGACCTAAATGGGGAGAACGAGCGATTTAAAATGCTTTTGTTTGACTCGTGACTAGCCCGCCTCACTGCCCTTCAAAGTTAGACAAGGGTCGAAATCAGCCTCAGAGCGAAAACGAGCAGCCGTCGCTGTTTATAAGGTGGACGACCTCGCCCGGCATTATGCCGACAACTGAGCCTGAATTCACTTTCACAAGACACATTGCTCACGCCCCGCACAATCTGGAGGCGTGGGGTGGGGAATCCATTGCGACCGTGGGTGAGCGGCGATGGCCGCAGAACGTGGACCATAAAAGCATCCCATGGCATTGAGACACGAGTGCGAGCGACTGCCCAATATGAGCGGCATTTCCAGACGGGAAGTGCCAATCAAGCACCAAATACAAGGTGATGAATGATGGGATCACCATGTGGCAAAATTGCGTGAAGGGGAGGGTGTCGACCTAGAGGAACAGCTCAAAGCTCGTCATCCGGATCATTATTATTCCAGACCGCACGTCGTGCCTGCAGTGGGGTGAGGGACTGTTCCCCCACGTCCGACGGCAAACCCTCCCTTCGAGGCGGGAAGCCTTCAGGTCAATGTGCCGACCAAGTCATGGTGCCCTTGTCAGGATGGAAAGAGGTTTTGGCTTTGAACCTCTGCTGTGCCGATCCATAATTGTGGCAACATGGAGTTCACGACGGCTGTGGGCTTCCTCCAAGAACGCGGGTCAACGCCCTCCGTCGGAGTAGGCGTGGGGTAACTACCGCCAGAATATATCAGGTCTGGCCTTGCCGCCCTTCTCTCCGCCGGCTCAACAGTTCTGCAATGGGGATACTGTCCTCATCATAGAACTCGACGTCTTCGTCGACACCGTAGTCTTTCAGTCGGTTCCCCCCAGAATCTTGCCAACCTTCCTCTCCGCTGAGAGAATCCTCATCGTCCGGATTGATATAGTCGTTCTCGATCGGCACGAGATTCGCCTCTTCGAAACGGTCGTGGAATGGTTTCCGTCGTTGAACCCCATAGTAATCCGGACGTCGTTCAAAGTCAGCCTGCTGTCGCTGTTTGAACGCCTCCATCTCATCATCTGGGGCGAGATTGCTGTGGTCATGAACAAATGCATTGTGTGCGGCCTCGAGCGGCCGATCAAGTCGAGGCATCCGATCGGGGTCTGGTGGCGGCCAAGTTGTGCCTGGGTCCTCGAAGCCATTGGTCTCGAAGACCAATCCGCTCGTTGTTGGAGTCGCGGAGAATGGCCAGAACCAGGCCAGCACGTTTGCTGTTCCCATCCCCTGAACAATATTGCTCCAAATTCCAATATCGTAAGGGAATTCTTGCTTCACAATCTTGACTCGAATGCCATCTGGGCCATCCAAGTATCCCCCGAGAGCACGAGCTCGACGGAGTAGCTGTTCGTGGCGCTCGATCTCCCAGCTCTCGATAGTGGTGACATTAGCCCCAAGGCCCCAGATGGAGCGAAAGAAGGTGATTGAGACAAGAAAGAGAGTCAGAGTATTGACAATGATTAAAATCAAGAGATGGACGAGCTGGGAAGCAGAAGGACCTAGATACTGGGAGTTGGGTTAATTTTTGCTTATGCCAAAGGTGGGCAGCCGTACACTAGGCAAATTGCGGTCCTCCCAGACGACACCCGCTCGTACGAACAGGAAGTATTCGAGGTATCCCATGGCAGCCACCGCATACCAGAGAAACCGCATGAAATGAGGGAAGGTGAAGTGAGATACACAGTTGACAGTCCAAGGGCAATGGTGGTCCATTTTTGGAATGCATCTGATGTGGTCAGCATGACTTCCGGGAATAGTAGAGATTGCTAACCTTTTGCATACTCTGCAATGATGGGACCTTGGCGGTTTGACGGCTTCGCATTTGCGGCAGTACCTATGCCTTGAAGCGACTCTGTCTCCACTCGAGACCGTTTCGATCTCTTCGTCCTGATCAGGTTTCCAGCCAGCCGGCACCCGGCCGGGATTGGTCGTGCAGGCACGAGCGTAGCATATCCAGATGCATCCCACCAACGTGTTGAAAACGATCTTGTCCCAGGAAGAGAGCGGACCGGGCTGAAGACTGTAAAACAGATACTGAGACGAGTATGAGAGAAAGGCCACCAAGATCACCACTACCGGCACCGCGAATCTTGCCAGCTGCTGAGCGTCCATGGCTGACGCCAACGGGCGAGCGTGGTAGGTGATTGGTATCGTAGGCCGTCTGTCAAATCCAACTGCATCGCTTTTTCTTCTTCGTATTGGCGGTGAGCTTACGAACGAAGTGGGCTCTCGGCCTCCATGGCAGCAGATATCGTCAAGTCGAAGGCAGAAAACAACGGAAGCGACAGTAAGCGCCAGAAGAAGACCTTCAAGATGCAACCTTGACACACTGCTGAAGCCTCGTTGCCATGCCAAGGCGCTAGTGATAAATGCGCACTGGCACCGACGCGTCTCGGTGCCGCAGCAAGTCAACGACGCGTTGTTCGATTGTCTTCAACCACCACTGCCACTTCATCCATGGCGGCGACATGCCGATCCAAGCTTTGCCAGAAAACACCGCTCGGGCTCTCGGCTCTTCACTCGTCTTGACTGATGCCAGATCTGTTGTCAAAGAGCTCGTTGACAATGCGCTCGACGCCCGTGCTACAGCAATCAGCGTGGAGATAGCCAACAACACTCTAGATGTCATCCAGGTCAAAGACAATGGCACCGGCATTGGTGTCGAAGATCGACAGCTCCTCTGCAAGCGAGGCTGTACTTCCAAGATCCGGTCTCTGGAGGATCTCGAGCGACTTGGCGGCTCATCTCTGGGGTTCCGAGGTGAAGCACTAGCCAGCCTCGTGGAACTAAGTCAGGCGGTACTTGTTACTACCCGAGTGGATGGTGAGGTTGTAGGGACAACTGTCAAGTATGCTGTCTCGGGGATGCTCAGGTAGGTACAATGGTCAGTTCTTTCTCAGACTTGCTGTATCATGACCGTCTCAGTTCTTCTTCGGCCTCTCACCCCGTTGGGACGACGATTCGTGTGCAGGATTTCCTCTCCAAAATACCAGTTAGGAAACAGACGGCGCTCAAGGAAAGTACGAAGACCTTGCAAGCTATAAGAAAGCTCTTTTTCTCGTTCGCGTTCGCCAGACCGGAAGTGCGGCTCTCGTTCAAAGTGCTGAAAGGAAAGAATGACAAGTTCAATTGGACTTATGCACCCACCTTGACAGCTTCAGTTACTGAGGTGGCAACGAAGATCGTGGGCAAAGATATTGTTTCTGAATGTACCGCACACAGTATCTGTTCGGACGATTGTGATGTCGACCTTGACAGTGGCTGGAAATTCAATGCTCTTTTGCTATCGGCTACTTCAGGTTTGTGTGATCATTTCCAATCCCATAATAGTGTGCTGAATATACCAGCTTCTGCCAATGCTCGCAATGCTGGGCAATACATGTCTATCGACGGCCGACCTATGAATTCGGATAGAGGCACAATGCGGGAGGTGGCCAAGTCTTACAAGCGTCACCTGCGGAAGACTCTCTCATCCTCAGAGAGCGCTTCGGGCTCGAGACCCTTCCTCTTACTGCAGATCCAATGCCCTGCCCAGAGCTACGACGTCAATGTGGAGCCCACCAAGGATGAAGTCCTTTTCAATCGGCCCGATCAGTTGCTGTCTCTAGCGGAATGCTTGTTTAACCGGGCATATCCTGGGCTTGAGAGAAGCGCTATTGATGTACCGGAGGATGACCGGGCAGCAGGATCTCCAGCGATTGTGTCCACGTCGACCCAACATACCAGTCGTCTAGGCCTTGCCGAAGTTCAAGAGGAGAACAATTCATTACAGCATGAAGACCCCCTTATCGCAGCCGACATGGAGGAAACACTGACCAGCAGATCAAGCGTGCGCAACCCCTTTACAATTGCTGCAATGAATGCACAAGTCAAGCCCGGAAGGATGGACATGAGCCAAGCCAGAGCAATGTCTGATGCGGACCGAAATACGCTGGCAGATAGAGAAAAGGCCGTGACGGCTGACGATGTTTGCGCAACCGCGGCAGCCTCGCGAAACCCTTCAGAATCCCCGTCAGGCGCTGTTGAAACCAGTCCCTCGCCATCTCCCAGACCAGGCCCGCCCATGAGACGACGAGTCAACACTACGACACGGGTAGAAAACGAGGAAGCAGACACGCAAATCTCAGATGACGGCAATAGTGTTACCATGCCACAGAGGTTGAACTTGCAGGAATGGCTGACCCCAGACCCTCTATCACATCTACCCTCTGGCTCGAACGTCATCTCTCGGAATATAAAAGGCTCAGATCCACGCAATAAAAATATCGGTGCCTCGGACACGAGGTCAAGATCTGATATTGACTTGTCATCGTCCTCGTCCACCTCTCAGACGCGTCGGGGATGGGGACCGGGCCAGAAACTTTTCAAGGTGCCTTTCAAACGTCAAGATCTAACTGCACCCTCTGGAATCGAGCCTCTCACGCCACCTTCAACTGTCCGCAGTCATCACCAGCTGTCATTACTGCAGGATCTTCGAGATGTTCCTGCGGTATCTGAGCCGAGCGAAGCTGACAGTGAAGATGTCCATTCTGATCAGTGGGTTCAACCGAGGAGGGCCAGCGCTAGTCTTGCCACATCTCCAGAAACCGGGCCTCGACAGCAGAACTCCGAACTGGAAGAGATTATGGATTTCGAGCACAGAAAGAAAGCCGCAATAGCTCATCAGAGAAGAGCTATGAGGGGTCTCACATCTGCTTCTCTCGGGGGGCTGGGTAGATCGAGCCAGCCCGTGTCAAGTTCTGCATCGGCGTCAGCATCGGTTTCCGGCGAGTCAACACAGAGTGCAAGCATTGAGGATTATGGTACGAAATTTGGACCCTCGGACTCTCGAGTCACGATACCGTCAAGCTCGAACCCACATCGCAACCGCTACCTAAAGGCGCTGCAGGACTTGTTGCATGCTCATCCACAGCCAGGGGGTGAGCTGCAACTCGAGTCCGAGGAGCAGAGCTACACATCAGAGACACATATACGAGACCACGATCTGGGTGAATCCGAGCTCCCTCCCGACGACCCACGAGCTTATTTAATCAGACAAAGACAAGGGCAGAGAAGCGCCGCCGCCAACGGAAAGATCTACCGCACAAAATCATCCAAATTACCCCTCGAGACAATCCCACCGGGCTCGACGACGGTCAATCTTGTTCTCACCACGAATGCCTTGGACCTCAAGGACAACTCCAAAGGCGTATTATATCGACGCCAAGTCCAGACCCTGGCCAGGACTGATCCGTACATTACCCGTGGCCAAACACATTACATAGATTTCGACGACTGCCACGACGCATCATCGATCGACACAACATGGGCATCTATTTTATGAGAAATGGTCAAGACAGGGTTTCGCTCCAAAGCACATGATGGGAGGGAAGTCATTCCGGCGGATCTGAGGATCGCGGTGTCGAAAGTCTTTGGAAGCTAGATCAATTCGGAATACATGGCTTGTTTTGCTTTGCTTTGCTTTTTTTTGGCGGTTGTCGAGCGGTGTAAGACGGTTTTCTGGCTCGGATATGTACTCAGATTTGACCAGTGGACGGGAAGTTCTGTTTCTGATATCGCTGACCAGCTATACAGCTATGTCCTGTGGTTTGTATCTGAAAATTTGGTCCCTGGCGGTGGTGGAATGGAGGTATGTGGTCTGTTTCTATTCTGTGGCGTTTTAAGATTGCTCGAAAAAAGTGCACGCAGGACGGAGTAGCTATGTAGGTTAGATATTCCAATCCACGACATAGTTCAAAAGTTACTTGTCCGGAACATGAATCGCTATCACCATACTATGTCCCCCTTCTCGACCCCATCCTATGCAAAATTCTCTCATGTCTCTTTCCTCCCTAAATCCCTTATAGCCTCCTCCCTCACAGAACCCAACACCGCCACAGCCTCGTCCGCCCGCTCGACCGGCACGAAGAGGTGATCGTGATAGAACCCGCTGACGGGGTTGACGCTGATGCCTTCACGGGCCAACCGCGTCGCCAGCACGGCCATGAAGCCCACGGCCGCGAGCGACGAGTGTACGGCGCACGTGATCATCCGGCACGGGTACGTATACTGGTGGTCTTGGAGGTTGTGCTTGCGGGCTGTCTCGAGGGGGAGGATTAGTGTGGTGGTTGATACTGATCCTGATCCTGATGATGATGATGATGGCAACGATGTCACGGCCTCTGTACGCTCGCGCGGCTCGCGGAAGAACAGACAGATCTCCTCGAGCGGGACGGGGAGGTGCGTGCCGGTGATACTCGCGAAGACATATGTTTCTGGATGCAGTGTGGTGCGTAGGCTGGAGAGGAGATGCGGGAGGGACGTCTCGCCGCCGCCAGAGTCGATGTTGACGTCGGACATTCCTTGATGCGTTGTCTGCTCGCCTGAATAGCTGGTGGTTGATAACTTTGTTTCTTTTTTCCTTTCTAGGTCGAGATTGAAAATGCAATAAGAGACGAGACGAGCTATGTATACCTCGTATGTGTATATAGAGACACTCTAGAGTTTTCTGTCCTTCCAATCCAGCTCTTGTCCTTTCCCACGCTCTCTGCTTATTTTCTTTTCCCTTCTCACTTCTTTTCCCCCCTCTACGGCCTCTTTTTCGTGAGCACCTTGACGGTTTTGTATAGATTAGTCATGGTCACATGGAGAAGCATAGGCAGGAGAAGATGCTCTGGCTGGACTCGGGTGGGTCGAAAGGGCGCGCCCTTGTTTTCTATCTGGGTGGGGGCTCCATGTCGCTTACTTGCTGTGTACCTGCATCCCCCACAGGGACTGCGGATCCTGTTCATCCACTTGAGAACAGATCGCGAGGCTGCTTCACGTGGTGCGAAATATATGTACCCTGGTTGGATTTTCTTCAAGATGCTGCTGGGATTTCTTGCCATCTCCAGTGCAGGCGATCGGATACTGCAGCTATTCACCTCGCCCACACTAACGCACCCTGAGAATCCGCGGGCTCACCTCATAACCTCACAGCAATAGGGAAGCTGCACATGGGAACAAAAACAGGCAAAGAGTACTCGTTCTTCATACATTTCCGTGGTAACCTTGAAATAACTTTTCCCAGTGTCACAAGTGCCGAAACGCCTCATCAGCTCGTAGCGAAATAGGTGGCCAGCTGCCTATACCTACGTCTCAAAGTTGAACCTCGTCTGGTTGCACCGTCAACCACGGCAGAGTTTGGTCAGCCACAGCAGAGCAATGATCAATATCCAAAAATCCCTGAACACTGACACTCGTAATCGTCGGGCATTGGTCTCTGGCCCATGCCATAGCCGCCGCCGTACACGTTCTCGGCCGCCATGCGCAGCGTCATCGGCATCATGTTGTCCTTGTAGTGCTCCTGGATATCGTGTTTCTCCACGGCGAACTCGATGTTGAAGTGTTCGTCCTCGACGGCCATGCGCACACACTCCCTCTCCTTGTCCTCGTTCCACCATGCGGGCAGCATCCCATGTTCCTTTGCGCGGGCCAGGAAATCACGGAACACCGGCAGTGGGGGGTTCTGGCCATAGATGCCGTGGTGATGTCCGCCGTGGGCGTAGTCATCGTCGCAGCGCAGGCGGAAGGAGTCGATGAGCATCTCGTACGTCTTGGATTCGCTGTCAAACTCGCTGAAGAAGTGGGCCATGTGTGGGTGAGGCGGGCGAAGAGGTCTGCGGGGGCGGTGGGTGTTGGTGGCGCCCGGTCGTCGACACGCGGTTTTGTGTTGTCGCCAGTCAGTCGTCTGACATTCTGTGCAGGCTTCCTGGTAAGTGATGCAGGGGGGTGAAGAGAAGAGGTCTACAGTTAGTGTTGACCGACCTTTGGAGCAGTAAGTCGTCTTCTGGCAGCGGCCACATCGTTTCAGGCTCGTGCCAGCAGGCAATTCAGCCTCAGGCTTGTTGCAAACGACGCACACTCGCGGTTCAGTCGTTGGGTTTGCAGGGTCTGCCATGGTATGGTTTTGAGCGTGATAGGTGGTGATGGTAATACTCTGAGGAAGGCCGGGAAATGTGAGAAGCCTCTCACGTTATGTCTTGCTCAGGACAAGTAGCTAGAGAGGTGCGGTGTACGAGGTGCTGTCACATTGGTACCTACCTAGGTACCTAGTAACCTAAGGTACCTAGAGTATGTGTTCCTCTAGCCTCAGCTACGCGTGTTTGGAATGACACGGGCACGCGCATCACGCCAAACCAACGAGAAGAGCTGCCCTAGCCCTGTTGGGAAAGTTAGGCGAGTGCCCGTGGAGGTATCTACCTACCTAGAGTCTAGAGTCTGGACAGCTCAATCAACAACGTTGGTCCCACCCATCCTACAATATCAGGCGCTACTACTACTTGGAATCTAGTCCCATCGAAAGATGTTTGTTCCCCAAGGCTGGAGCTTCAGACTGTCGACTCACCATCGGAGTGCTGTATGGTAAGTTCGGACTCGGCGTACGTTGCTACCTATTTACCTACCTACAGGTAGTAACCCGTGTCGCTTTCAAAGCCAGACCCTAAGCATGCGCTGAGGGGATGCTGCAGCAGCGGGCTCGCTTAGAGAACAGATGAAAGCGCATACCTCTGGCCCTGTCCCGACCATGTTCAATGCCGTTACATTCGCCTACCTACGGACATAGACCCTCTGAAGGACCAATGGGTGTTCACGCCGCTTCACCAACTTTGGCTGGTGGCTGGCCTGGCAACGCAGCTTCCACCCGCTCGCCGCTTCTGATCGACGGCATCGGCTGTGCCGGCTCAGCCTGACCATCCAAATGAAAGCCGACCACAGTCGATGCTCGTACCTACCCTTGTCTGGCGCGGGGTCTGGCTCGTACTTATGGGAAGACACTCCCCCAAGCTCCAAACCGACTCAGCCTGATTTCATCAAGTCATGAATCTCCCAGCTCGTTGAAGGTTGACACACTCTGATCCTAGTCAAGATGAAGCTCATGCAGATGGCGACCTCTACGGTTGCCAGCTTGCTTTTAAAACGACAGTCTGTTGGCACTTGCGCATCTCCATGCTACGCGGTCTGCGGTACGGTTTCTCAGATTGCTTCTCACAACTAAACAAGCTAAATTCTGCAGACGCAGCTTTAGAGCTTGCGCAGGCCATAGGCTTCGTTTATACAACCTTGTGCTCAACGGGCTCAGCATTCCAAAATGCGACCGCACAGGTTCTAGCGTGCAATCAGGAGTATGCGGGCAGCAACTCGAGCTACAGTTCCTTCCCAGAATTGCAAACCTATGAAGATTGGTGTGCAGCACACTCTCCGACTGCCACTCAGACAGTAGCCCCCTCAATCTCACCAGGTTCCCCGACCTTTGGTGTGCCTTCATCGTCGGTCGACATATCCTCCTTCAGTTCAGCCGCATCAAGTATCCTTTCTGAAGCATAATACCAGTCTTCACTGTCCCGGAGCGAAGCTTCGGTCCTCGCATCTTAAAAATCGGCATTCTCCCTGAGCGAATCTTCTTCCTCCTGGTGCTTCTACCATACGTACACTGGTGGCCAAATGGCCATGAACTGCACAAGCTGTAAGGAAGGTGACATTTTAAAGTGCTGGCTGACAAGGCGTAGCTCCGGCTGTCACAACTCCTCCCTCTGGGCCCACGAACCCCAGCCCTCATTCGCCCGATACAGTGGCCTCTACACACGAAAGTCACACGGGTGCCATTGCTGGTGGAGTGGTAGGAGGGGTCCTAGGACTGGCCTCGCTTGTTCTCGTGGTGTTTCTCTTCTGGAGACGACAGCGCAGAAGGCGGGCACGAACCAACCAGACGAGTACTGCCACAGAAAAGGCACAGCTTCACGCTGACGATGTCAAGCCGGACCGTAAAGAGCTTCCAGGCACAGAGGGTTCGCAGGACTTGTTGCAGAAGAAACCTACAGAAGTAGCCGAAATGGCGGCGAATGAAGAGGTGGTGGCGAGAGACAAGCTGCGAGAATTGCCTTCGAATGAGACACCGAGTCATGAGATGGAGACGACCGAGAATGAGATGGCAGCTCTTGACCGAATGGCGCGATTGACGGGCTCGACCCAAGCGACAACCCTCGTTAGCAGTAGGTCCAAGACTGACGATACGCCCGAAGCTTGAGCTATCACGAGTCTCATAGCACTGGATGCTCCGGTCGGAAACTTCACATTCAGTATTCGCCGAATCGAGGGGGATGCCTCCGGACAGCAACTCATAAGCAAGTTCGGAAGAAATAATCGACAGTCCCGCCCTATCCGGATTGACTGCCTTGATTGTCTAAGAATGCTCGAGCACACGCATCCACACGCCCTTGCTTCACCTGGCTCGGAACACCACCACAAAAGAAAACACACACGCCATAATCTCACACGGCATTCCCCTTTCGACACTGGTCCGTCCGTCCTGTCCTGGCTGGACACACACTCTCTACTTGGCCAGGTCCTCGGGCTTAAGCATACCGCGCTTAATCATCTCCGCCACGACGGGCGTACCATCACCATACAGAGTCATAGCCTTGACCTTGAACCCCTTTGGGCCACTGGGGTCTTTGACGCACTTGAAGAGAAACGCGCCGGGGACAACCACATCCCACAACTTCCCCGACAAATCCGGCTTAGTCTTCTCCCCCGGCGCCGCGAGATTGGCGAACATGTTGGCGACGCCCATCATCTCCCACTCTCCGTTCCTCTCATACACGTTACAGTACCGCGCCTCGTGCAGGTGTTCAGTGAAAGGCGCATAGCCGGCCAACCAGCCTTGCCACGACGCCTCGCCGGGCGGGAATACGGTGCCGTCGGCTTTGGTGAAGACAAAGTCGTCCGTCTGGTATGTCGTGTAGGGTCCGCGTTTCATGTCCCGCTGGTCAAATGCCTCGGCGTGGTCGAAGAGGAAGTCGAGGATTGGGAGGTGCTTGCGGAAGCTTTGGGCTTTGTCGGAGCCGTCGATGTGGACGACGTAGGCTGAGACGGACGACATGGCTACTGATTGGGTAGACTGGAAGAAAGAGTGCCCTTTCTAGGGATGTTTTTAGGGGGTTAGAAATCGAATATAGGTACGTGATTGTACGCGACGAAATTGATGGAGACAGATACGTGGTCCTGTCCTTGTCTTGTACTCGGTAGGTGGGAGGGGAGATGTATCTCTTTGATCGATTGATTGACTGACAGACAGACAGACAAGGGCAACACCCATGACACAATATATATATCTATAGTGTCACGTAAATGTAAAGAGTCCATCGGTGTCTACATCCTTTCCTCAGCTACGCCATCGTTCCTTTTCAGCTGTACACATTGTGTCCATTGACAGCTCTTCAGCCGCACCTCTTCTGAGGGCCAATGTTTGGACAAGCTTTGAACAAGCCATTACGCTTTTTGCGTGTATACCCGAGTTGCCGACAAATCTCGTATTCCAAACGTGTGAGGCGCGCGCGGGCGTGGGGATTAAGGGACCGCTTGAGGGGCCAGACGATCGCACACTCGCCCTCAGATACGTACGCATAGCGCATGTCCAGCGTTTAGGGCGCTTGTGGCTTGCGGGCTCGCCGCTGATATACGAGGGAGGTCACCGTAGTCATTCCCCGAGGGTCAGCTACCGGGTAGTCTGGAGTTAGAAAAGGGAATCCAGTTCCGAGTCCCCGAGGATGCTTGGGGAAGTCAATTCACGAAACAAGCGAACAAGCGAGGCTAAGGAAGCCTTTTCCCAGCGGACCATCATGGTTTCTTTCATTCGGGTCTTGATTCGTTGATTTCGTTGATTTCGTGGCACATGTGTCCTCACTCGTAGGGTACTCGGTACATCACACCACACCACACCAGACCAAACCACATAACAATCACATCCCTAGTGTGTCTCTGTCTGTGCGTGTCTGCTCAAATGTCCTTCGGAAACCCCTCCACGTCCTGCACGTCCTTGGGCAGCACCCTCTGCCGTTCTTCCCGTACACCACCCACACCATCGCCAGCCCCCTCTTCCGCAATGGCGTCCCATTTGGCCTGGTACTCAGCCATGACCTCCTTGCTAGACGCAGGACTGACCACAAAGTCCTTGACGCTGGGCGCGGGGAAGAAATGATGCAACAGGACAAAAACCACGGCCGCGATGGAAAAGCCCACCAGGAAGGAAATGTAGTACAGGTGCGTCCAGCCCAAGGACACATGCACGCTATTGTTGACGTTTGAAATAAAGCCCGGCATCGAGGGGAAGACGCCGCATGCCCACTATGCAGTAAGAATCTTTGTTAGCTTTTCAGCGATGGCAGGGGCGGAGACTTGGGTCAAAGGTGAGAAAACGCCGGCTGTACGTACCGCTACTGGCGCTCGCCAATTGATCCCATAGGTGTACCAGTAGATGCTGGTCCTGTCCCCTCGGAAAAGATCATCCACCTTGATCTTTTCACGATGCACAATGTAGTACGACGAGATCATGAGCCCGATCATCGGACCCAGGAAGACGCCATAGCTCGACAAAACGGCCAGAAACGTCGAGGCCGTGGCGAGCAATTGCCACGGGTTGACCGCCATGGAGAGCACCGCGGTAATATATGCTCCTCTGCGAATGTTGATGTACCGGGGAAAAGTCGCGGCGAAGTCGAACCCACCGGACAGTGCGTTCCCGGGCACATTGATCCCCCATTGCGAGATGACGAGCGCAGCGCCGCCGAAGAAGCCCGCGGCTCGAGACCTGGAACCCCCCGCGTGCATCATGGCAATCAGCAAATCCGGAAGACTCCACAGCGCAGCGCCGTATCGCCTTTGCGTGGCCGCCGTGACAAGAATCCCCACGACGGAGCTGATGATCGAGTACGTCGCGGCGCTGGCAATCTGGCCCCAAATGGCATCCCTGGGCCGACGAGCGAAGCGCGCGTAATCGTTCTGGTTCAGGATCCCCGCCGCGATCCCTCCGATGGCACTGATGATGCCGTATAAGACCGCCCAGCCGATCGAAGTGTCTTGAGTTTGCGGGTGGCCGGTGATTGTGTCGCCAAAACCATCCATGGTCGCCAGAGCCCAGATCAAGAGCACAATCTCAAAGGTGAAGATGGACGCCACGGCAACGTAGAAAAACACCTTCAATTTATGCGGCCGGATCCAGATCAGGGGCAGAGATATGAGGCAGAAGATCCAGTAGGTCAGAAACGATGCAGACGTCAGTCCCGTGGCGTGAAGGTGGTTGGGGATGCGTTGTTCGAGATTGGGCCATATGGCCTCCAGGCAGACGTAGACACATTGCCCGCCGATCCAGGCTTGCACGGCATACCACACCAGCGACAAGAGGATTCGGTTGTAGATGACGAAGGAGCTGCCATACATGCCCCAAACGTAGCGATTGGCAATCGGGAATCCGAGGTGATAGAAAGCGCCCGGCATGCTGTTCAACACTATCTGTATTCATCACGATTGCCGGAATGGTTAGTATTGTCCAAATCTCTGACCGTCGTACTCAGAAGACTGCGACAGTGTACGACTTACAAAGACGGTCGACAGGACTGCCCCGAAAATTATGGCAATGATGGCCTGCCACCAGTTCAACCCTAGTGCAATCAGCGAGCTTCCGGTCATGTAAGTCGAGATATTTGTGTTGGTCAACACCCCTAAAGAGATATTAGCTGGGCCGTTTCAATGGAGAACTCGCTTACAGAGGTTGTGAAAGGTCCAAAACGTCCATGTTCGCCGGCCCTTCTCGATGGGCTTGATGTCATTGTTGATCCAGCGATTTGGGATCGTGCCGCCTTCGTACGGTACCTCAAGCTTCCTCAGGAAGCCCTCAAGGCGCCCCATATCGACGGTGATAGTTCCAGTGGGATAGAGGGAGAGCAGGAGCCGCCCACCATTGTTGAGTATGTGCAGGATAAAGCCACAATTTATAAACGAAAGTTTCCCGTCGCCGGTCACCCTCGTAACCATTGATTAATCATGTAGCGCGACTGATAACGACACAGGCGAAGATCAATTCACCATGGTTTGTGCTCGTTAGTCCCCGGAGGATCATTGCTGAATCATCTCCGTTTCGCCCATGAGGATGCGTTTGGGACCAATTGAGCTCAATGCAAACAAACAGGCGAGCTTCGTCGAGCTGGGATTTGCTTGAAGTTTTACTGGCCAGGGCGCCGGCCAAGAAGATAGATGATAGGCATTGATAGGTATTCGAATTTGGGCCAAAGACACAACCGGGGCTAGAAGATCACCTCCAAAGTTGGCCTATGAGGTTTCCCAATTAATTAATAACACTGTCGATAAGCCCATGTTCGGCCCTGTCACCTGCCTGTTCTTGATATTTCCTCCGCTCTAGGCGAGGTGGGCCCGTAGAACACCTTTGGAAACACCATTTGAACCCGCAGATCTCCGTTCGGCATCGGGCGTTGGGGGTTCTGGTGCATTTGGAACCAGAGATCATCCCAAAGTGGTGGAGACGAAACAAACTCAACCGTGTCTCGAGTCCTCTCAGTGTTCCACTGCTCGTTGCGGCTTATAGTAGAGCGACTGCGCTGGCTGCTCGATCGATATGGAACCCATATCTCAATCTTTGAGACGAATGGCCTGGGGCAGAAATATCTTGCCTTCGATCCAGTAGGCAGTGAAAGGCAACCAAGCGAGCTCTCGCTGATCACTTCGACCATGTACCGAATTGGAGTCGATGTCGGTGGAACGAACACCGACGCCGCCATTGTTGATATCAACGCACTCGATACCGATTCGCGTGGCGTGCTCGCTACATGCAAGACTTCCACGACAGCACAAGTGACGCTAGGGATCCAGAACGCAGTCAGAGAAGTTCTCGCTCGCTCGAAGGTCGACAGAAGTAAAGTGTTGAATGTCGCTATCGGGACAACGCACTTCGTAAATGCGGTTGTCGAAAATGATGCCCGGAGGCTTAGTCGAGTAGCTGTGATAAGGCTTTGTGGCCCCTATACCAGGAAGGTCGGTGCATTATTTTCCGATTTCACCAGCGATAGCTCACCATATCCAGATTCCCCCTTTTGCGGACTTCCCATATGCATTGAAGAATATCATTGAAGGACCCGCGTTCTACCTCGATGGAGGACTTGAGATTGACGGCCGGGAGATATCTCCGCTGAACCATGGCCAAATCAAAGCCACAGCTGCAGCAATCGTGGAAGCAGGCATCGAGCACGTTGCCGTTGTCGGAGTCTTCTCTGCGCTCGATCACAACGGTCTCCATGAAGAGCGATGTCGAGAGCTTTTACAACAGTTTGCACCAGGGCTATCTGTCGTCTGCTCCGGCCAGATCGGTGGAACCGGACTCTTGACCCGCGAGAATGCCACCATCTTGAACGCGGCGATTTTGGGATTCGCCCGCAGGACCATCCGAGGTTTCAGACTTGCCATGCACAAGCTTGACCTCTCGTGTCCACTGTACCTGACCCAGAATGATGGAACCCTCACTGATGCTGCGGTGGCTGCTGAACTGCCCATCAAGACATTCGCCAGTGGTCCAACCAACAGTCTGATGGGTGCCGCTTTTCTTCAGGGACTAGATCACGGTGACCAAAGACTAGCCGATAAGCAAGTCGTGGTAGTCGATATCGGAGGGACAACGACCGACATCTGCTCGCTCTTGCCTTCAGGATTTCCTCGGCAGGCGCCCAACTTCGTCGAGGTGGGCGGGGTACGCACTGCCTTCTCCATGCCAGAGGTGCTCTCCATCGGCCTTGGAGGAGGGAGTCGCGTGCGTCAATCCGCGGATGATGAGAAAGTCACTGTCGGTCCGGACTCGGTTGCGCATCGTCTCACGACTGACGCCATGGTGTTTGGAGGAAGTGTCATGACTGCGACGGATATCGTGGTAGCCTCGGGAGCAGCCCATATCGGAGACTATGAAAGAGTCGAGGCCATTTCTGAACAGGTGATTGCCGGAGGAAAAGCCGACATTAAACGACAGCTGGAACGGGCCATCGACAAGATGAAGGTCTCTTCTGCTCCCGTATCTGTCCTTCTCGTCGGAGGAGGCTCAATCATCATCACGGAGGACCTCGACGGAGTGGAAGAGTGTCTTCGACCTCCTCATCACGACTCTGCGAATGCTGTGGGAGCAGCTATTGCGAAAGTGGCAGGGGAAGTTGATGTGATTGAGATATTGGCTGGCCGAGACGAGAACGCCGCGATCGAGGCAGTCAAGAAAGCTGCAATCGCGGCCGCTGTGTCGAACGGAGCAGACGAAAAGGATGTCAAAATCGTGGAGATCAAGAAAATCCCGCTACAGTATGTCACTAACAAAGCCACAAGATTCGTGATGAAGGCAGTCGGAAGTCTTCGAGCCAGAGACTACGCTACGGTCCAGAATGGCTTCTCTAACGGCACAATCTACCACGAGCAAGAACTGGATGCTGACACGACACAAGAGGCGACCAAGGCCGAGGCGACGAATGTGCAGACGGGCAGTCTTGCGAAGCCGACATTGGGTGTCGACATTGCAAAGTATCGTCCCAACGTCAAGGACGGCGTCTGGTACATCTCTCCCGTCGACGTGGAACTGATCGCTTCAGGCGCCGGCATACTCGGGACCGGAGGCGGTGGCTCGCCGTATCTGATGGCCTTGTACATACTGGACATCCTGCGCAAAGCCGGTCCGGGAGCCATCCGCGTCGTTGCTCTCGAATCTCTCAGAGACGACGACACGTGTGTGTTCGGCGCGGGATACGGCGCGCCTTCAGTGAGCGACGAACGCATCAGCGCAGGCACGGACGTGTTCGCCGCCATCGACGCCGTCAACAGCATCATGCACATCAAAGACTTTGATGGCATCGTGGCAGATGAGATCGGAGGAGGCAACGGACTGGTGACTTTTCCCACCAGTGCACGCTATGGTCGACCCGTGGTTGACTGCGACTTGATGGGTCGTGCTTATCCCACCCTCGAGCATGGAACCCCTTATATCTATGGACAGCCAGTCCTGCCGTTTGCCACCGCAGACTGTAAAGGTAACGCGTCTGTGGTTGTGGCCGCCGAATCCAACAAGCGAGTAGAATCGCTGATACGCACGACCTGTATCGAAATGGGCAATTCGACTGCGGCGGCGGGACGTCCTCTCTCTGGAAAAGCCATCAAAGATTACGCTGTGCCCAACACGGTCTCCCAATCATGGTACCTGGGCCGCGCCGTCCACCTCGCCCGCGAATCAAAAATCGATTTCATAGAAGCCATCGTGAGCCTGTGCCCAACCCTCATGAACCCTTTTTCCTGAAGCTACCCACTGACAAAAGGCCTTTCTCATTAGTCGAGCATCACCCCAGTCAAAGAGCTCTACGTGGGCAAAATCGTCGACGTAACCCGCGACGTCTCCCGCGGGTATACAGTCGGTCGCTGCGTGATCGCCCCTTTGTCGGCCGAGGAACAAGACGACGTCGACGACCGCTCAAACCCACCATCCACTCGCCAGGAGAACGGTCACGAAACCCGCTACCTCGTCATCCCATTCCAGAACGAATACCTCTCGGCGGGTTTCATCCGCCAGTTCCCACCCACCACACCACCCGCCTCGTCGTCCTCACCGCTCGAGCTTGAGGAGGACATAATATGCACAGTCCCGGACCTGATCTCCATCCTCGGCAGTGATGGCGAAGCCCTCGGTTCTCCCGAGCTGCGCTACGGTCTCAAGGTCCGCGTGATAGGCATGCCGGCCTCGCCATTGTGGACCGGTAGCGCAGAGGGCCTGAGAGTCGGTGGACCAGAGTTCTTTGGTCTGAAGTGTAGGTGGGAGGAGGTTAGAGAACGGGGCAGGGTCAATGGGATGGGTGTGGGAGAGTATCAGAGGCCGAGAAGTGTGATTGAGGAATTCAATGTGAGCTCTTCCTGAGGAGCTTAAGAGATTTTAGTTGGCGCGGATGTGAGAAGGCCAGTATATATATATATTCGCCATGAATGACCATAGATGATATACCATCTTCGGTGTGTGTGTGCAATATTGCAAGGAGGAAGACATTGATCAGCCGATCGATTTCTATTTGACATCTGCCCTCATCTTTACCTAGGTATGTAACCATGGTTGGTTGCTCATTCACACCGTCTCCTTGTGATATGGTGGTACAATTCAAACTACCGGCGCGAATTCCCTGTCTGTATACCTAGGTAGGTAGGTAGCTAGCTATCACCCATTTGCGGCTGCAAGGGCTTTTCTCTTTCTAGGATCCATGCTCATGGCCTCGGCGGCATCCACAGCAGCTGCGTCTGGAGCGGTATCAGGCGAAGGACTCGCGGCAACCCCATTCGTCTTCGTCTCCGTCTCCTGTTTAACATTCATCTTAGAGTCAACTTCCTCTTCCTTGACAGCCTGTTCCAAAAAGCCCGGTCTCCATTTCGCGAGCACCTTACTCGTCGCCGCCCTAGCCTGATCATCTCCTTCTCTCCAGATGACTTCGATCGTATCCAAGACCATGTCTCTGACCGGCGGCCGCATCAACAAGAGGTATTGCATTGCAAGAATACACATATTGATCCTTTCGGGATCTCTCGCCAAGGTCTTGACTCGACTCAAAATCTCGCGATCGATGGTAGGGATTTCAGAAAGGAAGCGGATCAGGAGGTTCTTGTCTCGGGCGTCGAGGTAAGGGAGAAGGCGATCCATGAGGCGATTCGCCCATCGAGTGTAGTTGGGTAGATTGTGGAGCTCCGGATGCGTCTTTGCCGTCATTTTGTCCGCATACCACTCTTCCGTCAACCAGGAGATGGCCATATTGAGGCGCGGTCGGAAGTCTTCCAGGACGTACATGAATAAGGTCTGGCGGATGCGGTTTGCGACATTGGGTTTTTCTTCGGCGTTTTCTGATTTAATGAGCTGCCCGAGTCCATCCGCATCGTCTTCGTTCAGGGCATTGGCCACGTCATCGAGGCCGGTCGGGGCTCTGGTGGCCAAGCGCATGAGAATTGTTGCCCAGGAATCTCGGTCGTTACCGCTGGCTGCTATTCGATTCAAACCTAGCTGCTGCTTCGTGTGAGAGTGGCCCGCGGCCTCGAGCGAAGCAACGAGTTGAAAGACATGTCCAACAGTCTGATCCGATAATGTCGCCACTTCTGGCCCAGTCAGCGGTGGGGGCTTAGGTAGCTCGAATGGGCCCAAATCAATGGCCGGCTGGGCGAGCTCCTCCAGAGCTCTCTCTGTGGTTGATTCAACGATTGGCTCTGTACCAGTAACAAATTCAGGATCGTAGTCATCCTCATCATCAATCCCTGTTGGGCCAAGCATAGGAACATCCGGGACAGGAGTAGGTTGATTGACTTTCTGTAAGTGAGTGTATCTGGATCGGACTGCGTCGATGGCACCATCCAGAGAGTTCGAATCGACGTGTTGTAAGAAAACCGCAGTTACAGTACTGACGATGTCAGCGGGGAGCAGAGTAACATCAAATTGCTGAAGGCTGGTATCTTCGGTGAGTGTGAATAGGTGGGTATAAGTGTTCGGTGGTGGAGGCATCGGCGGAAACTTGCGAATTCCTGCGGCGATTCTCTGTCTCTTTGCATCATCCAGCCCGTCGGTAGGTTCTGCTGGTCGTTTCTGGGCTGTAGGTTCTGCAAACAACGCAGACCGTGACTGCTGAAGGCGCATGAGATATGCCTGGATCTTCTGTTCCAGCGGATGGTTTGGGACAGCTCTCAAAGCCCATCGTAACAGGGCTCTCGTTGTTCTCTCCATTGATCTTGCAATGACCATCAGTCGCGGGGTCATTGGGCCATTTGCCTGTTTCAGTGGATTGAAGTTGAGAATTGCAGAGACAATCTTGGTGGAAATCGAGGGCCGTGTTCGGATCAGAACGGCCAGGCAGTTCAGCGTCGCATCAACAAGAATAGGATCCATCGGGGTTTCCTGGAATACACTCAATAGTCTGTCCAGCAGACCGGATGCCTCAGCTTCAAGATTGGGGAGTGGCAGGAGAGGATGTGTTCGCGGGACCAAGGCGATGGAGATCTCGTTTTGCTCGGGACGCTGCATCGCGTTAGCATGGATATCGCAAGACAGAGGGCGTCGCAGGCAGACTAACTCGAGGGTCTGAGATCAAACCAGGGGTCTCTACTTGGACGACCTTTTGCACAAATTTGATGCAACAAACTCTGACTGCGATGGGAGCAGAATCCATACGCTGCAGAATGTTCAACTTCATCCGACTCATTTCCTGCCACAACGCAGTCTCTGTGGGATGCGAAATTCTAGACGCTCTTGTTAGAATCGGTCCTTTCTAGTCTTGATGCTATCTGTCCGACCACGTACACTCGTCTGAACACCAGAGGGTATAGACTAGCAGCTGCTTGTATCACACTCTTGACCACCGCAGGATCTTCTCCCGGCGGTTCCAACATGGCTCGTAGGGTGGGTAACACGTCTGAAGAGAGCTGTTCTTTTTGTGCAGTTGGGAGGGAAGGGCTCGCGAACGCCTCTGCCAGGAAATCCGCGCCCCATCTTCGAACTTCGACATGCGCAGTGGGACCGACGATGGGCAGGATCCCTGGGAGGACCTGGTTGTACACTTGAGGGTCTGACAAGGCGAGTTTACGCGCCGCTTCCAGCTGGGAGATCATCTCCACAGCCGAAGAAGTCGATCCAGCCATGTCGAAGGTACAGAGAGTGAAGATCAACCGGGCGCAGCTATCGAAGGGATGAGGTTCACGAGTCTACGAGAAAATGAGGTTGGGAATCGGCCAGGGCTGGGAAGATGCTCTCGAGTGAGGCGGCATCGAGTCGAAGATAAAGGTCCCTGTAACAGAATAGAATAACTTGTTAAAGACAATAACTCGAAGTTGAATGCGAAAGGAGAAGGTCGAATCCAAGAATGATGTTATGGAGGTTGATGATGGAGGTGACAGTTTGCGGCTCCAACTGCGGAGCGCGGAGCCTTGCCCGCCAAAACTTGGGAAATCTGCAGGCGACGCACCCTCGATCGGGCCAAGGGTGATGCCGCCCTGTGCTCACCTGTCATGGGGGCCACGACGCTAGGCGTCTTTGGTGCGGTGGGGCGGACTCTGGTGCCGACTCACCCTGGTGGAGAGCCACTGGACCTCGGTGATTGGTCAACCATTGCTCTCTCTTGCGTCCTCAGTGGTGGTGGTGACCTGATCCAATCAAGTTGTATGACTCGTTCAAAGCAGCATCACTGGCGTACGCTTGTGGTTTGAGTCGGGAAGGCCATTGATCCCCTTCGAAGTACCGCACGACCTCTTTTAACGGAGGCTTTACGGGAGATTTATTATGAGACGTCGTCCTTGCCGCTCTCACCAGCTGCACGCACTTCCAAGTTTCCTTCGACGGTGCCGCCCACCCCTTCGCAGGTTCCGCGGGACCACTAAACAGCCCAACCCTCGGGCGGCAGGCTGCGCTCCATCCGAGGCCTGCGCAACCTGGCAAGAGCGTTCGTGGCGACGAAAACGCGTGCCTCTTCTCCAACCTCCATCGGTCCTCTACCCGGCGAGGCGAAGGTCTCCAAGCTCGAGCGAGCTGGCGGTCCTCATCCGACATGCCCTTGGGCGTCACTTGAGCCCCCGACCCGACACAATATCTAACCAGTACAAGTCGAGTCGGAGATGCGCTTAAGGCTCGCGCCCATTTCTGCCTGTGTTGCTCGTCGGGATGTAGCCCCGGGGCCTTGGAGATTTCCGGCGCAGTGATGGCAATGATTTCGTCTTCGCACGGATCATACCTTGGCCGTCTCCGACGCTATTGCACATGGAACACATGGTTGAGACTGCACAGGTTGCGGAGCGGTAGGGCAAGAAGCCTGGTTGCCGTCCAATGGCGGAAATGCCTCGGGGGACTAGCGCACAAACAATCAAGACAGTAGGAGTCCGAAGACCGGCAAACTCTTCAAGAACGCCTCGACAGAATCCACAGCATTGTGAGGGAGACCAACCTGGAAGCGGTAGAGATTGCACTGAGGCTGAGTCAATGGGGAGCACGAGGAGCCACGTCCGCACGGCACTTTCACCGGACAGATTCCCTGAACAGAGACGGAATGCGAACGCCGTAGAGGGGGCGAGGGCCTAAATCCGTGTGATCCAACCGCGACTTTAGGTTCTTGTCTACAACAATATGACTGACTGTCCGAACCACGCGACCTTGAATCCCTCATGATCCAAATCTGAAATCACATCCGGCCTGGACGCTGAACCGGCTCGTTCCTCGAAGGGCCGGCAATCAGAGAACCCACAGCGCGGAACAGAAGATTCAACCTTTACTCGGCTCAAAGCGAGGAGGAAAGGGAGTGGCGGGCTGACAGAATACCGGACTGCAAACATCGCTCGGTGAGGAAGTTGGGCGCGACGCATATAACAGCTCCAGAATTGGGGCTCAGTGGGCAAGGAAGATCTGCAGTTGAACTGCGCTAGCATTACGGCTTCCTGACGGGCGAAAAACACTTCCTTGTGAGCGCAGAGGAGAAACAGACCTCACCGAGGCCGACCCAAGTGATTCTCATATGGTCGATCTTTGTCCTCATCTTCTGAGCCTTACTGCCTCTCTCGCTCGGTATGCAATTCGATCCTCGAAGCACTGTTACCACCTCTTCTGTCTGCCTTCACCTCTCCAGCATGGCGGGCAAGCGACTTTCCTTTCCGTCTGCTGGACCGTGTGATTGTGGAGAGCAGCGACGCCTTGAA
Organism: Fonsecaea multimorphosa CBS 102226; assembly: GCF_000836435.1. NCBI lineage: Eukaryota > Fungi > Ascomycota > Eurotiomycetes > Chaetothyriales > Herpotrichiellaceae > Fonsecaea > Fonsecaea multimorphosa. The sequence continues at coordinate 790,585 of NW_015971643.1, forward strand.
GACCAGTAAAAGCCTGTTACCGCGCCATATCCTTGACACCGGTTTGTACGCAACCAATCAGAGCGCCGGGTTTCTCATTCTCCGCAGAGCAAGATTTAAGGCGCCGTTGCTATCACGATCCCGTATTTAAAGTCACAGAAGGTGTTCATGTTTCCGGCCGTGTGATCGCGTGAAACCCACCTTGGAAGGAGCGGCATTGCAAGCGAATTTGATCCTAGTGAGAACAAAACGATTAGAGCACGGACACGATGAACAGTATGTCGGGCCGGAATGTCCTGTCTAGAAACTAACGCCAACTCTTTCGCACCCAAGGCTACCAACTTACAGAGCGCAACCCAAGAGGCACCTCTCGGACTCAGCAGCCATCCAAAGCCGGCCGTCCAAGAATTCACCAAACAGATCCAAAATCTGCAGAGAAAGTCGTAATCGACCGAGACTAGCTGTATAGGTGTAGGCGAAGTGTATGGACTCTATCGACTTACGAACAAAGCGGGCAGTTGAAATCGCGCCACATAGGTGATGGGCGACCTCGACTTATGTGCCCGCAAACCTGACAGCATTGTATTGGTCTCTTTATCTGAACATTCACTGAATGGGGAATGGACTGCACCAACGAGGATAGCGTCATTGTATACAGGCACCTTAAATCCTGCTCCATCTCCGGTGGAATGGAAGTCGAGATCACTCAGCCGTGGTTTCGGGTCCCGCTTCTTCGCCGCCAGCTTCTTCCAATTCTGAAACGCTTAGATTCAAGAGCTTTATATGCTCTCCCAAACTCTGGGGAGACAATCTGTTTATGCGCCGGTGTCAAATCGAGCGCTTCCAGCAACAGGCCCATTTCGCCAGAGAGCTCGTTCAATTTGCTGAACTGGGACCGATGATCTGTCGCCGACTTCTTCGTCCTCTTGGTGTCAGGTCGTTCTTCCGAGTATACGCAACGGCCGCAACGATTCATGGGAGCAGACCCTGCATTGTGGCCAACTCATAATCAACCCGCACGCGTCGCAATCACAGCAACGAGCCCGCGTCGACTGCTCCTTTTCCCCTGGTCGATGGGGTTTCCGGAAATTTCTGCGCTTTTTGCTCAAGTCTTCGATTTGTTGGAATGCAGTGTGATCATCCGGATCTGGGGATATTGGAAGGTCTCGCGGTCGACTGTCGGCAGGCACGGATGAAGGCCCTGTGTGCGAAGTCCATTTGCCCACGTTTCTTTTTTTTTAAGTCTTGTTCCCGGATGGCTTCATCGCTTGGCTTTTTTTGATTGTGTCCTTTGGCGTGAGGTAGTCCTTGGATTTCGGTGGAAAGTCCATCTTGCAGAGCGCCCTGGACCATGAGGAGAGAGAGGCAGAGAGGGCAGAGTAAGCTGGTGATACAAAGGTTCTATATACCTCGTCTTTCTTGTTGTTCAATTTCCACGAAGACCATTCTGATGGACATCAAGTCGGACCCTCGGCGAGACGGTCCAGAGCGTGCGAACGATCAAAGTCTTGGTTTTCAGAGGAAGCCACCAAGATCATCCGACTCCAGCAGGATGGCATGAAGTGGAAAGACACCCAGCAAGCACTTATCCGGTCGCAGCGCCCTCAGCTGCAGACCGCACTATCAAAATTATCTCGGAAAAGATGTGAACTGGGATGAAGACCGCGAAAGCAGCCGAAATTGCTATACGAAAGGTACGTTGTATGTGCCGTACAAGCAGCTTTCGGCATCGGGTCACCGCATGGTTCAATGAAAAGACTCACCTACTTACACATATTTAAGGAGGAGATGTGGTCGAATATTGCAAGGGAAATGCGTATGGCCTGGAAGACGGTTGAAGCGAGCCCGTAGCGAAGGGGCACGTGGTGTCAATTGACTGAAACTGCACAGCGGGCGCGATGGCATTATCGACTCCCCTGGCAGCAATGAGAGTCTGTGTGGTGGCACTGCCATTTTTCCACCAACACGTCGATTGCGCTCACGAAAGAAACGGCCTGACAGAGACCTTGACCGTCTGGGCCTTGGAGATCGGATCATTGAATCAAACAGTCCTGGAGACTTTGTCCATTGCTGCTCTGAATGTCGAATCCGAGAATTTTGGAGTTGCAGAACACGTCGTAGGAAAGACCGATTGAGGCCGTGTACGTGCCATTGCTGCAGGCGCGCACTATTTTCTTCTCAGACTCTCAGGTCACGACTTGAGAGGTATCAGAACTCATTTTGGCGCTCTGACAATGCAATCGTCGTGCCAGCGCGAAGAACCAGGCTGGCCCACAACAGCGCATCATGAAGGTCGGACGAGGACTATATCAGGCCGGGCTTAAGAAAGAAGTTGCTGGAACCCAAATCTCTGGAGGAGAGGCAATTTCAAGATGCAGCTCGACATCTCGTATTTTTATGCCCGCGGGCGAGACGAGAATTGGAAAAGAATCCCCCAAAGCTTTTCGCAAGCCTTGAGCAAAATCCGATGTGGTGAAGATCGATCCTCGCAGTAAAGACCATGTTGATCAATCTGGTTCATTGGGCCCAACCCTCTATGAGCTAGGTGCTGAAGCGATCTGTTCGCGAGGTCATATCGTTCGAACTCTCCGTAATATATCCAAAGAGTACTTGCCATTCTGTGGTGCACCGCTCCCACTGCTCTGTGACTTCAAGTTGGTCCATATTGTCAAGTGATATATCCCATTGAGAAAGCCATCTCGATTCCAGCGGGGAAACCTTACCTAGACCCCGCAGGGTTTTGCTGGTACATTCAGGCGACTGTGTTGGGGGCCAGGCGTTGATTGCATGGCGCTACGCGCCCGAAGAGCAAATCATCTTCGCTGGTGCAGCATGTTTCTGGCTCCAGACTGCAAAGACGACCAGGGATCTGTCTGCTTGTCCTCCTATGAGGAATGATAGAGCCGGGCCGGGCGTTCTCTTTACCCAGGCGAGAAAGCCTATTGTGGCGCAAGGAGGAGGTGTTTCGAATCCGGGGTCTCGAACATGGACCCAAAAGATATGCGCACAGCGGCTGGCCAAGTTGTCGATCTTGTTTTTGCACTTATCGTCAGTGTCTGTGGCAAATGCTGGACATTGATGATCGCAAAGAACGCCACTCACACTGTTATCCGCGATGGAGAACGAATCCTATTCACAGCTCGAAGTGGCGCCGTCCGAAAGAATCTCGCACCCTCCACCTCAGTCCCTACAGCCTGATCGCGGAGGTCGATTCCAAGAAGCCACTACGGATAAGCAGGCGCTCATTTTCGATCCCTCTCCCGAGAAGCAAGCGCTCATCTTCAATCATGGAAGCTCCGATCCCATTGCCCTTCCTGCGAAAGAGCCTGAGTCGACAGCGTATCGCACAGAGCTGCCCACATGGCGGGATAGAACAGAGAGCATAAGAGGTTGGAAACGCAATCGAAAGAGATGGATGATTGCTGGTATCGTTGCTCTGGTGGCAATCGCCGCTCTTGCTGGTGGCTTGGGAGGCGGACTTACATCCAAGCACAGCAAGTCGAAACCCTCCGCGACGAGCACACCCTCTCCCACCATGTCGGGCACGGCGGCCGCGTTAGAATCATACGCCTTCCCTACGGCCGTGTCATGGGGCTATCCTCATCTGGAAGTCTTTGCTCTGAACTCGTCCATATTCCCAGAGTGGAAGTACAGAACATCTTCCGGTCAAAGCTCCGGTACCACAGGCTGGCAGCCGGCAACTGATGGCACTGGGGCATTCGAGTCAATAGGAGGCCAGACATCACCTCACGAGCTGGCCGTCGCCGCACTTGCACGCAACGGAACAAATGTGAACGTCTTCGTGTCAGGCGAAGCCCTGAATTTGGACACCAAGCATCACGATACTAGCATGGTTTGGGGCCCGTCGGATATCCTGTGGACAAACCTTGCAGGAATTCTGACCAGCCCGCCGACAGCGGCCTCTTGGGGAGCCGACAGAATGGATGTGTTTGTGATCAATACCGGAGACTCCTTGTCTCAGTTAGTGTGGACCTCGGATGACGGTTGGTCTGACTGGGTCTTCGGGGTCTCGGGGCCGGTTTACTTCAATTCGTACGCTCCGACCGTCGTGTCATGGGCGGAGAACCGCTACGATATCTTCCTCGTCGGGGGTCCAGATCAGGCTTTGTATCATCGATATTGGGACGGCTCGAATTGGGAACCGTCGACGACCGACTATGAGAACTTGGGCGGCTTCTGTACGTCGAGACCTGTGGCTGCATCTCGAAAGGCAGGCTCCCTCGACATACTCGTCCGGGGCGGAGACGCCGGGCTCTGGCACATGTCGTTTTCGCAAGATCAGCCCACCCCCGAGCAATGGTCGAACTGGACACAGATCAGTGGTAACCAGACTGTCCAGGCAGAGCCGGAGGCAGTCAGATGGGACGCAAACAATCTGCATGTCTTTGCCTGGGGGAGTGATGGGACTTTGTTGCACAAGACCTTTCATGCTGGGAACAGTTCATGGACACCCGAGATTGGCTTTGACGTACTTGGACAGGACCTTTCTGGCCCACCGAAAGCTGTCAATGACGGGCAATCCATACATGTCTTTGCCTATCTGAAGGATGGGCAGCTGGGACACAAGACATGGGATGCGGCGTCAACTCAATGGAGTCCTCAGGGGTCGTTTGAGCTGCTTGGAGCCGTATGATAGACTGTAATCATTTGAAGGAAACGGCTCCCTTTATTCACGTTCAAACCATAACAGTGTCTGCAAGCGTCATTGAATGAAATATATCTCAGGGTGCTGAGTAGAAAAGGAGGGAGCGACAGGAGAGGGAGGACATCGCGATGAGATGGTATTCCGACAATCTAATCTCTTGGCCTTCATGACTCGCTTCACGTCCGCCGCCGCCTCGCATCCTTCTCTGCGCCAACTTCTATAGTGTCCCACGCTCTTCACAGTGAGGGATCCCGACCCTGCCAATGCCTAGATGATATCGAGGACCGGAAGCAGGGCGCGGCGATGGCGCCGATTCGACGTTATCTGCGCATAAGCAAATACTCTGTCCTCGAATGTCGCATCTTCCTCGAGAACCCCGCGGACGAATCGAGGTGGCTACTGAATGAAAAAGAGCCTGCGCTTCCCCGGATCTTCGAAGCAGTCAGACCATTCGTCTTGCCTAAGCTGCGCGAAGAAAACGAGCGGGCCAAAGGCAGAGGGAAGAAGAAAAAGAGCATCAAGGATGTCGTGAAACAGGGCGAGTGACAATCTACACAGTTGAACATTCAAGCTAACTTATGAGCAGACGACTTCGAGGTCTCGATATTCCTCACTGAAATCAACACCCGCCACTCGCTCCTCGTCAAGAACAAGACGTTCAAGATTGATTGATTGATTCATAGACTGTCCCAATCGCCCTAGGGCATGTGGATCATAGACAGATCGCAGGGAGACCGTCCTACCACAACAGTGGCCCTTAGGCACACCGATGTCCTGGGACGCCAGCGTTACCCAGGACGCTTTTCAGTCACAGGAGGACACCGATCGCAGGACATTGGTCATGGGCCAATGTATGTGGGACCATTGTCCTGTCACCCGCAAACGCCCTGGAGTTGCTGCCAGTTCTAGGTCGATTGTCCTAGGGATCGCTCCGTCCTAGGACAACCGACCTGGGACTGAAATTGAGCCTGGAGCGGCGTGCTTAGGCACAACCGCGGTCCCAGGACTTCTTCGCTACCAGGAACTGGTTCCTATCCCCACACAGGCCCGGGCATGTCTGGCATAGGCGATCACCAAGGGATCCCCCATACCCAAGGTAAGCCTTTATACAGCGTGCACCTCCGCGATCTAAAATTGGTACGGTTCAGCGCCCGCCTTTGCTTAGCTGCAACGGGTGTACGCGTCTAGTATTGACAACGTAGCTAATTTGTGCGAGTACTCGATGTTGAATTCAACCATGACCTCAATATTACCGTCCGATCCGAGAATATGTTCATCCGCCAACCGTGGCAAAGCCTGCGCCTTCTGTAAATAGGCGACTTCAACGACCACCCCAGCATACTGTGCATCCGGGTCCTGAAAAGAGGCGTCGGGATCGTGTCGTCCGTATTCGGGATCATCAAATGTGATCGTGGTCGATCCACCATCGCGGACACCTTCAGCAAAACGACCCGAAGGCGAGAAGGCCTGGGCAATTTCGCGAAGTTGCTCACCGATCCTTCCTTTGATTTTGGCAACGAATTCCTCGTGTATGGCGTCGGCATTCGAAGCACCAATTGCTCGGTCGACTGGAAATAGTCGTATCTATTCGTATGTTTACTACCCGTTGGGTCGGGGGAAGGAAGCCCTTCTCTTTAATGATCGTCTCGTAGTTATCTTATTTACTATCTTCTCCATCTTATTAGAGAAGAGTACGTAAAGGACAATTACGGGAAGCGGGAAATCTACGTTTCTTACCGAAGATAATATTCTAGAGTACGATCGTAGTGCTCTTTAGTCTTAGGGATATACTTATCTATATCGCGAACTTAATCTTCCTCGACGTAGGCCCCTTTCTTATAATCGTTAGCTTTAGCTCGAGCCTATCGTTCGTTGTCCGTCTCCTTTCGCCCGCCTGTAGCTCTACGAGGGTGGGGTTCTCAAAGGCCACGGAAAAGTAGGGGGAGGGCACGACTGGCGATTGGCGAGAGGAAGAAGAGGGAAGGGTAAACAAGAGGGAATTTTTGAAGCCGGGAGGCCAGAAGCGGAATCGGGGCCTTATTTTGTACCCAGCGCGAGGAAAGGTCGAGCGTGGGAAACTTGACAGGTAGCGCACCACAAACGGGGTCCCCGTTTCCAAGTCCAGGGGAGGAGAGAATCGAGGCACGGTAGGCGCTAGCACAGGATCCATTTTCGGAGCATGAGTCGACGGGCGCGCAGCGACGGTGAGCGGAGGTGAGAAGTGGTGAGAAAGAAGGTGAGGGAGGGTGACTCGCGGGCGACGGGTTTTTGAAAAAGCGGCGCGGCCGAGGTGAGCCCAATGTGAGCGGTCTGCGGTTTTCCGTCCTTTATCTCTGTTCAATAACCAGCGCGCCAGCCTTGGCAGCAATTGAGGAACGTGGCCTGGAGCCTCGCGCCCATGGTTCCCACAAGAACCTCCTCTTATGTGCTAGAGCCTAGAGTCAGATAAGTCTTGACGCAAAGGGCCCGCGCGGAACGGTACGTGAACAAAGCAAGCAAGATTTACAATCAAAATTACATATATCAGTCCTTGAGTCGGTTGGAATAAGGCTGGGAAACATGACCGGAATAGAAGGCCATGCTTGTCTAACGTCTTTGATATTGAATTTGTTGGCCAGCAACTATCTGAAAGTGCCTCGAATGAGGAGCAACTGCCGCCATTTTCGAGTGGTAAGCGTGTATTCTCAGAGATCAAAGAAACCACTGGCACCCAACTGGGTCTTGTTCCCAGCCATTTTCAGCCCGGAGTGCGCAACCAACACGCATTCACCGCGACCTGGACTTGCCGCGAAACCGGCACGCTCCCGCCAACTCCTGACGGGACCGGCAAACCTCGCAAACGGTGCGGTCAAGCGCCTCTCACCCATCTTGAGTGTAGGATGGATGCATTTGGAGGTCTTAGTTTGCTGCGAATACGAGGGTGTGACTCGCCAAAGATCCTGTTGACTTCCGCGCTCTTCCCTCAGACAGCAGAATTGATCCTTTGTTTCTCCAGGTGCTCCATCAAAGCACTGGCGGTACGGCACCCTGGAACACAGTGATCAGAGAAAGACCACTGCAATTCAGTTTGGGCCTTTTTGGATAATGAATGCATCTTTTGTAGTTTTCCTCCGGAATATGTTGAGGGTCTGATGTTACATATCAACGTTCCTCCAGTCGAATTCGTGTGGAAAGGAGGGGACCTGAAAAATTCCTACATGGCAGCCAAGTCCCTTGTGGTATGTGTCGAAGAGGAGATTCAGCGGCGTCCCCGTTCTGTTGGATTTCTATCTCCGTCAAATCCTCCAAATCCTCCAAACAACATGCTGAGAAGGGATTTCGCTCGATAACAGAATGCGGTTATTGTACAATGCGCCGTTAAATCAAAGTTTGTGTTGAACTGCGGCGAGTCATGGAAGATCATTCTGCCTTGGCTTCTTCCTTGATTTCGGGTACGCTTTCTTTGTCCTTCTTGGCTTTATCCTTTTTCAAAGTCTTCCACTCCATGCCAATGCCTCCCAGGATTGCCGCACAAGAAAATGCAAGCGCGATGTAGAACACAATCACTAAGGCGTGGTTGTAGACTCGCAAAACCTCCGGTAGTTGTGCAGGACTGAAAGCCGACCTCAGCTCTGTGGCTCCAGTGTTGACAATATCATGTGGGCTGATGTTGCCGATCCCCTTAAGACCTGATATGAGCTTATTGTCCAAAACGTTCTGGGCAACCGCAACAGAGATGGTACCACCGAGACCTTGGCAGAAAAATACCAATGAGACTCCAGTTGGGGCATCCTTCTTATCCAGAACAGCTTGAGCAGCGATATTAGTCTGTTGCAGCCCCAGCCCAACGCCGAAACCGTACAGGACCTGGGCACCGATCCACATAGGATGTGCTGTGTGAGTGGTGAACAGTGTAAAGAGGCCAGCACCAATAGGTGTTAGGATGCCACCTGCCAATATTGACGGGTTGTAGTACCCTAACCTCGAGACAAAGGCTCCTGACATAATGGATGCCACGACGAGGGCGAGGATAAATGGTAATGTCGAGTATCCGGACCGGATTGCTGAATCGCCTTTGATCGCTTGGAACCATATCGACAGGTAATAAACAGCAATCATGAAGGATGACCCGAGACAGAAGGCGTAGAATCCACCAGTCGCAATTGTGCGGTTTTTAGCGATTCGAGGCGGTACCGTACCGGCCTCCTTTCGCCAGAATTGGATGATGATGAAGATGATGAGGAGGACGCCGAAGAGGACCAAAAGAGCGATGATGCGGCCGTTAGACCAGTCATACTTTTGACCACCCCATTGCAAGGCCAGAAGCAGGCAAACAATGCAGGGAATGAAAACCGCCGTTCCAGGAATGTCAATTCGTGAGATCTTTTCTTTCAGTGGCAAATCACCCAGTGCTGGCGCAGTGTTGTCGATAACCAAGAAGAGGAACGCCAGCACTACCGCGCCGATTGGGAGATTGATATAGAAACACCACCTGTACGCGATTTAGCTTCAAATGGTCGTAGCGCTCATCAGAACGAAGACTTACCTCCAAGAGACTTTGGTCGTAAACACACCACCCAGCAGCGGACCGGCGACAGAAGCGACACCAAAGACAGCTCCGAGAAGACCCATGTAGAGAGGCCTCTTGTCGAGAGGCGAAGCGTACATCATCAGGATCATGGCACCGTTGAAAAGTCCTGCGGCACCCAAGCCAGCAACCGCTCGACCCCAGATGAAAGCGACCGAGTTCGGGGCGGCGCCACATATCGCAGAGCCGATTTCAAACACAAACACTTCAGTGAGGAAGATCCACTTAGGCGAGTAAAAGGTATAGAGTCGGCCGAAAAGGAGTTGGAGGGCTGTCGTAGGAAACAGGAATCCGGCATTGTACTGTCTAGAGTGTTAGTTGGCTCCTTTTTCTGCATACCGTGAGGCTCTCTCCACATACCCAACCAACGTCTCCGAAACTTTGGAATTTGTCTGTGATTTTGGGAAGCGCGGTGGCAATAATTGTTCTGTCCAGCGCGACCAGGAAGACGGACAAGTAGATGCTCAGCAGGATCATGCCCAATTTGACGCCAGTCGGATAGTTTTCGATGCGGCTCGTGGTTTGCTCCAGGGGATTTTCGTCTGCATTGTCTGTCTTCTGCACCGCTGGGAGCGAAGACGTGCTGCTAGCATCGTTCGCCGAGGCCACGGTCTGCTCTACGCCTGGGTCAGTCGACGACTCCGTCATCTTTTGGATACTGTTATGCCTTCAAGGACTATTGGCGACTGAACAGTGAGCGCGAATGATACGATATAAAAGGAGAAAACACGTATTTTCCAGAATGCGATGAAAATATTGATTCATGCTAGATGTAACTTTATGCACATTCCATGGTGTTAAAGGCATGGGGCGTCATATCTCCGAAATGGGGCTCCAGACGATTTGTTTTCGGGTCTAGAATCCGATTTGGCCAATTAAAGCGAAGCAACTATACCCATCTTGGTAGTGGCGCCCCACTCGGGATCATGACCCTCCGTCCCACCGAATCTGGAGACCAACCAATCAAATCGCCGTAAAATCAGGCAGCCTTATGAATGACCACCAGATCATCTCCTTATTGACTCCCAAAATACGAGTACGAGTTACTCCGTGTTTCTTTCTCTGTGTAGGATCTCTCCCTGACATTGCTCTACTTCCTTGTCAACCTATACAATCGGTCGGCAGAAGATACAGCCCCTTACACTGGTGACTACGAAAGGCTATCACAAGGCACCTAAGTAGGTACCGGTACGTTGCAGCACCACCTCGGATAACGTCATTTCCACTCCTTGCATAGGTAGGCGAACATTCTGGAAAGGTCTCGCCTGTTGCCTGTTTGGTGATCAAACGCCTCAACCTGTACCGAATACGCGCTGAAACCTTCCAAAATAGCCTGCGGCAGAAAACACCCACTGCGACACAAATCCTAGGCTGCAGCCGTGAAAATCCATCCGTGGTGGCAATCCACCCGCTTCACGATCTTCCCCAATCTCAATCTCATCTGAGTGGGGCTGTTGTTAGATTGCACGCCTAGACCACGTAAAGGGAAGGTCGAATTCCCTCCACACTTGGACTGAAACGGTAAGCGTCTACGACTGCACAAGGAATTGTCTGGGACTGTTATCATCTTCAAATGCAGCCATGAATCCGCAAGATGCATCCCGCTGACGCAGACTGCAATATCTCTCGCCAGTGAGAATAAAATTGAGGCTGCGATATCAAAATGGCATCTAAGCTCCGGAGACTGTACGCGTCCCCAACCCTCTGCCGCTGAGTCTCATCACAGATCATATAGTTTTTCGAACGACAACCTGACCGGATGCCCTTTTCCCGTGAGCTGCACGCAGAATGATGGCTTCAGCCTGTCGCAGATTTTTGTTTCTTTCCCATTCTATAACTTTAATATGATTGCTTCGGTGATTGGTTCATGCCATGCAAACCCACGACGATCTAGCCTTCCATGAGAACTTGTTCCGAACATGAGAAAATGGAGTTCCTCTTTGAGGTTTGACACGATGACAATTCGAATGTGCGTCATTTGTTATCCGAGGGTCTCAAATCTGTTCGTTCACAAACAACCCCGCCATACCCATCCCAGTCCCCAGGCACATGCTGGTGAGTAACACCTTTTTCTTTCTCCGCCTGCATTCACTGAGACCCGTCACTATCTGTCGAACTCCTGTGCACCCGAAGGGATCTTTTTTCACGTTTGTTAGTGCTTGAGAACTAGTATGTCGGGAGGGAGATATAAAAAGCAAGCTGGAAGGAAACCTCTGGTCCTCTGTTGATCTCGTACAGGTTCATAATGGGAGTACTTACGGCCGAGTCTAGGGGGATTTGTTAGCATGAAACCACCATTGACAGAAGGTGACAATGGAAAAAATATCTCGAGGAGGAAGAAAAGGAAGAAGACTCACGCAATAGCGCCACCTCTGGGATTCATCTTCGTCCAATCGAGGTTGAGATAATCTCGACAGTAGACGGCCATGGAAGCGAACGCTTCGTTGATTTCCACCACGTCGATATCCTTTTCCAGGGACAGGTTATACCGGGCGAGCAGTTTGGGAATGGCGAAGACGGGCCCAATACCCATGATGCGTGGCGGGAGCCCTGCAAGGGCTGTGCCTACGTACTTTGCAAGGATAGGCTGGTTCAGCTCTAGGGCTTTTGAGCGCTTCATCAGAAGCAAAGCGCCGGCTCCTGTGGACAAAGCCGTGATATCAGTCCTGCGGGCATGCTGACGTCTGATTTCCTCTTCTGAACTTACCGTCGGTAACTTGACTAGCATTGCCGGCATGGGTGGTGTCCCCATACTCTGGGAAGGCCGGCTTGAGGGTCTTGATTCCGTCGTACGTGGTGCCCCATCGTATCTCGTCGCGGCTGACCGTGATGTCCTTGCCGTCCTTCTTGACGGTGATGGGCACAATCTCGTCCTCGAACCAGCCGTTCTTCTGCGCCAGCTCGGCGCGCCGGTACGACTCGACGGCGTACTCGTCCTGCCGCTGCCGACTGACGTTGAACTCTCTGGCCACATTCTCGGATGTTGCGCCTAGTTGTCAAACATCAGATCTCCATGCTTCTGTCCAAAGGACGTGATGGACTTACCCATCGGGAGCATGCAGTCCTTTGCATCATCGCTGCCGTTCAGAATCTCGTCTATGAAGGGCCGACTGAGGCGCTCCCAGCCTTCGCTCAGGGTCTCGGCGCCGACCGCGACGCCAACCTCAATGGTGCCGGTGATGATCTCATTGGCGATGAATTGCGTCGCCGTCAGACCCGAGGAGCAAAAGCGCGCCACACTCGACGCCGCGGATGTGTTGGGGAAGCCTGCCGCCAGAGAAGCGGCCCGGACATAATACGCAGCTCTGCCGTCGCGGACCTGCCCATGAGATGAGATGAGACTCAATCGATCAATCGATCAATCACCGGAAAAGTTCCACCAACAAGCGGGGGGCGTCCTCTTACATTCCCAAGACAGACATCGTCGACAAGACGCGGGTCGACCTTGCTGCGGAGTCGGACCTGCTCGAGAATCTTGAAGACCAGGCCGTCGAGCGTCGTGTCCTTGAACCCGCCTTTCTTGGCCTTGCACATGGGCGTCCTGATCGCGAGCGTAATCACGACATCGTCGGGGCTTTGCTTTGCGCTAGTTTTCATCACATTCATATGTCAGACACTCGAGCGACACACGAAACGAAGGTCAGAAGTGCGAGGCGCCATACATATTGTCTACCGCGCTGGAGGTGCCGGGTATGTGGGAGAGAACGGCGGAAAGACGCTGGGTAGCCATGGGCATTTCAGGTACCAGGAACAGCCAAAGACGGGTCACCCCAAGTCTTGCAAATACGAATTGGTAGCGAGCGATGTTCAATATTAAATTGCTTGATTAATCCTGCTTTTTTTTATCTTGTCTCGCTGCGTCGATGCGAGTCTCCTAGGCTCCGAATCGGCTGTTGGCCCAGGTCGAACCTCGGATGTGCCGCGGGGTAAAACGAATGGGGAAAACGCCGAACGCATTTTGCCATCGAGGTGAGGCTCTGGCTGCTCTGAACAAAATGTCGACCTCCGTTAGCTGCGGCCGTCTCGCCGTTCGGGCCGAATACTGTTCGGCCGTCCTTTGTCTTGCCATTATCGGGAGCTTATCGAAATCCGCTGGTGGCCCATCTTGGGTCTGGGTGGAAGATTCGGCAGCGAGGCTCTAGAAGTGGGGCTTGAATAGGGGATATGTTGGAGAGCCAGGCTTTCTACTCTGAACGGAGCATTCACACGGCGAACGAGACAGGATCAAGAAGTCATATCAGCATATTGCCTCTCATATTTTCTGACGCAATCGATCTGCAATCAAAGACATATCTCTGCTTGAACAATCCCCCAAACGAGAAGTAAAGGGAATGTTGTCTCTCCACCTCGGCCATCAGTAAACCTGTCCTACTGTGTTCTGGTCCAAAACTTCTCGCAGCCCCAAGAAGTTTCATCATGTGGCTTTTGCTTTGACCGTGCACAGTTTTTCTCCCATCAGGTGATGTGGACTGGGATGTTCCTTTGTATTTGTAGGGGGGAAATCGCCGACCTGGGCCTGTGCCTCAAACACCAGAACTAGGTCCGAGCCGCCAAATTCGAACCACGAAATTTCATCGCCCTTCCGGACAATGTTTCCGACTTTTGATCCCTCCGACAGGTTTACGGAAGAGACTTGAGCCATGCCCATGGGGAGGACCGCAACCATACCGATGTTGGCAAAGCCCGCCGTATCAATCACGATGCAGCCTCGCTGTTGAATAAATTGGTACCCGGCGCCATCGGGGGCAGACGGCTGGGCGGCGACTGCATCTCCCGCCTTTACAGCCGACGTGTAGCCTCGTCGGGGTTGTAGCCTTTTCTTGCCGTCATCTCCAACCTGGGCCTCTACTTGCAGGTATGCACAGCCCTCGACGAGGAATGCTTCCCGCACTGTCCCGGACACTGGAGCGTGCTGTCGATGGTAGTCAAAGGTGTTGAGAAAGACGTGAGCCCATGTGCCGCCCTTGAATGTCTCTGTAAACGCAGAACCTGCTAGCAAAGCTGAGAGAGGCCATTTGACAAGCTTGACCTCAACCACATTGTCATGGTCCAAGGATGATGCAGGTGCATCTGGGTCTTGAATGTCCACATAAAGATCGTTGTCAATCGGCCATGCGTTGTCGAACGTCGAATCCGCAGGAAAAACAACAGTATTTATGTCTTCATCAATAGGTCGGACACTGGAATGAGGTTCTTTGAGGAAACGACAGAAAAATTGGTTGAAGCTTTGGAAGCCGCCGGTATCTGAATGAGGGTCTGGGATCTTATAGTCGCCCGGGTCACTCATTCTGTATTCCTTGGCGGTGAGGAATGTCTGGTACGAGTCCTTTGTGATGGAAGCAGAAGTGCTCAACCATGACCCCATCCGCTTAGCGTAGCCAACGACCCAGTCAGATAGTGGTGTCATCTTGGGCATGTCACCCTCAATCGAGTCAGGAGAGATTTGCGTTTGAAGATCGCAGAGGGCTGGTCGGTCAAATATGTAGTAGAAGACGGTGAGGACTTGGTAGATGAAACGACTGTTATGTGTCTCGCTTGGAATCCAGCTGGTGAGTAAGTAGTTGGCGTAATACATGAAGTTATCGGCACTGGTGATATTCCAGAACTTCAACTCCACGACACCTTCATCGAGACCTTCTTGGATGGCTTTGGCTAGAGATTGATCACCTTGGTCGTAGCGGCCGAGCTTTGTAAGGTAACCTTTCAAGTAATTGACGTACGGGTCCAAAGGTCCCGACACGGGGAAAGGGAATGGAGGAGTCAGGTCCAAAGACATTGTAACGGAAAGTAGCACAAGCAAACAGCTGGAACGTCAGTCAGTATTGGGAGTATGACAAAATTCAGTGCGCGGCGTTCAATGAACGGACATGCAGGGGAAAGCTTCCGTGATCTAGAGTAGATATTTATATGTGCTCTTTACCTCCGCATGCTCGCATGCTAGGTGCTCAGATGACGAACACGAACAGGCCTTCGTTGTGGTAGCGAGCTGAGTTGAGCTGAGCTGAGGTGCTGAGGCAAGTTTCGTCACGCTAGAAGTTGTGATGGAAGTCGCAGGACACCATTGAAGAGTACCTCTCCGTCGTCGTCGAATGACACCCGTTCCCTGCTTCATTGAACATGGCTGGCTCCATGAATGGATAGTAGATGAAGACTTGTGCTGGCAGCTCAACGTCGACTAGCTTCTTTCCACATATCCTATGTGAAAATGACGAAGGCCCGACCATGTCAACGGTATTAAATCCTGTGGTCATGTGAGTGTAGTTAGCTGCCCATAACCGGTACACAGCGTTTAGAAAGAGTGTAGGTATCTAGAATATGTGGACAAGGCGCGTCCTCAGCTGATCAAGAAGGAAGAAGCGCAGCTCCGCTGGCTGCACAGAGACGTTTTGGTAGCCAACATCAGGCAGCCACGTTCAGCCTGGGACGAATCAATCTCTTCCTTATGGATTGGTAAAACATTTCTCGCGCTATTTACCAAGTCGCATGTCACGGTTCGATGCTGCACCATCCGGTGGATATTTTTCATCGTGGAGAGAACTTGTCTCTTTGCCACTGGGTCACATGTGCGATGTGGAACGCGGATGCTGTGCTGTTACTGAAACCATTAGCCAGCGACGCAGAAGTGACGGGTGCATCTACCACCTGTTCGCATGGCCGCCCAGGGAAACCTGACCATCTGCACAAGCTGTTGCATGATCGAGACCGCACCAGGTCACTCTAGAAGTTCAGCCGCAAATGGCCAATCTGAAGCTGGCTGAGAGCAAGTGCCTTGCACCTCAGCTTTGAAGAGACAGTGTCGACTCAAACCTTATATGTGCAAGCATTTGATTTCCTCGACGTAATAGGAAGGGGTTCCAAATCGTCGACCACCGCCAAGACTCTCGAGAGCTGACAATGGCGTGAAGAAAGCTGACTCCCTGATAGGATGCGTCAAGCTTGTCCCCTCAGCTCGGCACAAGGTCTGTGGTCGCGAGGGGCTGAATGCTTGTACTACCCATGCCATGCAAAGAGCATGGGTAAATTGTGCATTCGAGAAGAATAGCGATTGCACCGCGGTGGGGTGGAAGGGTTCTTCAAAGCGAATCTCATAGTTCGGACGAATGTTCTTCACAGGGCCGGACATTGAAATAGAGCCATACTGCATGGCAGAAGACCAGATCCAGCAACACTGATCAGCAATATCGGGCGCGGCGAGGAAGCTCATGCCCTCAGTGTCCATGACTCTCCATGACCGTCCGGGGCCTGTGCAGAGACAGACCTTACTCTGCCATAATGTTGACTGAAGCGACCGCTGGTTGGCGGCCTCCAGTCTGTCGCTAGAATCTGAACAACAAGCATGAAGATCCCTTCAGCCGAGTGAGCGACAATGTTGTTTTGGAGAAAGGCTTCCTGGAGCTTCAAAGAAGCAGAGTCGGCTGGTACATAGCGAGTAGATAACTCGAAAATTCATCTCTTGGATTGAATGCTTCCCCGTACCGTAGCAACTCCTAAGGCGGCGTCATTCTCTGCCCAAAGCGGGGCGTGCTGCTCGACTGGTCCTGAAGTTTTGTTTCCGTACAGTTACAACTCGGATTTGCGGAAACCTATTGCGTCTGGGAAAATTGACGGTTCAAGTTCCAAGAGAGCCACCGCATTCGCCCATAATCTGGACACCATCTCTCTGTGTCCAGCCTCCAAGATGATGCACCCAGCGCGTCAGGCGTATGTGGAGGAGGAGCGCCAGGTAAGATACTCCGCCGCAAAGCATATTATTCTGTGTCTCTTTATTTACATTTGCCTTTAAGGCTCTATGTGCCCTAGCGATGAATCAAAAGGCGGAGGAACGCAAGACTGACGGAAATGGCTGAGACGCAGGATACCGAGATGGGCGTGGATTTGGCAAGCATCCGTAAGTATGTCTACTCAGTATCCTCAAAGATCTGGACTCACTTTCCTGCCAGCTATCGATCGAAATTATGACCTTCCTACCGGTGCCGGCGGGGTTGCACCCGAAAAAGCATCTGCTATCCTCTCTCAATTCGACCGGAAAAGACGACTGGCCATGCTGGCCGTCCCCACGGATGACGGAAAAGTAAGGGCAAGGTTGCGCGAACTTGGCGAGCCTGTCACACTTTTTGGAGAAGACGCTGCGGACAGACGAGCTCGCTTGCGGGAATTGTTGTTGGACCAAGAGGATGCTGCTGGTGCAGATGGAGCTGTTGCCGACGTACAGATGCGTGAAGCGGAGGAAGATCCCGATCAAGAAGAAGAATTCTACACCGAGGGTCTACCACAACTGCTCGAAGCGAGAAGAGCGATGGCTAGATACTCCCTACCAAGGGCAAAGGCGCGGATACAGAGGCAGCGAGAAGACTCGACCATTCCGCTGCGCACACACATCAAGCACCGCAAGGAAATCAAAGAGAAGCTACAAGGGTTCGAACTGTTCGGAACACAAATTGCTGGAGAGCGACCCGTTAGCATCACCCGATTTGCTCCAAATGGCGAGATAATTGCCGCCGGCAATTGGGGAGGTGGCATTAAGTTGCTCGACGTCCCGAACCTGGACGAAAAGGTGACCCTGAGAGGTCATACAGGCATTGTGGGTGGGATTGCGTGGTATCCTGGTGCAACACTCCAAGAGTCCAACGTGTCGCCAGATTCCCTGAATATTGCAAGTGGTGCTGGCGGGCAAGGAGGAGAAAGTGACATTCATCTGTGGTCTTTAAACAAGGAGACTCCAATTGGCACTTTGCAGGGACATACGGATCGTGTTTGCAGGGTCGAGTTTCATCCCTCGGGGAAATATCTTGCATCAGCCTCGTTTGACACAACGTGGCGATTATGGGATGTGGAAACGACAACTGAGCTCTTTTTACAAGAAGGACACTCGAGGCAAGTCTTCGCTGTCAGTTTTAACACCGACGGCTCATTGCTGGCAAGCGGAGGATTTGACAGTATAGGAAGAATCTGGGATCTGAGGACAGGGCGCACGGTCATGATCTTGGAAGGCCACATCCGTGAGATCTTCTGCCTGGATTGGGGTATTGACGGATATCGCATCCTCTCAGGCTCTGGGGACGGATGGGTCAAATGCTGGGATCTCCGTCAAGTGCGCAATGTGGGAGGAATTGGTGCGCATAATGGCAACGTGTCCGACCTGAAATGGTTCAAAGGCCTCGATGGCGACAGATCATCCTTGGTGGAGAGCAGTGGCGTCAGACAGGAGCACAATCCTCGAAAAGCCGGCACATTCTTTGTGACGAGTGGCTTTGACAAGAACGTCAACATCTATTCGGCGGATGATTGGTCGTTTGTGAAGCAGCTCAGCGGACACGCAGGCAACGTGCTCAGCGTCGATGTTACCAACGACGCCAAGTGGATTGCCAGCAGTGGTCATGACAGAACTGTGAAGCTCTGGGGGCGTGATGATGGCCAAGGCATATGAAGATGCTTTTGCCCACAAGCACGAACAACTCTGCGATGTATGCACAGGGAGAAGGGATCGTCAGGACTTGCTTGAGGTTGGTTGGTAAGAGACCTTCCTCCCTCACCCATGGATAGGTAGCTATGTCTCTGCAGCTAGTAATTGCCCTTTCCAGTTGTACCACCAGTGGATATCTACCTAGGTACCTGAGTATAGATATAATCTCAGATTCCAGCAGAGAAAACCGGCGCGAGGCTGCGCAAGGCTGCGTATAATTCATGACTCATCACTGCACCCGTGCACTGCGATTTGCTGAATCGTCCACTCGGAGGTAAGTTCCTGCCGGCTCCGAAGGCAACTCCCCGAGTCCCTTAACAGCAAGACCGAAAACTTTCTCGGATCAACGAGATGCCACCTCGTTCCTGATTTCTAATTATGCCACTGTAGTTGCTGTCATTATCCTTTGTGTTTTTCATTCCCATGTCCATTATTTTGCTATCCAGGTGGAGGCTATCCATCGTGGGCTCCCTGCTCCCCCGCAAACAATCTCAGCCTAGTCAGAAATCCTGTTTGTCATCGCGGGAGATGCCTAACTGAGCCGGTCTGATATGACGGGTTCTCCGATCAGGCACACATTTACATCATGGCGACAGAGAAACCACTTCCTTTGGAAAGCCTACTGCCCTTCAAACAGAACCACTCCCCGGAAACACGTGCCATCCTCCAAGATGGCCAGCTTCAAGACCCGAACAGCCATAGTCAGTCCCCGGAAAGTCTGGAGGAAGAAGAAGGGTCAGGCAATGAGAAGCCCAAGCGCCAAAAGCGGTCACGCGCTTGTCTGGCTTGCCGTTCTATGAAAATCCGCTGCCTTCCCGTCGAGGGCCAGGATGCCTGCAATGCATGCGCCAAAGTCAATCGAGAATGTATTATGCCTGGTCCTCCGCGGAAGAGACAGAAAACCGTCCACAAGGTCGCCGAATTGGAGAAGAAAATCAATGCCCTAACCAACGCTTTACTGGCCAAACAGCAGACAGCAGATAGTGGCAAGCCCGAAGATGAATCCCCTCCCAAAGATGCTCCGACCAGTGGAAGCTCAGAACCAGCCAAGACTGATGACACTGCCAATAGCAGCTTGGACAGCTATCAGCAGAACTTGATAGAAAGGGCATTCCCGCCGACCACTGAACCAGAATTTGCCAGAGGCTGTCCTCCGATGAACGTCGAGCCTATGGCTAAAGACGACTACATAGATGTCATTGACCGTGGTGATTTGAGCATGGAGAGTGCGACGGCAATGTTCAACCACTGGACAAAGAACATGTGCTCTTCTTGCCCATACGTCGTCTTTGCCCCCGGGACAGACCCCAACGAACTTCGAAGGACTCGTCCCATAACGTTCCTAGCCATTTTGACAATTGCAAGCCCTATCGTACAACCCTCCGCCCAGCCAGCGCTTACCATTGAGATCAATCGGCAGATCGCAGAACGGGTGCTCTTCCATGGCGACAAATCATTGGATATGGTCCAGGCACTGCTGGTGAACTCTCAGTACTACGTACGGCCGCGCACGGCGAGGGATCTTGCCTTTAATCAAAACATCCAATCTGCCATTTCCATGTCTCTGGAACTAGGGATCGGCAAGAGATCAAAATTGAAAAGGACCCCAGCCGAGGAAGTTGAACTGGCCCGCACATGGCTGGCCTGCTACCAAGCCAACATAAAGTAGGTTTGCTAACCTCTAGCTTTGTTACTCCGATTGTGCTGATTTGTTCCCCAATCACAGTGTCACCACTATCCTTCGTCTCCCTACCCTGATCAGGTTTAGTCCACGCATAGAAGAGTGTCTGGAGCTACTCAGAACCAGCCCTCATGCAACCCCGAGTGACAAATGGCTGTGTGCCACCGTGGAACTGGCGCGCCTCGCGGAGGAAGTTGCAGCAGCGTTCAACATGGACGATCCTGGTGCCGAACTGAACTTTTCGGAGCCCAGGGTGCAGTATCAGTTGAAGTGCTTTCAACGACAATTGCAACAGTGGGAGAAGAATGTCGATGTCTCGGTGGATCATCGTAAGTCTCATGAACGTGTTTCAGTTGCGAAGGCTAACTGACTGGTATGAAGGACTTGTGCAACACCAAGCAGCATGCCTCAATCTATATATCCACGAGATCGCTGTTCACTACGACCACAACGTAGATGACTTCCGACCAGGAATCGCCGCTTTAGACCAGCGCAGAGCGCCCGATTTTGTTACATCTGCTCACGTCGAGGCTTTATCGACTCTTCTAGAGAGCAGTCACCGAGTTCTTGACACCTACCTCTCACTCGAGGTCAACTGTGCTCGAAATCTGACCAATCTATACATTGTGTGGAATGCATATGCCATTGTGGTATTGATCAAACTCCAATGGATCTTCACCTCGCCAGAGTCCAAATTCGGCTCGGTCTTTGTGCCTGATCTAAAGACCGGGTATTATTTGGATGCAATTCTTCACCGACTGGGCGAAGTGTCCGCTGGCGGCATGAATCCCTGCGCGGAAGCCTTCGGATTCGTTTTCATGAAGCTCAAAATCTGGCATATGCATAGATCAGGACAGCTCTCGGATGACGAAGGCCAAGATGAGCAGACACGACGGCAACAAACGTCCAGTATCCTGCGGCAAGATCCGGCATCCATCATTGCTGATGCGAAAAGGATGGAATGTCCTTCGTCTGGGACACCCGCGAACCTGCTACCGACAAAGCTGTATACGCCGGCTCTACTCCCGGGGGGAGCTTGGTCGAATGTGGACAAATTTGGCTCGAACTTGAACGCTGCATATGACGCTGCCAGTTACGGAAACACCAACTGGGACCAGTTCAACTTTAGTACCGAAGAATTGGACATGTTTGATATATACATGAACAACAGCGGCTGGATGGGGTATCTGCTCTAGAGCCGGATTCTCAGCCGCTCACACGCAATGACGAATCGTCTAGGCTGCGGCTCAAGACCAATGTGTCTTCCCGCCAGGTGGATGAAGCAAAAGCAACAAAATTTACAACCATAGTCTGTGCAAAAGACTCAACTCCATCCGATAACTCCCTCGCCCAGAAGCTTTCTCCTCCGACCATCAACTATCGATACAGTCCGCCCAACAACACCATCTCCGCCGACACCGAGATTGAGCCTTACGTCACCAGTCCTTGAGCCGCTGACGGTATCGACGAAGAATGAATACAATACGGGGTTGGACGGGTCACAATCGTCCTCCGAATCTGAATCGACTGTGGAATGTGATGATGTTGATAAAGGTTGCCCGTATTTGCTGAGGACACTCGTCAGGAACCTGAATGCAACACACAGGGACGAGGGGAATGTTTCACGTACTGTATTCTCACGTGCAAGAGCGCGTCCGGTCCACAAAGGTCTGAACGGTTACCTACACATTGAAGAGTGGTTGTGGTTGCTCCTGGCGCCCGATTTGACAGTTTTAGTCGTCCTTGAAATGATGAGTGCGGATTTGGGTGGATGATGGCGATCAGGTCACCGGACTCGGGAGCCGGAGGAAGATGGGAATCGCCACACATGACTTTTACTGCTTCGCGGGTTCAGAATGGGTTTGGGCGGTGATGTTTTCAGATCTATTGTATGAATATGACGGGCAAAACTTGAGGCGGGAATGTCTAAAAGCCGTAAGATATGGGACGGGCCCATGTCTTCATATACCCTTCCCCCGAGGATGTTGGGCGGAGACATACCTGATGCTATTGTTTAGGAGGAATATCTGCTCACGATCTCCAATCAATCAAATCCAAAACGAACAAGCACAGGCAGGCTAGCATCCCAATTCCAACACTCACTCACATAGCACAGAGTACGAGGGTATTGAGCAAGATATCGCTGACCCCTCCCAGCCTCGCTCTCATCTCTATATGCTCCGCTATTGGGCCGGCGGTGCCAATGGGCGTGAGCATTTTCGATAGATACCTAGTGAATGTACATCGTTCGTTTATGACAAGGTGAGCAGGTTTTTTTGTTTCATTTTGTTTTCACATTGTGGCTGGGGAGAGATGAATGTGAGGGTGACACAGAGAGACAGGGAGATGATGAGGCTGAGGCGGATTTCGTGAGCAGGTTTTTTTATTTGCTTGTTTTGTTGCGGGCTCTAAAATTAAATTGCGAGGCTGAATGAAGGGGCCGGCGGGCGGAGTCTTCAAGCACCGAGGAGTTACTTGTAGCTCGGCAGTTAGGGACCTTGGGAGCCCATAAGGAGCCCTTAAGGTCATGCGTCCGCAAGGTAGGCGCAGCCTAAAGCCATTGTTACTTTCTGTAAGCTTGAACTCGTAGGCGACTTCAGCATCCTCCTCAGCCTTGTCCTCTGCCGTGAATTTTACCAGCTGCTGCCCGGAGAATCTCATCCAAGCAGCGCCGCCATCCATACCTATGTAGCCAAGGCCGCTTTCCTGATACTAACGAGACTCTCGCACTAATAGAGGCGGACATAGACCTGATTCACACGGTGACCACGAGTGGCACACCGTATAGTCCCTGTGCTACATACGCCATACACGACTTCCCGAAAGGTAAGCAGGCAAGAACAACCCAGGACAGCGCTCGTCATCGCTTGGCTCTCAAATACTTGTACACGATTCCAAGGACGGACGACTCCTTAAACACAATGCATCACAAGCAGAGTGTCACGGCTCACCCAAACAACAACACCATCACAGACGAATAACTCTTGCCTCGACGAGACCATCAGTCCATAGCCACAGCCCAGGCCCCAGCGACCACACCCAGCACCAAGACCCAAGTCCTCACGTAATTGTGCCATTGCCACCGCTTAATGGCCTCCTCGGTGCTCATCTTCCTATCTCTCTCGATGCTGCGCTCCTCGTTGAAAGCATACGTTAACGCCATCTCTCCACCGCCAGGCCCTGCCAAACGATCGGCCTTTCGAGACAGGGCACCATTGGTTCGACGCAGAAAGGTCAACGCGTAAGGCACGCCTGACGCGGTCGCTGAAGCGGCGAGGATGTATAGATAGCGAAGAAGGGATCCTCCCGGGGCTAAAAATGGATCCCCCGACTCAGTAACTCCAGAAACACGAGTGTAGGTGCAAAATCTCGAAACCTACCGTGATATGCCAGATACCCAAACGATAAGCCATTGATGACGCACATGGGCCTAGAAATCTGCAGGTTTCGCCAGGCGTGTGAGAATCGAGAGAACACATTCTCTAAGGAGCAGTCAACCACTAACATGAAACCCCATCAGATACTGGTAGCGCCATTCTCGCGCAGCCAGCGCGTCCGGAGCAAACAGGATCGCCGGTACGGCCGCATGAGAAAGAGCCCATGTGTATCCTGCATCAGACGATAGAAGAAGTCAGCTTCATCATACCAGACAGTCATGTGCGAGTGCATTCGCAGGCTTGGTCCAGGGAGTGAGAGAAAGGGGGCGAGGGAAGGAAGGACAGGAAAAGCAAAGG
Source organism: Fonsecaea multimorphosa CBS 102226 (assembly GCF_000836435.1). NCBI lineage: Eukaryota > Fungi > Ascomycota > Eurotiomycetes > Chaetothyriales > Herpotrichiellaceae > Fonsecaea > Fonsecaea multimorphosa. Next base: position 814,675 of record NW_015971643.1, read on the forward strand.
TGGTAAGGACAAACCTGCAAATATGCCTGACGAAGCCAATCCACAGACCTTTGCAAGCACAAAGGTGTCCATGATGTCGTCCCTCGGTCGGAATTCTGCCTTTTGTTTCTTCTTTTGAATATTCAAAGCAATGTCTCGCTTGGACGGTTTACGATTCCTCCCACACGCTCACTCCGCTAACAAGAAAGGACGCGAGAAGGATTTTATCACCGAACAGCCAGGCAGGCCGGTTCAGTCGCAACACATTCAATATTTTCGTTTTGAACAAAAGATCACGGACGAGCACGGTTGAAAATAGGGAAAGGGCAAACGCCCACCCCCTGGTAGGTGCCTAGGACATTTTAATTATCTTTGAGGCAGCGCCTACCCACATGTGCACTTTACCACCGTTACGACGAACATCCATCCGCGGACCCGGATAGGGCCCCAGATCAGCGCTAGTCGGAACCAGCTACGAGGGCTCAGTTTAGGTAAATACACGGCGATTATTAGGCGAGACGGCAGGGCATCTGGCCCCTTTCAAGTTTCCATGCTCCCCTCCTCAGCCCTAATGGAATTGGTCAATGAGCTGTCTACTGGTGTGTACGGAGAGCAGGGTGCCTACAGAAATAAAGGACAGTGAGCCAGCATAACGGAGGACTGCAAACCGTTAGTTGGGCTGAGGAAGAGAGAAAAACACTGGAAACAGTCGGTAGCCAGGGCGCAAAAGTAGGGGATCAAGTTGCGACGCGCAAGATAGGTACGTGTTTACTTTTTCTTTTTGATGTAGGGTTCGCTCGTATTGGCATCTGAGGTGGGTGGGTGGGTGGATGGGTGGGTGGATCGCCTGTCCACAAGGAGCATGTCGAACTTGCGCGCCTATCATTATTCACGCTACTACCAGCACGAGCACCAACACTACCACCGTCCTCATCATCGATCAGCACCGGGTCGTCGTCCTCGAAAGAATAACTACATAGGGTCTGACGTAGAGCAAGCGAACTACTGCTACTACTACTTGATCCACGCTCCGAGGTTAGCGAGCATCGGCATGTCACGAAGAAGCCAGACAAGGTAGTGACACGCGCGGGTGGAAATACTATGTATTAGGTGCTGCGCAAGAAAGCACCTAGTTTGGCTTTGACTTTGGAGTCTCAACTGTGTCTACGTACCAACTCTACGAATATGGAGCACATAATATACGGAGCACATATATACCGAGTTACTCTATTCGCTATTAGTTACGAGTAGGTAAGTCTTACAGCATCTGATGGGCGGTGAAGGCCTTACCCGTGTTCCCCTCAGCTACCTATCTAGGTAGGTAACATACGTACTACATGTACTGCGCGTAACGCATGCCACCGGCTCCAGTATCTCGCTTCAATAACATCTTGGTGATAATGGCCCAACACCCCGCTACCGCGACATGTACTGTACGAGCGAGAGCACGAGGACCGACAGCCCCCGGATTGGCTAGGGTAGTAATAGTAACAGATAGCAAGTATCAGAGGCGGCGCGGTAAGTTTCACTATTTTTTTTTCATATGAGCGTCCACACACACACTCCCCCCGTCCTAATCATTCGGTCGGTTTGGTCGGATACTACGGAGAAAGTGGTCTTGATTATCACTATCGCTCGTTCTTGTTCTGGGATGAGAAATCGGCATGACGACGTAATGTCGGCCACAATGACCTGGTTGAGGATCTGCACCCCCGTCTGCCCGATGCTGTAGACGATGTATCCCCCAGTATACTGCCCGAACCCGCGCGCCGCGACGCACAGATGATGTAGGACACGACGTGGCAGACAACGACCACGGCGTACGTCTCGGCACGGCCCATCACGTCGGAGATCTTGGCCAGAGGCGGCTTGAGCACGGCGGCTGACGATGGTGCCGACCGTCATCAAGGCTCCCGGGAGGGCGATCTCGCCAAAGTCCGAGGCCGCGTAATTTTGGTAGTTGTAGATTGTCGTGTAGTCGAGCTCACTTGCAAACCGAGTCCTTGGGCATCAGCATAAATTCACGAGACCGTGCGTGGTGGTTTTGGTTCGCACTTACAAATCGTCCACATGAGACCGATGCTGTATTATAGCCTCATCTGTCAGCAAGAAGAGCCAGAGGTCGTTTTGAAAATTCCCCCGGTTTCAGGAGGTGCGTCGTACATATCCTGTCCACATCCAACATCTCCCGTGCTTTCCCCAAGCGGCATTGAGAATCTTCTGGTTCTCGTCTTCATCTTCCGAGTCCGATCGGACGTTGTCGTGCGTCGAGTCGTCCTTCTCTTCGTCCACAATGGCAGTTTCACTGCTTGCAGTGGACGTGCTGTCGTGGGACGCCATGCATTTTTGGGCCGACGTCTGGTTTTGACTTGAGGGTATCACTTTGGACAGCGGTGATTCTGGAGGAGCAGAAAAGCAGGAAGGGTATGCAACGACAATAGAGCAGACTGTTGACAGGAGAAATGAACAAGAAAAGGAAATCAACCCAGCGACACAGCCGGGCTGCCTAAGAAAAATCTCCGATCAAATCCATCCGGTCTGCTCACATGCGAACCAACTGAAGCATCAGCATACGAAATTCTGTCGCACCTAGGTCGACAGACAGCATTCGAAGGCCTGCAAGCCAACCTGCCAAGACGGCCTCTCATTAGGCCAGTCTTTGGCCATGCCAGGGAGACATAATAAGAGGGACAATCCACAGGTTCAGCGATGTCGGAAAGGAGTTTATTATGCTCGAGCTTCTGGCTGTCTCTGCTGTGGATTCGGCATTGTAACCATAGGGGAAGAAAAGGGGTGTCAATGCATGGGCCGGGTCGTTTCTTGATAATCTGATCAGATAATTTTCATCTAATCATGATAAGATGATCGTTAAGAGATTCTTCATCGAAGTTGCTGATCTGTCGTCAGAGCTGGCAGCTTGGCATTCAAAAGGCCCCCAGACAAAGTGAGCGGGTGCTGGTGGTTGAGCAGAGGCATTCATCATTCGTGCAGTAGGCCAAGTCTGCTGTGGGCCACCAAGCCTCCAAAAAGAGAAACGGACCATCGATCATTCGGAGAGAACTAAACGTCGTGGCTGGAGCGAGACATGCAAAACCACTTCGGAAGAGAACCGTTTGGTGGTACAAGAGCAAAAAGTCGCCACACCTTCTATTCATTCCGGCTTCGATGCGACGACATTAGAGGAGGAACGTGGAAGACGAGAAGAGGGTAAGGAAGACAAAAAGGCGAAGGAAGCAAAGGGCCGAGGACTCGATCAGAAGGCTCGTCGATCCACGAATTCCACAAGGACGCTATTCCATGGCTCATCTTTGGTGAGCGATCAGATGTCGCATCGGCTTTCGTGATGCGTGAAGTTGATTCATTGTCGACCCGGAGAACTAGTGTTAGAGGGTGTTCGTAGGTTGTCTAGTCTCTTGGGAGACGGTAGATGTGGGGGAGGGAAGCTTTGAAGGAGATCATCGAGCATCAAAGTTGACGATGATTGTAGTGCCAAGACCTTGGCAGCTATAATCACGTGATTGAGAACACACTCTCTCCCTCATTGGCCTCCGAACCAATCGTTGTCTTCAGCTTCGTCTGTGAGTATTGACAGAATGTTGTTCTCACAGTCAGACGTGACGGACATCAATACCCTCTCGCGCTATCTCTCATGCCTGCAAGTCCCTTCTCTCCACACATGTCCTGCGGTCGATGTCATTGCCTTGTGTGGCAATGCAATCCTTTCAATTGCCGATAATGTCTTCTCAGCTTTGGAGGCGCGCCCAGATCTCACAAAAGTCCTAGTCATCTGTGGCGGCATTGGTCATTCTACTCGGTTCCTCTACGAAGCCGTTCGAGCCCACCCTAAATACTGTCGTCTGGCCGACACGATCGACGGACTACCAGAGGCTGCCGTCTACGAACTGATTCTCACCGGGTATTACCCCAAACTCGTTGAACGAATCCAGTCGGGCCAGATGAAATGCATCATTGAAGCCAATTCGACGAATTGCGGCGCCAATGCCATTGAGACGCGCCGAGTCCTCGAGTTACATTCTGTCTCGACACCTAGATCTTGTATCGTTGTCCAGGATCCTACAATGTCGCTTCGCACACTAGCTGCTTTTCGGCACACCTATCAAGATGTCGAGCCTTCTCCAGAGTTCCTCGCTTGTCCAACTTTCATCCCAGTGGTCTTTCTTGATGAAACAAACATGATGCACATCAAGGCAGATGACAATAACTCAACATCAGATATCGAGTCTTCCGGTCTCTGGGGAAGCCATCGTTTCTTTGACCTATTGATGGGTGAAATTCCTCGGATACGTGACGACAAAGATGGATATGGCCCGAAAGGAAAAGACTTCATTGTTCACGTCGATGTTCCTGAAGACGTGGAAGCTGCCTGGGAACGGCTCAGAAAAGTCCTGTACTTCAAGCGGTGACAACTTTATATTGGGGCTTCACTTGGCCACAAACCGGAGGCAGCTTCGCTACCTCCATTGTAGCTCACCAAAACTTTTCTCAGGAACAGGCATCCGCCCTTCACAATATCCAGCACATGGCAACCTTCCTGATCAATTGGCCTTGTTCCGATTGTTGACGTGCAATTTTGTGTCCTTCGGGTGGCCGAGCCTTGCAACATAATCCTTCAGCACCACCTCATACCGGAATCAACGTATACCGCAGACTACAAGTCTGCTGGCTACATTCCTGATCTCATACTTCATCCCACCAGCTTGGGTTGCCTCGTCCGCTTTGCCCTTCGTACTTTTGCCGGCGATGGGAAGCACAATCTTTGGTTTGTCCGGCCACCGTGCGGTGTCTGTGACCCTTGCATGGTTTGTTCCTCTTCGCGTGGTTACATAAATTGTCCTTGGTGACCATCGCGCCTTTACAGCCTGCATTCGGACAGTGATGGTGGATTCGGATGGTTTCGCACATTTTGAGTTTGGGCAAGTGGTTTAAGGCTGCTATTACGGCTTGAGAGGCGGACACACTGGAATGCTGATGCTTGTAGTACTGCTTTCTGGGCTCGATATTTGCTGGAATCGATGTGATGGAGGCTGGAGGACCTGGAAAGGGAAAATCATAACGGGACATTCTGCCTCATTTATGTCTTTCAGGTTGAGACCCTCTGCATCTGTCATGACACCACCATTGCGATGTTTGTCTACGCACAGCCGAACGCGCATTTCCGCCACAATGGTCGTTGGAGAGCCGCAACGTCTGCAAAGGCACGACCGTTGCGGGTTGTTTCGCCCCAGTTTCCAGCACCTTGAATCTTCTCGCTCTCGTATGGGTACCTGTGGGTGACACGAACCGACTTTTCAAATTCCGGGCAGCGGGTGTTTGCTTCTCTCGTTTCGGCCGCAGACCACAAGAGCAAACTCGGTAACGGATCGGTGGCGGTGAGGGAGCCAGTAACATTGGCCGGAACACAGATCTGGTCCGACCAAGATCTGGTCCGACCAAGTTTGAAGGTGAGGAGATCTTTTCCGTGTTTGCCTAAGAGGAGCTACAAATCCCTGCTGATTGCGACAAAACAGGAACCCGAGTTTCAGGATTCATAATCATATCTCATTTCGTCATCTCATAAAGCGATAATTACATGCGGTTGTAAGAGATAGAACAAGGGTATCTGCATGTGGAAGAACAAGCATTAGAAGGGGAACCGCACGCATCTCCATCCATGCAATTCGGCAAATGAGGTTTCCCACCGTCCCTCACTTCAACCAAGCCTCTTTCATCCTTGCCAAGGGAATGCAGAATCAAGTTGATCAAAGTCTCCACCAATGGTAAGGAAAGAGTGGACGGGAACTCCGTGCCTTGCCCGCCTCTTTTCAATCATGAAACGCCAACGTCAATCCTCGCACAGTTGGCGATGGTTGATCGCACTCGTTGGTGAAACCCGCCATCTGCAGCGGTGTCATACATTTCGCTAATCTGTCGGGGTAACATGCCTACGCGGCCGATTCGCTGCTGGACAGCCTCCTTGGCAGGGCCCAACGCATTGGCAATCCCATCCGCCCCAATCCGCAGATTGTAGCAGATGAGCTTGTCGTGCTTGACGCCAGGATAGTTCTCGGACGAGGCTGCCACCGAAAACTTCAGCTTGGAATTGGCGAATGCAATGGCGGCAGAAGGCGTGAAGCAGTACTGTTCCAGGACTTCGGCTTGAATGGCTGACATGTCGAGCTCGGGTTCGGGCTCTGAGTCCCAGCAGGGAGAAGAGCACACGCTCGACGGCGTTGAGATAGGTGAGGAGCTGCCACTGGATATGGAGCCTCGAGGAGAGCCACGAGGCGACCGAGGCGACCGAGGCGAACGTGGTGAGCGAGGGGAAGGAGGGGCATTCATATCGGCATCGAGACCGTCAAAGGCGAGCGCCAAGGTACGGAAATGTGAAGATGAGCAAGCGTCCAGAGTTCGGGCGTAGAAGCGGGTCTCCATGGCCTTCAGACGGGGCAGACTGCCTACACAGGTGTCGACGAGATTGATGTGGTCCTTGAGAATTGCATCGGCGTCGGTGCTGTCGCCAAAATCGACCGCTATGTGAGTCAATGACGATTTGATCAGAGGATGGATATCTGGGTCGGACAAGAATGCCAGGGCGTCTGCCGACGACCGGAAGACCAAGGCATTGAGACTGTAAAACAACGTGATGGCCTCTGAACGGATCAACTGGCAGGTATCCAAGAATCCCCGAGGGTCGTCTTTGGCCGGCCGCGATGGTCGGAGCCGTCGTTGGGATGGACACCTCAGCCTCAGTGGTTTCGGCTGTTGGAAAGCGAATTTATAGATGAGATTCCTGACCTCGGGAGGAAGGTTCAAAAGCGTGGATGACATGGCTGGAGCTGGAGAAGACGCCATGGTTGTGCGTCGTTGCTGTTGCTGTTACTGTTACTGCTGTATTGCTTCTGGATCCAAGGAATCGTTTTGGGGTTCAACCAGTTGAACCGAAGCTGAGAAAAAGGTGAGAAGAAGGGAAAAAAGATATCTTAACGACGTCTGGCTGCTGAAAGGGGTCCAGGTATTCAGGGCGACCAGCCGGTCTCTCTGGACTACAACAATAACAAATGTCGTTCGAGAAATAATGGAATCCACCGGGGTCTGTGCTATCGGGTTGGTGGCGGTCTTGGGGCGCGGGCGCCTTTGAACGGCGGTTCAATTATTGAGCCCCAACACAGCACAAGGCGTAGGAAGGGCAAGCCCGGGGCCAAATTGTACTCGAACTCGGGTACAAGGGCTACTAAATTAAGAAGTCGAGTCGATCCCGCAATCTCGTCCAGAGCATTTGAAGCGAAACTTCTGTGTGTGTGTGTGTGTTCTCAATGTCAAGAAACGACGGGCGGGCTTTTTCGACCATGAAAATCCGGGGAAAAAGTGATGGGGTGGGAGAAAAAACGATGGAATTGTTTCCAAGCTTAGAAAGGTACCGTAGGGGGGTTTGAGAGCGAGAGTATGTCCAGAAGAGAGTACCGAGTATAGTTGACGTTGTGGAGAGCGAGAGACTCAAGTTTGAAGCGGGAGATGGTTTCGAGTCAAAGGGGGAAAAAAAGGGAGAGGTTGGTTTTTTCTTCGCTGGCGTAGGTAGGTAGGTAGGTACTCGGCAAGTTCTTTTACATGAGACAACCACCTTCTTTTCTCTCTCTCTCTCTCTGATGGTGACGCTTGCTAGCGGTGGAGGTTGCCGTCGGTACTAGTTCGCTTTTTTGGGGTGGTTGGTTGGTTTGGTTGGTGACACTGTCTGTCTTTTCTCTGTCCCCTCTCTCTCCTCTCGCGTTGGTTAAAGGCCTTTAGGTAGGTACCTTCGTCCTTCGATAGAATTTTGCCAGTTTAATTGAAGACGGGAGACTCTGGCTCAGTGGACATGGCGCAATGTCTCAGTTCTGGTGGCCCCCCCTTGGGCCCTTGTACCCGTTGGCCGTCGAGGAGGCAGGGCAAATCTGGGTGCTATAGCCAGGTTTTTTAGCCCCCGGGAAATTGGATTGAAAGGTACCTGCGCGGTGGAGCCCGGGGTGGCTACGGAGTCTGGGCGAATGGCGAGGGGAGGATGGCGGAGCCTCGATGGCATGGGCGGCTGTGAGTGGCGGATGTGGTCGGGGGGGGGGCTTGTGGCCGCTAGTGTCTGCTGTCTTGCTAGCGGCTCTTAGCGAAGATATTAATATCCGTCCCCTAATGCACGCCACACACTTAGCTACAAGGCACTGTTGGCTCCCAGCCAATTGACCCCGATTGACCCCCCCTGATCCCCCAGCCACGGCCTTGCCAGCATCCCTGATCCAGCACTGATCCAAGCACTTGATCCAGCAGAGGTCCAGGTCTTCTAGGTCCTCCAGGTCCCTGTTCCTTCGTTCCTCAGGCTTCCGCTGGCTGGGCCCCTGTTCATGCATGCTGCTGTCACTGTGCTTCGGACTCTCTTGCTAGGTACGTCACTCGTGACCACATTCCGATAAGATACTCACTATCGTCACACCCTCTCCCTTCCCAGCCGGGCAGATCCAGATTCCCAAAGTGTGTTTGTCCGCTGCGCATCATCCGACGGATGATGACGATGATGATGATGGTGATACTCGCTATGTCTGGGGGTGCTACTGGAGGTACCGAGCTCCAGGTACTCCGTAATCATGTTACCTTTACTGTACGAGGTATGTATGAACGTGCCCACAGAGGAGAGCTTGCCCTCTGACAAGTCGCCCGGGCTAACGCCTACATACCCTCGCAATCATTGATTATTGAGAAACATCTCATGCCATCATTGACCAGCGGAGCTCCTCTCCCTCGCCATCTCAAAGATATTCGTGTGTGTCACCACAAACCCTACCCACCCGTGTTCCATTTTAGACTTTCAACGCCGTCATTGTACTCGACCCCTCCACCATCTGCCCCCCACCCGAGGCATACTCGTACTCGTGTTTTTCATCTTGTGCCAATACCTTGGCGGCTAACTCGTGCCGTTGTTTCTCAGTCGCATCCGTGAAATGCACCACAACCTCGTCGCCAAACAAGGCATTGATCTCTTCAAGCGACTTGCCTCGAGTCTTGGAGGGAGGGATGGGGTCAGTGACAACTCACGACTTTTGAGAGAGGAAGAGTATCCTTCTTACCTCGGGACACCAAAAGTAGAAGATCCAAATGTTGACAAAGGTCAGGCAGATGAAGACGATATAGTACTTCCACTTGATATTTGCCAAGGCGGTCGGCGCAGCCTCAACGTACACCAACGTGGAGAGAAACGTCCCGGCGAGCGACCAGGCCACACCCTGAGATCGGATGGTGGTCGGGAAGATCTCGGCTACATGCATGTCAGCGTAATCCGGGGTGCGACCTTCTGCGCAAATTCCGACATGGCTCGCGTGGCCAGAGAACCCTGACAAAGAATGCATGGCCCGGCAACCGGGCACAGTTCTTACTCCGTATATGCTTAGAGAGCCCGCCTTACGGACCAGCACGCTGGGATCCCGAGGGGAGCGTCACGGCCCCTCTCCGTTCAGGCTCCTTGTTCCACCACGTTTCTATTGCTGGCAGCGGGCGGTGGAGGGGCTCATACATGGAAGGTGCGAGGGAAAAAATCGACGGAGACACAAACCACTTACAGCAATAAACATAGCCAACCACATCGATGCCGCCCCCGTAGAAGCTGATAAAGCAGAAGGAGAAGAAGACCCCCATCGAAAGTCCGGCCTTGTTGGTGGTCCCAGCGAACTCGGCTATCATGGCGGTCTCAAGGCACACCGAGAGCATGCATCCGGTGAGGCCGGCGACTATATTCAAGCGACAACCGTCCTTTTTAGCATTTTTTCCCCATCGCCGTGTCACATGGAGAGGGAAATTCCCGATGCGAAATGGGCGTGTTGGGACACTTACGCAGAAGTGGTTTTCGTCCTACTTTGTCCAGGAGCAGCGCCCCGGTGAAGTTGGAGATGGTTGCGACGGTGACATAGGCTGCTCCCAGAATCAAGGGAACTCCGCCGGTGAGTCCAAGGTTCTGGTACAAGGACACAATGTATACTGACAAAACAAACCCGACAGACGGTCAGTGACACCTGATATTCTGACGCTGTGTAGCCATGTGTTTTTCAATCCCTTGGGGCTTACCGTAAATGACCTGAGCACCCGTCGATTGCGCTGCATACTGGATGAAGAAGCCCATCCAGAAGCGCTTCCGGTACGTCTTGTTGGTGAACATTCCGCGCCAACCCCCTTGTTTCCATGCAGCCGCGTCTACTCGGACCTGCTCGGTCATTTGGTAGAATTCTTCTCGCGCGTATTGGAGGCCTGCCTCGTCCTCGGCTGCGCCACCATGCAGCCGCTTGACGATCTTCCAGGCCTCCTCGCGTCGGTCTCGCGTGAGCACTGGGCCACTGTAAGTGTTTTGGGGCTGGGGACTGGGGCGGGCGGATGGTGCCCAAAAATGGTGACTTACACCAACGGGGAGATTCTGGGATCCAGGGAGCACACATGGCCAATGCAAGGGGAGGTATGATCGACAAGGCAATGGGGAACCGCCACTGGAAGGACAGGTTCGACGAGTAATACGTCCCTGCGCCCACCCAGCCAGCAATGGCGTATCCCAAGACAATCCAAGTCCCGTGTTGCCCGACGAGAAAGCCTCGAGCGTTGGGAGGCGCTGGACTCCAACGTCAGCAAAAACAAGACTCCTCTCCAACTGCTGCAAAGCGGCCAGAAAAGGGGACGCACAGATTTCAGCTTGGTAAATGGGGATCAAGGTCACCATCATGCCAATTCCCCAACCTGAAATGAACCGCGAAACGAGGAACATGGCTATGTCGACAGAGCCTGTCTCAAGAGCTCCGCCCACGACATTGACGGCCGACGCCAGGTACATGGTCTCTTTTCTGCCACGGGCCTCGCACATCCAGCCCACATGGAGCGCCCCGAACAGTGCTCCTGCACAGTACAAGCCATTGATGGTGCCCGTGATGGCGTTGGTGTAGGCCGAGTTGGCTTTGAGATTGAAGTATTGGATGAATCCGGGCTGCCCTATGGTGTTGGAGATGACCGAAAAGCCGTACCCAAAGGTGAGACTACCCAAGGTCAGGACCAAGATGATCCGCAAGTTGTAGAGGGTGTACGTTCTGGCCATGTTGTTGCAGGCACCGGCAAGAGGACAGAAGCGAGTCCGGACGAGATGGGCTGATCCTGCAGCTGGAGGACTGTGGGGTCTCCACGCATTGATATATATATGTCAAGTCATGTTCCCATTTACTGCGGGTCTGCGCGTAACCACAATATTGTCGTGGAGGGACCTTTTGCTCAGAGGTCTTAGGCACATTACGCCAGCTATGTCTTAGCCTATACCGGGCTTACTCGGTTATCCACGCCAGAAGACGACCATCTCGTACGGTGCGGGACGTGCCATAATATGGCCTTTTTGTGCAGAGATGCCTCTCTACAAGCTGCATCTTTCAATATGATCTTGGTCAATGTACAGCTGATTTGTCACGCAGGCTGCGGGTCATAAGAAACTGCTGTGCAGGTGTGAAATGTTGCGTCTTGCGTGTGAGATGCGCCTTACAGGGTTCATTGGAGAGACAATCCAACAGACCTTGGCGACCGGGCGAAGGTTTTGTCGCCGTCGATCTTCTCTCCATCTTTTCTCCAACTTTGACCTCGAAAGTCATTGCCGATCCAATACCAGACGGAATGTCGCAAGCAGTATTCCTAGTGGTGCTGAGGTGCCGTGTAGGCGGGAAACACGGCGTATTCTAGCTCCATCCTTGTCAAAACGCCTGCTCGGTGGAAGTCGGGGTCGCTGGCGATTGCCCTGAACCAGAAGGCAAGGTGAGTGTCCCCTGCAAGAGCCATGCATACAGGCGGAGGCGGGGAAGCCCCGACCGAGGGCGGACAGTAGCCAGAAAAGAGGGGGAATGGCCGTCAGCTCTAGCTACTCGTGAAGGCAGAGCGAAACGACATGAAGTTCTAGATATGCCTCTTTGCTTCGACTTGTGGGATGGGGATGGCTACACACGCCTCCATGCAGAGAACCCCAAGGGCCATCCTTGACAACGACGCCATGGACTTGACGTGCTCTAACCAACAACAACAAGACGGGAGATGAATATCAAACCCACCCCCTCGGTCTACTCCCTAGCCTTAATTATGGGAATCCTCGGCCTCGATTCCGCGGTGCGTTTACCCCGACCTTCGATCGCCCACAATCATTCAAAAGGGACAGCGTCTGGCCAAATTCCGGGGGCCATACATAGCCTATGACTCTTCTCCCACACTCGCGTACCGCCTTTGAGAGTGTTGCCGAAGATGACTCCACCCGTGATGGATCAACCGCACCAGACCTCCTCGACGCAGCGAGGGCGCCCTCGACAGCGCTCGGCAGTCGCCTGTACCTGGTGTCATTCCCGGCGCGTGAAGTGCAATGCTGCGGCCAAAGGGACGCCATGTTCCAATTGCGAGGCCGCCGGGCGCAGCTGCATCCTTATCGAGAGCAAAAGAGGCAAGAAGAGGAAAGTGTCGACCTCTCCCTCCTTTGCCGCTCAACGCGACCTGTCAAGCATCGCACGGGCTTCCCCGGTAGAGGAGACGAGCCCGGCGCAGCATGGCAATGTCTACGATCCTCTCAAGGGTGTGAGGAAGAACCAGCCCAAGAGTCTGCGGGAGAGCCGTCCTCGAACGGCGTCCACCTCCACGACGTGTGTCCCTGACAAACCTGATCTGGCAGCCCAGGACTCGCAAGAAACACTCTATGCTCAAGTGCTCGACAAGGCCACAAACACGGGCATAGCCCCGGACGTCAAAGAAGGAGTTGTCCATGTCATGTACATGGGGGAGACGTTCAATTTGACGCATCTCTTGCGGCAGACCAATCCTGACTCTGCTCGGTCTACACGCAAGAGGCACTACGTGGTCCGGTTCAATCCCAAGAATCGAACGGCCAGTTCTGTCGAGGAAGAGGACCATGTGCTCACGTCGTTCCTGCAGCATCAAGGCTGCTTCACCCTCCCGTCTGTCCATACTTGCTACCAGCTGTTCCAGACCTATTTCGAATATGTCCATCCTCACTATCCCATCATTGATCGCGAGGATTTTGCTGCCCAGTACACTGATCTCAAAACCCCAGCTTCGTACCTGCTGCTACAGAGTGTCTTATTCATGGCCTCGGGACACTGCGAGCTATCTGTCCTGGTCGACGCGGGGTTCGAATCAAGATACCACGCTCGGAAGACGTTCTTCCAGCGAGCAAAGGCCCTGTACGACAATGACCATGAACCGAACAAGGTCACCGTCGTCCAAGCCGTATTCCTGATCAGCTTCTGGTGGAATGGACCGACGGATCAAAAGGACACATGGCACTGGCTGGGCATCGCAATCAGCCTCGCGCTGACGCTGGGCATGCACCGATCGACGCAACATTCCGACATGAAACCAAGAGATCGGTGCCTGTGGAAGAAGATTTGGTGGTCACTCTTCGCCGAAGACAAGCATGCCGCGACCGCGCTGGGCCGACCGGTCCATACCCGACGAAGAGACTGCGATGTTGAACCCCTCGCTATCACGGATTTCGACGAGCTTCCCGTCTCCAGATCAGACATCTTCGGCAGCCCTGAACGTGTCGACGGGCTCTATGTCATTGCACTGGTCGAGCTTTCTATGATTGCCGAGAGCATCGTCGAGAGATCCTTTACCGCCTTCAATGCTACGACCTCGGACAATGCTGACATGTTCCAGTCTTGCTCCCAAGCATTGGAGCAATGGAAGTCGGGGCTCCCGCTCGAACTGCGGATCGAATACACCAGCAGCTGTCTCTGGACGAGCATGCTGCATATTGCACACAGGTAAATGCCCCCTCCCGAATGATTCCATCCTTTCGACTGACGTTGTGCATGGCAGTTGGTTCGAGATCGTCACCCACCGGTCCATCTCACCGCAGAACTTGTCTCCACCGTCGATGAAGACGGCGCACTTTCTCGCCATGGACGCGGCGAACCGCATGGTGCGCATTGTCGAAGAGCTTCTGTCGCAGTCGCACATCTTGCACTGCCCGATCCACATAGTCCCCGCGCTGTTCGCCGCCATGGGCATGCAAGCTGTCGACATCTGCTCGGGCCAGTCGATCCTGGAACAACTGGGCGTTGTGAAAGTGAGACTGGCCATGATCGCCCTGCGCGAGCTGCAGAGCACCTGGCCCGTGAGCGGCTGGATCTTTCGCCTGTTTGCAAAGATTGTGCGCCGAATCCGCAATGGCGACGAGCTGCTCCCCAACGAGCCAGTTAATGCCTCACCGCCGGTGCAGATGAAGAGCCACCAACTCACCACCGAGGATACGAGTCCTGCGATGGCACAGAGCGAGGTGATGGAGCAGCCAGCACTAGTCAACGGCAAGTCTCAATACGGAGGACAAGACCCGAGCCTCACGGCGCCCATGTACGCGATGTCCACGACCCAACCCGCCGGCGCAGGCCGATACTTGTTTCCCGACGCGTCGAACCTGGCTATGCCGGTGAGTTATCCGGCAGACTGGGGCACGATACTCGACGATGGCGCATGGGGTGACTTGGAGTACGAATTTTAGCGATACTCGAGACTCGAGATACTTGCTCCAAAGGGGAGGACCAAAAAGTAAAAGAATGAATGGTGTTGGACCTCGTACTTGTATAACGTTCTGGAAAACAACGAGCTAAGAATAACATAAGCGTTAAAGTGCTAGAACAGGGGATCCTGATCACCTAACCTGCCTAGCAGTCCGTCCAACCTCTGCTCCTTCAATGAGACCGAAGACTCAGGCTGGCGGCTATGAAGAATGACAACGTCATACTTGATGCCCAAGTAAGAACCAGTCGGCTTTGACCATATCCACGGCCCATGGCTTGTACAGTACCTCGTAGGAGTAGCCATCACAGCAACGGGTCGGGAGGGGTATGCGATTCCTGCCTAGGTACCTAATCTCTCGAACGCGGACGCCGAAATGCACCTCAGGACCTGACCTCGTATTACAAGAAAGAGTCCCAAAAAGGAATGACCCAACTCCGAAGGTCACCCGTCCGTTACCTTACGCAGTGTAATCCATACCTTATCTACCTAGGTACTTCAGCCTTGCGCAGCTGCATCGTCCCCATTTTCTCATCCATCCATCCATCCATACATACAGTACATATCGAGATACCTTAACGATGCCCAAACCCACCAACATGCATTGCAACAACGGACCCAAGACCAGAACTTTTCCCATTCCCATTCCCGTGGCCACCGACCACCTGCAGTAACCCGCTAAATGATACCCCCGATTGATCGTATCCGTACATAGGTGGATAGAACGTCTGATTTGCAAATCATAACAAGCAAAAACCATGTAAACTGTAACCATCTGTTGACTTTTTTGTATCCTGCATTTCCTGGCGTAATATTTTTGGCTCGTAAACTCTAGATTCTAAAGGGTCAAACTCCTTCCGATGCATTTTTGCGTATGGCGTGCTAGCTTGCATCATTAAACATATCTCGTGGGCCTCGATAAGTATCTGACTCAGTGTATGATCGGAAAAAGTGATTTCGGCATCGATTCCTGACGCTTGTTGATGAGCGAGTAGTGCTATTCGAGTAGGAGGTCAATACGACCGTCGAATGTCGGCAAGTTGCGAAGTTTATCGATCCAACAATGGAACCCTGTCCTTCAGTGGCATTTTTGTGGCCTCATCTTCAATATCGCCTTCAGTCGTTACGCAACGGAAGGATAGCACCTCCATTGGATTTGGGCTCCCGTGGCTCCGTCTCGACCTTTCCTGTGACGATTCCTTCAAGCTTGGCCGTGATTCTCGCAAAGACTGGCTCCAGTTTCAAGTTCCAGAAGTGGCTTGCCACACCCACACAGGCTCCCATGATGACAGTCGCAAGAGCACATTGGAAATTACCCGGCAATGGGTACCGGTCCACATGATACTCTTCGCCATTTGGGTCGTGTTCGGTCATTGTCTGTTTCGAATGGCCGAGGTGTAGCGCCCACGCGAAGACTGTCCTCAAGAACATGCCGTGAATGAGGTAGATTGCAAAGCTGACTTTCCCAAGCCACAGAAGAGGTGGGCGGCTCAACGCCCAACGGGCGTGAGGGGAGATGAGAATACCAATAACAAGGAGAACCCCGCCCAGAGCGCCGTACATCCGTTCAAGGGCAAAGGTCGCATGGGAAGGGAAGTACTGTGTCGCAAGTTCACGAAGCCACAGGGACCAGGACGCCGCTTCAGCATAGGAACTAGGATATGACATGAAGATGAGAGAAATCAAAATGACAGGTGGCGAAATATAAGGCGAGTAAGGAGCTAGAACCTTGGGAATATCCGAGAGACTGAGTTCGCTCAGGGCAATGCCTAGGAAGCAGCAGAGGCCGACCCAGGCTGCTGATGGTTAACGTGTGCGTCCTCAGGAACAGTGCTAGCGGGCAACTTACGATCTGCAGTCATGTGGCTCCAGTTAAGAGACCAATATGCGAGGAAAAGCAAGGTAATCGTGCGCCAGGTAGGGGTCATGGTCACCACAAGCGACAAAGCGCTGATGATCATGATGCTGCCTTGGAGCAGGTATACAAGAGCCCATTGCGGTTGATCATATTCGTTTTCGTCGCCGTAAGTCCACGTCGCCCGAAGAGCGCCGAATAGGTCCAGGACTGCGTCGGCCCAGGTAGGGCTGGGTTCGGGAGTGTTGGTGTACAACCAGTATGCATCGCTCTGTGCCGACATGGAATACAGATCCAAATTGCAAATGAACCAAGAGATGATGGTGGCAGTGGTCGCCGGAAGCACGAGCCGGAAGATGCGACTGAACGACGAAGAGGCCAGTTTCTGCAGGGCTTTATCGACTTGTTGGGTTCTGGCGAGTTGAATAGGCTTCAACGCATTGACGAAGCCCATGAGAATGAAAAAGATGGCAACCCATGAATGACCGCTGGCCACAAGACGAAAAACAGGTCGTTGAAAAAGGTAGGGTTGGGTGCTGAAAAAGGCACAACATGGCGGCACCAGAGCTCTTGCATAACATATAACGACATGAGACGAAACAACAAATACTGCTGCGATGCCTCGGAGACCCTGGTTCTGGTGTGTTAATAAAGCTTTGTTGCTCTGATTTTTCTCAAACACCACCTACATCGGCCCAGCCGGTATCTTTCATAGCATGCTCTTTAACATCGGGATGTAGTCGAAAAGAGACGAATTGCTGGAGAGCACGACTGGCTCTGTCCATCATGACACTCATGACGATAGCCGACGATGGTGAACATGGCAGAGAATGAGAACTGCAGAGGTGTTGTTCTTCTGCAAAAATCCGGCCTGGAAAGGTGGTCGTTCAGCCTCAGGCGTTGGGGGTGTCAGATGTCTGACCCTACAGTGGACGACAAGGGTGGCTTGCAAGGGTTTCTGTGGGTATCGACTGGCTGGGTTCCTGTGTCCCCTGTCTCGTACCGCGCCGAACGAAGGGCGAGCAGGGCGCGAGATGGTGGAGGTGTTGGCGCAGACGGTGTTTGGGCTCCTCGCTTAGTCAGAGCTGCACACTTGGTAACCTGCGGCCTGTTCCTGGCAGCAAGTCCAAGGCAGAGCCAGTCTTGTCCCATTTGTTTCAACTTATATGATCCTTCTCTTCATTAAACGCTATCTGTTGTTTGTCTTGACTGTGCCGTACCTACCCAGTGACTGCCTCGAGCACCCACTCATCCTTCGACGCGTCATCGTCTCCCCTGGGTGATGAAAATCGCCAACGCGACTTCTCTCCGAGACTGGAATTTGAAACACGGAAGTGAAAGACCCTTGCAGATGCCAGGGGCCCAAGGGCCCCAGCACTCACGCATACAACCACACACGTACACAGACAGAGCACATACACGCCATATTGTAAGAATTGGGAGGGAAAATAATTCAAACTGGTAGCTTCGTGGTGGTACAAACTCTATTGAACCTTCCAAATTTGTAGATTCCCGTGTCCATGGGCGTCCCTTGTACCACCACTGCAAAAAGCCATCAACAACCTCTCAAGTGTGACAGTAACACCCTGCCATTCCCAGCACAATGGATCAACTATCTTTGTTCCCCTGAATCTTTATAGCTAGCACAAAATCAAAAGAAGATGACGCTAAACAGACAGACGGCGTATCCGCTGCCCTCAAGGACAGCTACCATTACGTGAAAATCGCCTTCTCAAATGCCGCCACATCTCCTCCTGCAACTCGGACAGCCTTCAATGCCGCTTCACTCAGTTTCTTCCTCTTTTCTCTCGCTTCTTGCTCTCTCCGCGCCCTTGTCTTGGAGCTTCCGCTCGGTGCTACATCACTCAACAATTTGGCAGAGTCCTTAGGCGTGAAGTTCACAAAATCAATCACAGCCCCTCCGCCAGTAGGCGTCTTGGGTGCTTTGGGCGTCCGAGGTGGTCGAGATGATGATCTCGCCCGTGGCGCGGGAAGAGGATCTTGACCAGCACTGTCCTTGATTGGTCCTGACTTGTGGATCGACTTCCTTCGGCTTTGGCTGTAGTCGGTGACGCTGCGGGTCGGCGATCGCGCAGGGTTGCGTCGCGGACTGACGTTGGTGGGCGACACTGACGGCGTCGGTGATCGGGATGGTGACCGTCGTTGTTTCCGAGGCGTGTTGAAGGGAGAGAGGTCCGGAAAGACGTGAGACGGAGGTGGTGGGAGAGGTGGATAAGCATACATCGGATTGGGTGCCGTTGTCGCAGCAGGGTAAGGCAGCGCAACACCAATGGGAGCAGATACTTCCGGGAGATAACCCTGTGGCTCATAGAGCACAGCTTGACTCATCTGTTCCAGCTCCGGATAGCGGATTCCGAGTCCCGCCAATGAGCTGTCATTCGGCTGATGCAGAATCGGATGAGGCACACGTTTCGGAGTGGGAGCAGCCAATGCAGGGTAAGACTCCTCTGGTGCCAATGTCGGCAGCGGAGGATGTGCAGTCACTGTTGGGGGCGAGAAGACAGCTTTTGAGTGCATGGTGAGGGTAGTATTCGAGGTATGCGTTCTGGCACCCTGCGACTGGGTTGAGCTACCTGATGACGGCAGGCTTGTGCTAATTGGAGATTGCATCGAATTCGGCTCATGCATACCATTCAGGTCATGCAGAAAAAAGGAATCGCCTCCGTAGGCCTGCTGGCCGTCTCGAGACCTCTCATACTGCGGGCTGAGTAGCGCGGGATCAATGGCACTGGTCTCTGGGTGGGTCGGGCTCTTGTACTCGTCAAAATACGGATTGACTCGGCTTGATAGGCCCTGATTTTGGGTCATTATAGCTGCATTCATGTCGCGGGCTAAACAGCCTTGTTGACTCTGCTTGTTTGAGAGGGGATGAGGCTGCAACGGCCGTTCGTACGGCATGCGCAGGTGGAAGTTTTGAAAGTCTTGTTGCCAGTTGCTCGTGTCGCCATGGCCGGCGAGCGGCGATATCGGGAGTTGTGCATACATCGGGCTCGGTGATAAGGTGGTTTCGCAAGAGAAGGGAGGCCGGATGTATGTCGTGGGATCAAATCCTCCAGCAGCGGGTGAGGTGACAAATCTCTTTGTTCGGCTGGGCGAAGTGATCTCAAGCGGCGACACGGGACCTGGCGCATGATGGAAGTTGGGGTTGATGGCATCCATTGTCTCAACTGGGTCTGTCCGCTTTGTTTCTGGTCTGCGCGTTTTTTCTACCGCAAGCCTTGGAGGCTGTTGTCTTTGCTTCAAACACCACACGCCTCTGCGCCATGGTTGAGGAGGTGAATGCCCGATCTTTACCGTTGAGGAATCAAGAGACGGAAGTCTGTATTCGTCTTGGTTGAAGGCGTCGGCGAAAAGAGCTTCGAATTGGTCTGGATGGGCTTTATTTTCCTCATCGCTGCCGTCCAGCCTGTACATGTCCTCGTTGAAGAAGTCGTCAAAGGAATTTCCCTCGTCGGGAACATTGGGGAACAGCATCTTGAAGGCTCGGTCTTCTGTTTGGATTAGGCAGTCAGGAGAGCTTGTTAGGGACATGGTCAATATTGGTGGACATCATGAATGCTCGAGTTTTGTCCAAGGGATGACAGGGACGGGAGCCAAATGTAGGCCACATGAGGAAAGTAAACAACATTTTGCAAGTACCCCGGAAACCCAGTGAGAGGGCCAGAATACTGAGGAATGCGAGAATGGAATTCGTTATATAGGGTCCAAGCGTGGGCGGCATCAAATCATTACCTGGGAGAGAAATTCGTCGAGGCTCTCGGCTCATTGCGAAGGCCTCAATATGAAATTCCCCAGGGCACAACCCGTTCTCGAGAACGCGCTTTTCAATGCATGAAAACACCGTGATCGGCCGAAGATGCTTCCAGCTACTCGCCCGCGACATGTAATCCTGGTTTGCGGATGGAAGTTGCATCTCGACGACTTTCCTGGACAGCCGTCGGAGCATTTCAGGTATCTCAAAGTCGTGTGCCCTTATTCCCTTACCGTTGTTTGGAACAAGCAGACTTCGTGCTTGCGCTTTGGTGAGCACACCTCTGGTCAGGAAATATTCGAATGCCCAATGTGAAAGAATGTCCGCCTCTTGACCTTGCCACCAACGGGCTTCCCTGGCTTTTTGTATGCAACAAGACTCTAGAACGAAGCCATGGTAATTCGACGGCATCAACGAAGGTGAGATTGCAACAGTCGCTGTGCATATCACGCCATAACGCAGCAGTTGGTGGTGGCAGCGTGCTTGCGCTGAGTCATGCATTGATTGGGCCGGCACGGCGTCTGATGGCGTCGGCCACCAACGTCATTGGGCGCCCCTCAGGCTGACTTTGTGGGGGAGGCAAACAACTGAGCGAGAAGGCGAGGTCGACGCTGGGCTGCACCTGGTGATTTATCAGCGCAGGGCATGAAGAGAATTTTCTCCGATGGCAGATGCTTTGAAAATCTCTTACTGGGCCCTTGAGCAGAAACACAGTAGATTGCACCAGAGAGAGAGCTGCCAGCAGAGGGCAAGGTGGGGGGATGAGAGGACGGGAAGGAGATAACCGCCTTTCCAGGTTTGCTATCTGGCTGTGGCAACTGCTCACGTGGACAATCAAAGCGCGAGAGAGAAAGAGACAGAGTTTGATACGGCGGCGATGGTGAATTGAGGACAACTGACACCTGTGCACTACTAGTACTGTCACCCACTGTCACTGCTGCGGTGAATACCTACCTCTCGCTAGGTACCTAGTAGTAAATAGTAATGAGTAATGCCCGTGGTTCTAGTCCCAGTGAGACACTTCCGTTGCCTTCTGGGGGCTGCCACCCACGCGCCTTGCCCCTCTGTGATTGGCCCGGCCCCTGCGGCCCACCGCCTTCCCCCACCTGCCACTTCAATTGCAGTGCCTATTGCCACTTGCTCTCTGCCTGCGCCTGCCGCCTGCCGCTTGCTACTTAAGCCGCTCTTCTCTCACTTCTCCCCATCTTCTCTTCCTTCTTACCACTCCATCCCAACTCTCTACACTTCAACCACCAACACCCTTTTGATCTCTTCATCATCTCATCACCTTACAACATCATCTGCTTCATCCCAGGTCACCGCCGCCATGCAAATTTTTGTCAAAACCCTTACTGGCAAGACCATCACGCTTGAGGTCGAGTCCAGCGACACCATCGACAATGTCAAATCCAAGATCCAGGACAAGGAGGGCATTCCGCCTGACCAACAGCGCCTGATCTTCGCCGGCAAACAACTCGAAGATGGCCGCACCCTCTCCGACTACAACATCCAGAAGGAGAGCACCCTTCACCTGGTCCTCAGACTCCGCGGGGGTATGCAAATATTTGTCAAAACCTTGACGGGAAAGACGATTACTCTCGAGGTTGAGTCGAGCGACACGATCGACAACGTCAAGAGCAAGATCCAGGACAAGGAAGGCATCCCGCCTGACCAGCAACGTCTGATTTTCGCCGGAAAGCAGCTGGAGGACGGCCGGACGCTGTCGGACTACAACATCCAGAAGGAATCAACCCTCCATCTCGTCCTCCGGCTTCGCGGCGGTATGCAAATTTTTGTCAAAACCTTGACGGGAAAGACGATTACGCTGGAAGTTGAGAGCTCGGATACGATTGACAACGTCAAGTCGAAGATCCAGGACAAGGAGGGGATTCCGCCGGACCAGCAGAGACTGATTTTCGCGGGCAAGCAGTTGGAAGACGGGCGCACTCTGTCGGATTACAACATTCAGAAGGAGAGTACGCTGCACTTGGTGCTGAGATTGCGCGGTGGCCAGTAGATGGTCAGTGGCGATTCGATGGCAACGAGATGACCAACTCAGGATGCGGCGTTGTGACTTTGTGTGTGGCGGGATTGATTGCCTGCGGGTGCGGGTTCTATGACATGACAGCGGACTACATACAGATCCAGTATTGCTAGGAGAATCATCAAGTTGCAGCGAGGAAAGACGACCTCGGACTGCATTCAAGCTTGCTTCGGATTTTGCAATGAGTGAAGAATGGTTGCGCCGCCTCCACACTGCGTTGGAATGATGAGCGCTGTGCTGGCGTGAGCTCAAAGTTCAGACAATACGTAGTAGAATTCTCAGGCTTGATGATCCGTTAATGCCGATGATTAGTTTCCTTTTGTCATTACAAACATATTGCTCATTGCTTAATTTGCTAGTCTGATTCTTTTTCTGCCACTCCCTGACAATAGTCCTGACCCTGTTCTCCAACCCCTTACTCGGTACAAGCACAATCGTGCGAATTCTGTGGTAAGTGACTGAGGTGCTGAAGGTGCAAGGGCAACTTTCAATGTTATTCATGTCAGGAACAATCTGTGATCCATTCGTGGCTGGAAACATGAGCATTATTGTATATATCAAAAAGAGACAGGACTGGTTCCAGCCACACTCTGATGCTAGTGATAAATGAGTGACAGTGGCGAGCCTTCTTCACCAGTCTTGATGAGACACAGGTGACAGGCTCGACCAGCCAGCGTGCCCGCTCAGCATTGGTCCACCACCTCATGTCTTCCAACGTTCAAGCCCCAAACTTACCAGGTGCCAATGGGTTCCAACAATGGCCCAACCCAGTGATTTCCTCCTGTGGCATCTTCGTGGCCTTGCCAATGCATGTAGGATGCAGAGTACCAGAGGACTTGATCCTGATGTTGAACAGATGACTCCTCCTGGCTCATCTTGATGGCGTTGAAGTTTGCTTGGGTACAGTCAGTCGATTCGGGCGGCCATTGTCCTCGAATTGTAGTGCAGCCGTCGTCTCTCAGAGCATCCGCCTTGACAAGCCACAAATCGCCCACGAAATACTTAGAAGTATCTTCAGGGTCACTGGCCTTCCGATCTGTCTTGCCAGGCGTCAACCTGTACCCCCGGTTTGAGGCGGTGTTGACAATGTCCCAATATCTGTTGTCTGCCTTCTCCATCCGCCCCGTGAACTTCTGCGCGGTACATTTGTTGCCGTCGCATTGGCGCACCTCGTTGTTCTTGGAGGTTTCAATGTCGAAGTCCAGTCGCCAAAACGCGTGGTGATGATGCTTGACACACACGCAATGAAGATCGGCCTGGTTCACGCCGCCAAACCCCCACCGCGGCGCAATCGTGCCATTGGCGCTCAAAGTCCATTGAGAAACATATCGGTACCAGTCCGCCTTCAGTTGCGACCTGATGACCACATTGTCATCGTAGACATCAAAAGAAACGCCTCGAAAACCCTCTGCATCAGGTCTGCCGTCGACGAACGTTTTCGATCTGCCTCCCGTACACTCGCGAAAGCCTGGCAAGGTGTCTTTACCAGGACAGTCAAATGGATACTCTTCGTTCTGCCAGTCTCGGAAAGTAGGCCCACAGTCTTTAACTACTTCCAGATAGTTCACGTTGAGCATCGGCAAATGTGCTTGCTTCAGCACCAGCCTGTTCTTATATCGTACCTCGGTCAAGTCCACTCCGGAACCCATGTTGCCTGATGACGATCTAGGCCTAGTCACATCGAGCTCCCAAAGTGCATTGTTGGCAGAATCTGTAATTTTCACGTGTGCCGTCCTCCCTGCTGCCTCAAGTACCTTACCCTTCACTCCCTGGACGCTTTTGTTCTCCCATACTGCTTGACAGCTTTGCAGCGCTTGTGGGCGCTGGACTGGAGTTGCCGTTCTTGTATACATATTGACGTCGAACAAGCGGAGTACCTCCTTGCTGCTATTGCCAGCCTCGATGCGAAGGATTCGAGGCGTCGACCCGTCGGGATTCGTTTCATGTACGATGACAGGCATTCTACTGAAGACGGTCGCATTTGGCCCAAACCCCGCAATGGAGGCTGCATCGAGAAGTTCTTCCTCGTTCGGAAGAGGCTGATGGTTCGTTATCTCGACCGACGCCTCTGATAGAGGTCCAAGTGCATCATCGACGTTCACGTAAACTGTTCTGCCGTTCTCGTAATCTGCCACAACGGCTCGAAAGCTGTTGCGCTCATACTTCTCGTTGGGCTCACGCAGATTGTCAACATGGAGGAGCCGATGGCTCGGTTTTCCGTTCAGAACCTCGTCAGCCTCCGCAGCCAACACGTCGCGAACTTGTCCGGAGTTGAGGACTTGAGACACCGCAGTCGCGAGAGCTGTGTGACTGACCAGCGAGGATGGAGTCTGTATGTATAGTTTAAGAGACGGTGTGGTCGTAGAAGCCAAGACCGATTGCTCCTCCCACGCATAGGCAAGTGGAAGGAGCACCAACAAGGAGGAAAAGGCGCTACACTTCTGTAACAATGTCAGGAAGGCTCTAGATACCAGTTACTTCATCTCACTTACCATGGCTGAAAACTGCTTTGCGCATGTGGTCCGTTTTACTCGAGGCCCCGGGCTGAGAGCGCCATTCAATACCTATATGCATCGGCCTACAGCCTGATGCTGTCCGCGGGGACCAAGTTGAGGTCAAAGAGCAACTCAATGCCACTCGGCCCAGCGGAGGCGATCAGACTGCAGCTGCAGTCAAGTATCACACACCACGGCATGAGCGCTTTCCAATCAGCTCTGGAGTGTCCAGCATCCAAGCTGTGACTTACCACTTGAGAATCAATGGACGAAGCCCCAAGCAATGGGATTCGCTGATCCCCATGCAACTCGAATACCTTACATGAAGTGTGGCGATCAAGGGTCTGGTCATTGTGTTCCAAGCACTTGTCGATGCACGTTTATCTACCTTTTCCCTAAAGACATCAGCTGAATGTACACGTGGTAATACACATCTGGCTGCAATTCCCCCTCAAGTTTCCCAAAAAGAAATGGCCGGCGAAATGAGGCATCTTATGTTGATATTTTTCGCGACGGGTTACAAACCTTCTAACCGAACGAATTGTATCGACAAACCAGCCCATGCTGCATTCAATTGCGCAGAAAATGGTCGTGGATTCCAGCTCTTCTCAACCCTGCTACAGCCTGAGAGTGTGCGCACGAGGCCTTGTGGATGTGTGAGAGCCGGATGCTGCTCGTAACAATCACCCTAGTACCTCCAATGACACAAATCTTCCTGAAACATTCTGGTCTCGACAGGTGCGGCCCCATGTTTCCTGATCGATATAGGTTGAAAAATGACGATCAGTAGTGACAAAGCATTGTGGTGGCGAGCTGAACAGAGAGTCTGGAACAACGCAGGAGGGATAATGGACCCTTGGAGGGAGTGCGAGAGTAGTCGATGTGCGCTTTGGGTACTCCCTACTTAGGACTTCCGGAGGTCTTCCAGCCTTCTTCCAATCCGGACTTTGTGGAGGCGAGCTGAGTATTAGAACCTCATAGGAGGAAACACGGGGCTTGGTCTTCGCTTTGGGAACTTGCAGATCAAGCTTGTCCCAATTCAAGCCCCTCAGCCAGCCACTCGAGTTGTCCGGGGACAACATCGCTTTTCATCCTTGTCAATCCCTAATCTGTCCAGAATTCCATGACAGCTCCTTGTCTCTTGTCTGACTGCGAAGGACCCCTTATTTGTAGGTGAGCTCCCTTGGCACTCCAGACCCGACAAAAGTTGCCGAAGAGAGCATGTGCGCGCTGACGTGGAAAACGTGAGGGTGGCTTAAGATAAGGCTGTCACTTGCCGCAGGATCGGTGCGCGGGCTAAGGGTGATGTCGTGTAAAGAGTGTGGATGTCTAGCGACGCATGGTCCAGGTTCACAGAGGAATCGTGGTAGAGCATGTGATAATAGTAGCAGCTTCGTGGTAACCACCAACGCAGGCTGGCATATTGAGCCCTATGAAGAGCTTCTTAGGGAATACTTTCCACGACGAGGCTAGTGAGAGTTCGAACAGACCAGGCCATCATGATGATGAAGCGGCAGCAAGCTTTCGGGGCGTAGACGCTAACCATCCTCTGGTGCTAAAGGTACCTTCACGACCCTTCTAATCCGCCTTCGTCCCTTGTTATATACCCTCGACTTATGTGGGCGGTCACAAACTACGAACAAGTTGACACTGCTATCAAGCAGATGAGAAGGCCGTGGGGCACCAGCCATCGCTGTTGTTGCCACGCGCACTCTCGCTCTACCGTGAAAAGCGAGACTGAAACGGCCGCTGAGATGTTAACATCAGTCGCCCCGGAATTGAAAGATTTCCCTTTGGTCAATTAGGCTTCTAACTTAGCAATATAGGCCTCTTTGGCGGCCAAACTACCAGCAACCCCGATGATCATGAATTCCAGCAATTCGTCACCAGTGTTCTTGATCAAGGCACTCTCGCCTAGCCGGAGAGGAACGACACCCCCGATACCGATCACCGCCGCTGTCGCATCGTGAATCGTTCCCTCTGCACCTCTGGGCGCCACCGTCCCAGAACCCGCCAGCACATAGTACACCTCGCTCATGTCTACCTGCTGCTGGTTTGCGCCCACCACTGTCCCCGGCGGCAAGACCAGGTGATCGATGTAGGACCACGCTGTGTTGAAGACGCTGTGATTGAGCACGCGCCGGTACTGAGCTGTCCCCGATCCGCCATTGGAATTCTGCACTGGTTTCAGTAAAGCCCGATTCAGATGCATCGACATGAAAGTCGGACGGGGATCGAGCGGTACATCCACCCGCGGATCGCCGAGATCAAAGGCGTCGTAGGTCTTGGTCAGACCGACGTTAATGTTCATCCACTGGACCGGCTTTTCCGTGGCGTTGAAGATGCCGTGCGAGTGTCCAAGCCGGCAGGGTACGCCAACGGGTCCTTTCAAAAGCGCCGTCCTGCCATCAATGGTGAACTGCGCCTCGCCATCCAGGATGACGAACATTTCTTCGCAACGGTTGTGGAAGTGAGCTCCAATCCCGCTCTTGGGCTGGATGACCCCACGATGGAGAAAGATCAGGTTTGAGTCCAACGCGTCCGCACCCAGCAACCCAAAGTAATTCAGCGTCCCCGCACCATCATGGGCCGCAGCGCGACTTTCGTATTTCGAAGGATCTGTGTGAACAATGCGCTGGGCCAGCGAGACAGGATTCGCTTCCGACATGGCAGCAGGGTAGGCGCAATGTAGCGGTCATGTACCAGGCTTTTTGAATGGCTGTTCCTCGAAGGGAGATGTGCTATGTTGGAGAAAGCCACAGGTACGAGGTATATATCTCCATGTTGTCTATTAGCCTATTTTCCAACCGTGTATAGACCGGATATCGTCGACTTCAGAGGGTGAGTGCCCGAGGGGGTTTGAGAGGCGGCACGGCCTGGGTGAGTCGCACGTGAGCTCGGCGCAATTGTCCCACCTAGAACTCTTCGCGTAGTGGCACAATGCCATCCTGCTTCTCCCTCTGTTCCAATATTTTCCATGAAGATTCGCAGTCATGGTACTTCTCGTGCATTCTGCCCTGGTTTTCAAGGACGACTCGTGACTGTCGTCAATGTCCGAGAATGACGGCGTGCGGTTCGCCACTTCTGGAATCTTGTATGAACACGGTCCAGAAATGAAATGACCTCGCCTTCTGATGACCGGCCGCAATTTTGATTCTCTTCATGTCTCTTTCACTCTCGCTTTACGCTTTACGCAGTGATCTTTGTGCCGACGCGTGTGCGACATGCCTGATTACTTCTTTCATGTCGCGGTTGAATTGTTTCCAGATCCAACCCTCAAAGCGAAGCAAACTGACCGGCAGCAGCCTCTGAGCCTCTCAACCTTTTTCAGAGCCTTGAAGCCGTTTACCAGTTCTGGAGGAAGACGAGAGTCGCGAGATCACCTTTTTGACCGCAAGAAAGACCATCTCTCTACGAGCCCTGCTCGTCCATATCAATCAGCGCAGTCGGAACAGATCCCTCGTGACCTCTGCCACTCTGACCCCGAGGATCATCGTTTAGATACCATCGTCCTAGAAAGTACAGATATGTCGGCCCATTCGGGCGGGAATGAGGAGGGCCTGGTGGCAAAGGAAAACATCATCGGAAAAGGGATTGGTAGCGCGATATCGGGCCACCACATGAAAGGACGGTACGAACCCTTGGAGAGCCACGACAGCGCTGAAGGTTGGGGGATTGTTCACCTTTACAGAGATGCGGAAGAGACGGCTGGGCTATACAAAGACTCAGTCTACCGTTCAAGTGATTTCTGGAGCGATGGATTGCGCAATCCGCCGTCAGGAAAGCCACACCCTCCGCCCAAGGATGAAGACTGTACAACCCTGTGCATCCTGGCGGTTCCATCGTATATGACGCCTTCGGACTTTCTCTCCTGGGTGGGCGAGGATACACGGGGCGAAGTCAGCCATTTCAGAATGGTGCGCACCTCAAGGGCAAACCGCTACATGGTCCTCATGAAGTTTAGACATGGCAAAAAGGCAAGAGAGTGGCAGCACGAATGGAACGGCAAGGTTTTCAATAGCATGGAGGTGAGTGCCCCCAATCGGCTACTTTCGAGACATACTGACAATCCTGCAGCCGGAGACCTGCCACGTTGTGTTTCTCAAGTCAGTGGAACTGGTCCAGACTCCATCGTCCGTGGATCAAAGCACAGGGCCGAGCTCGCCCACAACAAGCTACCCTCGCATGTCGAATGATCCTTTTGTTCCAGCCTCTGCGACGACAAAACCACTCGCACCGCGAACCCCATCCCTGGTCGAACTGCCTACTTGTCCGGTCTGCCTTGAGCGCATGGACGAGACCACAGGCCTTTTGACCATACCTTGCCAACACGTTTTCCATTGTACGTGCTTAGAGAAATGGTCTGGCGGCGGATGTCCCGTCTGTCGGTATACTCATGACGACTTCTCCTCACGACTGGCTTCATCCAAATTCAAGAGCAAAACATCCACAGGAGAATATGAACCATACGATGGCCCGCTAGAGTGTGAGGTCTGCCACGTGGATACAAGCTTATGGCAATGTCTCATATGTGGGAAGATTGGTTGCGGCAGGTATGAAGGCAAACATGCATACGCCCATTTTGAAGAGAGTGGACATACATTCAGCATGGACCTGGAGAGTAAGCGAGTCTGGGACTACGCAGGCGACGGTTATGTGCATCGAATCATCCAAGACGCTGCGAAACCGGGCGAGAAATTGGTCGAACTACCGGGCAGACGACGTGAGCCGACCGCTCTCCAGGGAGAGGAGGACCTCGACGTTGCCAAAATGGACAATATCGCCTTGGAGTATACGCACCTGCTCACAAGCCAGCTAGAAAGTCAGCGGGTGTATTTTGAGGAAGTTGTCCAGAGAGCCGTGGACAAAGCCTCGGAGGCAACCAAGAAAGCAGAACGGGCGATGGAGGAGAGTCGCCTCGCCACAGAGAGACTCTCGACTCTAGAAAGCGAACATGATTTGGTCGCCAAAGGTCTCGTTCCAGAGCTGGAAAAGGAAAAAGCACGACTTGAAAAACGAAGCGCAAAGTTTGAAGAGATGGCCAGGACCATTAACCAAAAGTACCAAGAAGAGAAGGCACTGACAAAGTCTCTGATGCAGAGGATTGAGCATTACGAATCTTCCCAGGAGACACAAGTGGACAAGCTGAAGCAGACGATACAGAGACTCGAGGAAGAAAACGCCACCAAGGACCTATTAATGGAGGGCCTGAGGGACGAACATCGTGATGCTATGATGCAGATCTCCGCCCAGAGAAAGTTACAGGAGATGGTGGAGAAGGGCGAGCTGGAGCAAGAGGATCTAGAGGGCGCCGTCATTGAAGCTGGGCCTGCTCCGGCCCCGAAGAGGACATTGCGCGGAGGGAGAGGCAGGAGAGGCCTCAACAATCAGAGCCGCAATCCTGAAGCAATGAAAAATCCTTCGCAGCAGCAGCAGCAGCGAGTAATTTCGGGCGGCCCAACACCGTCTGCTTCCAAAAGCATACCCGAAGAAGCCCAATCTATCTACGAGGACATCTTCGGCGAGAGCTCACGGAGCCAGGACTGGGACGAGGAGAAAGCGAAGAAGATCCTCGACGAGTGTAGGGCCAAGCTGCTTGGGGAAGGTCTACTCGTCCCGTCGGCGCCGCACGTCGAGACCGAAGGCAGTAGTGATATCGAGCTTGACGGCGAAGAAGAGGGTGGTGGCGAAGCGAAGGCAAAAGCAACCGCCGCGAGGAAGAGGAAGGGGAAGAAGAAAGCGAAAAAGTGAGAGCAAAGATCTCTAGAGGCTACCCTGCCCAGGCTGGACTGTCGTGCACCGACGGTATGCATTTTTTTTATCCAGGATACAGAATATTCTGGTGGTGTCTCCGAACTGGATACCCTAGGTACCTACCTAGGTACCTTTGCGGCCGCTGAGCGTCAACATCATCTTGGTTAATCACTTGCTTAGGGAAGAGATTCCTTGCGCTGATCTCAAGAAAGGGAGGATTTGGACTCGAATCAATGATTTGATACCCTCTCCTGCCACCGCCGCCAGTCTTCCTCTTCATCTTCTTCATGGACAAATATATGTACACGGAATGAAGCCGTAGAAAAGACATTCGAGCCCGTCTCCTGTGATCTTTCCCCTCTCCGCGCGCTTCAACCTCGAGGGACTTTGATCCCATTATCAAGTAGTGGTGATATTAATAATAATAATAATTGTACAGGGTATGAACTGCAATTTGCTTTTGGGTAGATTTGGACATACATGAACGTGAGACGAGGGGGTTAGCAGGTTAAGACCGACATTTTTCAGTCGATGGATACTTATGGGATATGTCCCGGTTGTCGACCAAGGCGGGCCTTCCGATCATTCCAGCTTCTGCACCCCGAAGAAGTAGTTCCCGAACTCCTCACTTCCCCTTACGAACCGCCACCCCAAACCGGGGACATACACAACTCCCCTGGTGACGAACTCTCCCCACCGTCCTCCCGCATTGCCGGACTCGAAATAGTCCCGAAGCTCGCCCGGGTTGATGTATTTGGAGAAGTCGTGCGTGCCCCTGGGGACCACGCCGATCAGGGGTGCTTCGGCGATGAGTTTTGTAGTCAGGTAGGCGATAGGGGAGCGGCTGATGGTCGATCCCACGAGCCAGCCGCCGGGTCTTAGGTGCGTGGTTGCGGTGGAGAGGAAGGATGAGGGCGTGTCGATATGTTCGAGGACTTCGAAGACGGTTAGTATGTCGTATTTGGAGCCGTGAGTGGGAGAGAGGGGGAGGTCTTCGATCGCGCAGTTGAGATACGAGAGCTTGCCCGGGGAGGAGAGGAGAGGGTCACAGCGTTGGTGCTCTCGGGCGACCTGGATGACGCTCTCGGTGGGATCGATGGCTGTAACGTGAGATGTTGTGGGGAGCCGGGCCGCGGAAGAGGCGAAGATGCCTCCGCCGCAGCCGACGTCTAGGTATGAATAATGTCTCTTCTCTTTCTCGTTGTCGTTCTCGACGTCGGATTCGGAGGTGTAGGTGTCGAAGGTGTCGGGAGAAGGCCTTTCCAAGCACGAGCGGATGAAGTCGTGGCGGAGAGGGTTCATCAGATGGAGCAGGCGAGAGGGGCCGTGAGGATCCCACCACGAGGAAGCGAGGCGGGAGAAATGTGTGACTTCGGAGGCGGAGACGGAGGAGGGTGATCCTGTTCTCGTGTCTGCTGCGGTGGTGGATGAGTGATACCGGCGGCAACGTTGTGAGATTGTATTATGCCACGTCCTTGCTCTTTGCCGTGTCCTACACTCCCGTAGACATAGTCTTGCTGTCCGAGGTGACCTCCGCAGCACATTGATAGAGTATTGCTCAGCGATATTCGTCGCATGGCGGAGGGGTCGCACAGCGGGCGCAGCCATTTTCTTCCCGCAAAGAAGGTGTTTTATGGTGACGGAGATCCGCAGTCACGACACTGAGGGTGTTGCAAAGCGGGTGTCGACGCTACCGAAGCTCGACATCGTCTATGAGTGTAGGCATTGTATAGACTAGAGTGGTGCAGACGGTGTCTGCAGTGGTGGTCGGACTCGAAAACCCATTTCAATGGCCTCGGTCAAGTTTCTCGATGTTCGATGCGGGAAAACACTTGTGGAGCCGGGTGGGTGACGGGCGCCAATCAGAGCAATAGGGCCCAGGTACCTACAGTAATATATATATGGCCTGTGAGCAACGAGCTCTTTCTCTCACCACTTCGACCCAGACTGGGAAGCCAACTCGGAAGAGCTCTTTTTGACAGAGTAAGAACATCCTGCCATCTGAAAGCTGTCGCACGCCAGGTGCAGGTCGCCTCTACTGGAGCATCTCAGCTGGCTTTCCATCCACCACCCTGAACATTCCTCAGTCGGTCGGTTGACGACAGAGGGCGCCCCTACGATACTTGGATCTTCTGCTCATACAGGCTCTGACTGTCGAAGAGATCTCTGCTACCAAGTGACAGCACGGAGAAGTAGGTGTTCGGAATGCCGTATTCTGCATGGATCCTCTCCTTGACTCGGTGATGAGGTATTAAGAAAGTAGGTAAAGATCAGGTCAATCTCTGATATTCCACGAACGCTGCCACAAAGACTCACGTGGACTGAATCCCTTACTAGAGGCAGGGAAGTTCCTAATAGTATATATATATATATACGACGTTGCAGGAGGATTTGACACATACCTCGAGATTCAAGATCTTGAATTTCTTCTGTATCCGACGTCGCTCTTACATAAGTCATCTGGGCTCGAGGACGAGCTTGAATCGTCAGAGGCGTCGCGAAACTCGAGGCCTTGCCTCTACCCATCTCATCGGCGAGAAAGCCATCTCTAAGGTCATGCTGAAGATGTAGGAAGCCGTCTTACTCGGTGACCTACCCTGGCGTTAATTGGGCGTTCCTATATCGTCAGTTCACACCGGGCTTCTATCGAGCGTACACCTGAGATAAATGACCTATTGAAGTAAAGAAAATGTCGCCCGTCACTTTCATTGTCAGTTCACGGTTTTGATTGATGAAACACTATATCATGGTCAAATTGGATGGTCCGAGCCTTGTACCAACATAATATGTGCTAGAGCCGCCTCACTTTGGCCAACCCCTCATACAGGAGGTCGGTAGACCGCAATTAACCGGACGGGTTCGGCATTTTGGCTGATGCCGAATCTCCAACTGCACGGCGCGCCCATATAAAAGGTGACTGCCGGAGTGGGCCGGCAACCTCTCCTCTCTTCCTGAACAAGGTATCTCGGCTGCCGTATTATGGCTGAGATAACCGCGCAGACGACCCGCCAGATCAGGCGAAGAGCTAACCTGGTCTGTGTGCGATGCCACCAGAAGAAGGTAAATTCGCCGCCGAGCTATTCAATGTCAGCACGATCCATGTCTGACCACGGGTGACCGGGCATCAGATCAAGTGCGACCTCAGCTCGCTCACGACCGACCGCCAATGCAGCAATTGCCGGGCAACCAATTCCAGTTGCACGTAAGTGGGAAGGCATGTTTGGTCGCTCTCCAGAGCACATGGCTCAGAACGATGCAGTGCTCGACAATCCAGACGCCGTGGTGCTCCCCATCGTATGAGCACCAGCTCCACCGGCCTTCCACCTTCGAATCTCGAAAGCACTGTTTCGGGCACCCCGTTGAATCGAGACAGCTATACCCCGACCAACCCACCCGACACTGTGACCAGAGACAATGACACAGGACAGATCAGAGCAGGACAGCCTTTCACGAGCACGACAGGTGATGATGTTGGTGAGCGGTACGGTACAGGGCATATTGGCTCTAGGCCGACTACATTGCCCGAAGGACACCAAGGGCACCGGGAACGGGCCTATCTGGGACAGTCTGGGTTCATGGCCATGTTCGACCATCCATCCCGAGAAGAACCTGATCAGGGCATCAGCCCGTTGATGACACCGAGCCATCCAATGCCTGAATTGCCTCTAATTCTGCGACAGAGTTATGCCGAGACGTTTGTGGAATTCTGCTACCCGTGGTGTCCCGTCATACACCGGGAGGACCTTCTTGACGACCGCTCCCCCTTTGCACGGTCCCAGCTGCTGCAACAAGCCATAGGACTCTTAGGCACGACAATCAATCCCCCAAGACTTTCCCACCAAGCCCGTCGTGTACACTACGAGAGGTTCAAAGTTCTGTTTCATGGCAGCATGGAGCGAAACCCGTTGGTGAGAATCGTCTCAATCATCCTCATCTATTGGTGGAGCGCTGGCCCCCCTAGTGTGGTCAGTATGGATAGCCAATACTGGTGGACATCCATTGCGATCCGGCTCGCCCAGGAGATTGGTCTCCATCGTGAGGCAACTCCCGGACAGACGATGAGACTCGGCGAGACAACAACCTTGAGACGTTGCATTTGGTGGACATTATTTGTGAGTTCTTGATTTTCCCCTGTCCTGGCAATGCTGATTCCCTTGTGGGCGAGAGAACGCTTGACGTCGGTGTGTCAAGGACGCCCGTGCATCATCCACCCCGAGGACACCAACGTCAAACTTCCGAGCCTGGATGAGTTTCCCCGTGACCGACGGGACCAGGCCGAGATCTTCATCTCCTGGGTCCAGGTCTGCGAGATCATCGGGGACTTGTCCAAGCACCTGCGCAATCGAAGCGATGCAACCGGATCTACTTTTGAGCTCGCACAGAGGCTTATCAAATGGGCCAATGCACTGCCACAGCGCTTGTGGTTGCCATTCAGCACCGCGACGACCTCCCACTTCGACCGCCATGTCCACCAGCTCCACCTGCCGTATCTGTCCGCCATCACCCTCCTCTACATGAGTGCCTCGACGCAGCCGCTGCCCAAGGCATACGGCGCGGCCGTCCTTTCAGCTTCGTGCGTCGCGCGCATCTTCGAAGACCTCTTGGCTCGGGGATCGGTTGCATTCCTTCCCGGCGTGGCGGGCTGGTACATCAGCATCGCCATCCTTGCCCTCCTGCATGCGCGCCGGATCGAATCCTTGAAGGCCGCCGCCAACGCGCAAATCGACATTCTCTTCCTTGCGCTGAGGGAGATGTCCCATCTCTGGCACTCGTCACGGATGTTCTTGTTGGGCTTTGAGAAGCTGCTCAGCGGCCTCAACCCTGACACGTCATCTGCCTCGCCCCAGGTGGCGGGCGGCGGCAATCCACCTCAGGCGCTCGACTTGAACGAGTTGGATATCGCGGATGGCATCGATTACCACGACTTCTTCCCCAGCGCCACACCCGAGACGACCCAGCTATTCTCGGTTCTCTTTACCCATCACCCACCCTCGATCTTCGTCGAGGCCGAATGGACCAACGACCTCAGCCTGCAACTCCAAACCATGTTTGGTCATCCGTACGACGAGCTGGATCTCGGACTTGCTGTGAATGACATTTGATTCTCCCAATGGTCATCTAATCTTCTCGTCAAAGGTCACTGGGTACCTTGATAATTGGGACAAAGCAGTATGGGCTGGGAAGTGGACCTGCACGAGGATTTGAGGGCGTATTGAACAACTAATTTCCAGCGTCTGCTTTCTCATAACGTAGACCCTCGGAGTCCTTTTTAGGCTTGCAGGCTCGAACTACCCTTTTCTTGATAAATCAAACAGGGCGTCAACTCTGGAGGTTCAAACGTGCGACTTCTTGCGAAACGTCCATCTGTGCCCGGTTCAAGCGGTCGGCTGCGGTATCAAGAAAGTGGCCCGCATCTCCACCTTTGAATTACCGAGTTGCGGGGAGGGAAACCCAAGGGGCATTAGCTATAACCGATATTATACCTCATCGCGAGGGAGAATATCCTTTCCCTTAGCCAAAATACTCGAACTCTCACAAATTCGAGCCTTCCTCTAAAAGCAAAGTGAGACGAAATCTTTTCGTCCTACGAATCGTGAGAAAGATCCTCCCCCAAAAGCATGGCTGTGGATCTCAAGGGCAAAGGAGCCATAGTCACAGGAGGCGGCTCCGGTGAGAATAAATACACTACCCTACCGTACCCATGGTATCCGAGTATCATCCAGCTGACCCTTGTTCCAAAACGAGAACAGGCATCTGTCTATCCTTTGTCCAGCACTTGTACCGCGCGGGCTGTAATGTCCTGATCTGTGATCTCGCCCTGCATCGCGAGGCGGTGGCGTGGCTTGATACGATCCAACCAAAAAGCAGCACTGATACTAATGGCCCTACTACTGCTAGTAGTAGTACTACTGTCGACAAACCGCCAGGACCACCACGGATATCCTTCCTCAAGACGGACGTCTCGGACTGGAAACAGCTAGAGGCCGCCTTCGAATGCTACACCCGCGAGTTCGGGGCCCCAGTGCCGGACATCCTGTGCCCCGGTGCAGGCGTGTACGAGCCGTCGTGGAACAACTTCTGGAACGACCGTGACGACAGTTCGTACTCGCTCCTGCGGATCAACCTGGAGCATCCGCTGAAGATGTCGCGCATCGCGATCCGGAAATGGGTCCAGCACGGCGCGCCGGGCATCATCGTGCACGTGTCCAGCACGGGCGCGCAGAAACCCAGCATGCTGACACCCCTCTACGGCGCGGCAAAACAGGGCATTAGCAACTTCACGCGCGGCATGGCGCGGTTGCAGGATATGGAGAATATTCGCGTCGTCGCGGTCGCTCCTGGGCCGACCATGTCGCCGCTCATGTACGACCACCCGGAGGCGATGCGGTTCGTGGACCCGGACAGGGATAAGCTGGCGATGCCGGACGAGATCGCGCGCGGCATGATGGCTGTGGCGTTTGATCGCGGACGGTTCCGGCCTGGGACGGTGCTGGAGGTCACGCACCCGGATCGCTGGAGGGAGGTCAGCCTGTTGAATGACCCCGGTCCCGGGCCACATGCGTTTACGAGTAGGAAGGAGGAGGGCATGGCGGATGTGTACGCCGCGCTGGATGCTGATAGGAAGAGTGGCCCCGCGTCCGTCTAGAGCTAAGGAGGGTTCACATGAGATGTAGATGGCGATGGCGATATCGGCTGAAATTTCAATGGCGTGGGGAAACACCTACCAGACTTTCCAAGTCGTGAAACAGAGAACAAGGACGAGAGATTGTCCTCACTGCCCAGCGCATGCGTGATCTCCAGTAGGGCAATGAGGGTCTACATAGCAGCCTCGATGAACGGCGAACTCTGACCCATCACGTCTCCGCATGTAATGGATCTGCTGCTCCACAGGGCTTCTCGCACCCCTCTAGCACAGCCTACAGGCTACAGCGTATACCTGAACGAGGGGCTCTTGTCGCCCAGATCCGCGAGCTGTTCGTCCGTCAACTCCTCCGCGGCTCCACCGCGCTCTCTCTTCCTGTTGGTGACGCCGTACGAGATCCTCAAGATAATGACCGCGGCCAGACCAAGCACGACAAACATGATCTCCAGGCCGTGACCCAGCAAGTACTTGGGCGCGTCGACGCTGCGGTAGAAATTGCTCGCCATGGCTCCGCCCAGGTTGCCGAGACCGATCTGCAGGGCCATCCCGGCGCTGCGTTTGTAGCTGCCCGCAAGGTTGTTGGCGATCCAGGTGACGTTGCCCGGAAACGCAGGGTAGATTCCGCACGTGGCGATGAAGACGCCGGCATACACGACGCCGGGGATGTCGCCCGCGGCGGACCCCGCGATGGCCATGATGAAGCCGACCAGGATGGCGCACATGGGGAAGAAAATGTAGGGCCAGCGTGAGCGGCCTCGCTTCGTGGCTCTGTCGGACGCCCAGCCGACGATAATGGCCAGGATGGCGGCTGTGATGTAGATCGGAACGGTCAGGAGCTGTGCGGTTGTTGACTTGTACCCGAGCGCCTTGATGATGGTTGGGAGGAAGAACGATATCGCGTACAGCGGACAAACTACCCTAGGAGTTAGTTTGGAGTAGGGCAGATAGGCACCCGGGTTTCAACATTACCTATTCCCCAGTACATGAAGAGTGAGAGGTGAAGTTGCCAATCAGTGAGTGCTTTAAGGGAGGTTAGCCGTATTTCTCCAGAAAGGGTAGTCGAGCGCACGAGGCTGAAGAAAGAAAAGGGGGATGGCTTGGGGATGACTTGCCTCTGACAACGTATTCCCATTCAAAGTGATCACTTTCAGCGACCAGCCTTCCACTCTTCTTGCTCCCTTGGTATTTCAATCGGTGCACCACCCAAGCCTTCTCCTCGGGGCTCAAGAAGCTTGCAGTGTCTGGGAAGTCGTGCAAGAGAAAGAAGGCCGCACAAGCAACGACCACGGTCACAATGCCCTCTAGGATGAAGATCCATCGCCAGCCGGCTTCACCGGCGACTCCGTCCATTTTGGTGATAGCATAAGCGAGTAAGCCTGAAAAAGCACCGGCCACGCTAGCTGCGCTGAAGAAGAGAGCTTGGCGGAATGCAAGTTCTTCGGTGCAGTACCCTAGACGAAGGTCCTGTCAGCGTTCGAAGTCACGAACGACCACAGTCACATGCGAGCAGCCGAAGTGGTCACTCACACATTGTCAAATAGTATGCAACGCCCGGGTAAAGGCCTGCTTCGGCGACACCAAGGAAGATACGGGCGATGAGAAGGCCGTGGTAGCTCTGGACGAGACCCATCAAGGTCATGACCGTTCCTTACAATTTTCAGCTGCCAGTCCGTGTTCGCCAATGCTTCAAACACTAACCCCATGCTACCATGATAGATGGTAGCCATACGGAAGGCCTGAGGCGCTTCAAAAGCAAATTTGATGGGATCTCAAAAGCGCAGTATGTGAAGAACTGAAGACGATTGACATTAGCACGCGGCTGAACTGAAAAAGAAACTCCTGTAATTGAGAAGCCGAAGAGGATTCAGGCCGAGCGCACCAAATCCCAGTGCTTTGCAAAAGATGGTGGAGAAGATGGTCGGAGACACCGCACTTAACGTTATGGGGCGGAAACTCACAAAGACAGTCGCGCAAAGACTGTATTCCGTGCCGGAAAGATCCAGGTCTGTTTCCATGCCTTGGATCTTCGCGTTGCCGATGTTGCCTCGGTCGAGGAAAGAGAGCAGGTACAGGATCGCCAGCATGGGTATTAGGCGCAGATCCATTTTGCGCAGGACCTTCTTGGGGTCCACATTCGAGGTGTCCACCCCTTCGCCCGTCCAGTTCGGGTCATGGTGCTTCGATTTCTGCAGCGGCAAGGGGCTGTTAGCGACAACAGGCACTGAGACCAAAGCTTAAAGTGTTCAAGCTCAAGGTCGACAATCACATACAGCGTGTTCATACACCACATCCTTCTCGTAGACGGTGGGCTTCTCCACACGCTCTTCAGCCCATCTCGGGAGTCCCAGACATGGTTGATGGCAGTGCTAGGGGTGTGAGATTTAGAGCAGCCCCAAGAATATGCTGGGATGAGTGTATGACTGGAGAGACTGGTGGAGGAAGTGCTGATGTCGAGGAAAATGCAGCAGCAATATAGATACGTCAACAGTATTCGAAATCAGAGCGTTGAGCATTAGCCTCTGACATGTGCCCAGTCCCCAGAGGCGAAAGTCCTGCCAACTCCACGTTTCTCCGCGTGCTGGTAACATATTCCCCGGTTGAAGATAGCCCTAGCGCGGAGTGAATCTCTTGGCGGAAGACACTCACTGGCGGAGAATGGAGCCCAAGACGCCGGATCCGGAGACCTTTGCTACTGAAGCAGATCTCATTGGCCGGGCAGCTCGTTTCTGACGCCCCAACGTGTCCTATTGCCCTGCGGAGGCTCTTGGAAATGTTGTTTCGGATCCGGATGCAACATCAATCCAAAAAGTAGCCATTCTCCCCATCGCAATCCATAGATAGACTGCTTTTGTGTGTTACCACCGACGACCAAGCCGTCGAGCGAAAGGCTGGAGAACACGATTTTGCAGTCGGACATATGGCTGTGTAACGAAAGATTGCCGTTTTGGTCCAGCGGGAAATGCTCCAGACATGGGATTGCCCATGTTAATGCGTTGTCACATCCGGGCCCAGTTGATCCACTTGCCATGTCTGAATTGAACAACGCGAGCCGAAGCGTCCAAGCCTATGTCAGCGTGTGCCAGTCTCAGCAAGATGTGGTCGACGGCGATAGACTTGAAAGTGGTGTGATCCTGTCGGTTGTTACTTCGAGGCTCCAGCAATCTTGACTCGGTTGTTGCTCCATTGCCGGGAAAACGGATGGGGCGAGTCAGTAGACATTCAAAGAATCGCTCATGCAACCGCTTCCGGTTTTATGTATATATTGGCTGGGGTGGAAATTCAGCCATCTCAAACTCGGCCCTGGTTGTCTGGACGGATTTAGAGACCTGCGGCAGTTGTTCCAAGGTCTGCTTCAGAGTTGAGCGCAGGTTACTGTAAGCATCCGTGCTAATCTTGTCAGCTCCAAAGTCCCGGTCTATGGCTTGTTGCATCAGCTTTACTGCCGCGACAACGTGGTGTGGATACGGATCAATCGCAATTAATGGAACCGTCAAGCTTGCCGACTGATTAGATGCGATATCTTGCTCGGACAAGGCGGGCTCAGGTTGTAGCTTTAAGGTGTATTTGTTGTTTAAGCCGAAGACGAGGCAGTTCATGACCCAGGTTTCTGCATCAACTCTCTTCGCCGAGAAGAGGGAGAGGAGATCCTCGCGTAGAGTCGCAGTGGCAATGTCTGTGACCATCAAAATCCCCAGGTTATAGTGCAGCATGAGTGCATCTGTAGGCAGCTTAAGTAACATGACTTTGTAGAGACTTGAGGGACGGGAAAGGCTTACACCAGCGAAGTCTCGTTTCTTGGTTGAAGAACTGTATCCGCCTCTGACAGGCGATGAGCAACTCCCTGTAGGTTATGTTGAACTGGTCGATCGTGTTGGACACGGAATTGAACGCCCTAAGAACCTCTGCCTCATCATGGCCGTCCCTCAGAGATTCTTTCAGATTCGCGGTTAGTTTCCAGACCAACAATTTCCATGCCGCTCCGGCCGCTATAACCTGATTTGCTTTCTCGTCTGTTAGGTCGACGTCAAGATTGCTCCAGTCTCTTGTCGTTTCGCGGAAGATGCCGATACAGGTCCGGACCATGCGCCACGATGGCTCAGACTCGAACCCGAAGAGCCCAGAGGAAAGTAAAGGGCGGCAATTTAGCGTTAAAGAGGCGGACGTGTCGAACGTCAGGGCAGCCCAGTACGCAGTGCTTTCGGCAATAATAAAATTGGCTGTGGCAAGTGAGGCGGGACTAGCTCCGATAGGGTGGTTCGAGTTGGTGAGGTTGACTCGTGTCCCGTTGAATTGGAGGCTCTTTTGCCGTGCACGAAGAGTCTGGATCTGCTGCAGCGCAGCGTGGACGCAAACCTGTCCCGATACTCCCTCAAGCTCTTCTTCGTCGGATATGCCCACTGGGATGGGTGTCAGAGCAAACAAAAGCAACGTCAGCATAGATCGGTAGGACGGCCTGTTGATGACCTTGAGCATGTCGGTATGTGCACGCCGCCATAGGCGACAGATGATGTCTGCCTGGGAGAGCGCCGGCAAAATTGGTTGCTGAGTTAGAGGTAGCCATCGGGCGGCGAAGGATTGGATGGCATGCTCAAGAAACTGGTTGAGCTGTGCATCTTTCTCATGTCTGACAAGGTCTGGCGAAGGTCCAGAGTCGGATAGTCTGCCTGCCACAGCCTCCTCTTCGTCGATGTGTCTGTCGAGTTCGCTACAAACTCGGCGTATACTGACCACATCCGATAGGCTCTGTTCTCCAAAACTAGTGTCGTCAGCAATGCCGCGAGCTCGAAGACGGTGGTGCCCTTACGCGAAAGGGTTGCTGTGGCGGCCCATCCAAGATCCAAATATGGTTTCAAAGGCCCCGTCGTATATGGCATGGAGCCACTGGGCTTCAATATCACTGATGGACTCTGGGGTCAAATGATGTTGTATGATTAGAGGTTGTGATAGCTGATCCGACGACCAGCCCCACTCATAGTTTGTCCTGTCATCATTTAGGAAAGCATTTCAATAGATGTTCGAGCATACCTTGTGGAGGGTTCGCTTGTGGCACTCTCGGAGCGCTGGTGGACGAGGCTGGGCAGCGATTCGCCAACTATGCCACTCTGGTTCTCTTCGTAAATCACCGTTTCTGGCGTAGGTATTTTAGACCGTCTCCTCTTAGGTTTTCCGTCCTGGCTCTTGCGACTAGTTGCAGAGGTGCCTGTGCCCAGCTTCATCCACTATAGGGAAATCAAGGCTTCGGTCAGCAAGTCTTGTCAGCCAGTACCGTCAAAGGATCACGCGAACCTCAAATGTACACTGCAGCTGCCGATTTAGGCACCTCGTGCAGGATAGAAGCTCCTGTTGATCCTCTCGGTTCCGGCGGGCTCTACCGGCATCACAAGCGACTCTCGCTCGACGACAATCATCGCAGCTAGAAAATTGGACCCGGCGCGGGACCATGTCTGCTTGCGACATGATGGCGCGTATGGCAGCGTGTGCCCACGATGATAACGTCGACGCATGAAAATGTTGAGAAAGAGAATCTGAGAGTTGAAATTGAGGCAAACGAGTTGAAGAGACGGCTTTGCTGCCAAACTCTCGAGGCATTTCGGGACGCTAAA
The DNA here is from genome assembly GCF_000836435.1 of Fonsecaea multimorphosa CBS 102226. Taxonomy (NCBI): domain Eukaryota; kingdom Fungi; phylum Ascomycota; class Eurotiomycetes; order Chaetothyriales; family Herpotrichiellaceae; genus Fonsecaea; species Fonsecaea multimorphosa. Next base: position 857,370 of record NW_015971643.1, read on the forward strand.
CTATGTTGGTTGTTGGCGCATGCCTCGGACTAACCGCCTAGGTCGATAGGCAGCTCTCTAACCCCGCCTAGAGAATAGTAGATAGGAAAAACCCGGGGGAGATATCGGGGCAGCCTTGCGGGGACAGTAAGCGCCCAGGAGCCCCTCAGCTTAGGCGGCATAGGTGCCTAAAGTACGGTCGAAGGGGGAGGCTTCATTCGACATTCTCTGCTCATGGCTTTTGATACTCATAAAATCCCTTGCCACTCTTGACACCGAGAAGGCCGTCTTGAATGAATCGCTGAAGGTACTCGCGAGGCTCCTGGGGGACATCTTTCCGCTTTTCTGCATAGTGCTCCTCGATGTTGAGCACAACGTCGAGCCCAACAACGTCCATCTGTTCAAAGGGGCCCTTCGGCGTCTTCAAAACATCCTTGAAAATCGCATCAATCTCAGACGGAGTAGCCACGCCCTCTGCTGCTGTGAGCAATGCTTCCCTTTTGATGGCAGCCCAAATCCTGTTTCCAAGAAAACTCCGTCAGTGCTTCTGGGTGGGGTCATTTGAAGGCGGGGAGAGTCGAGCGAACCTGTTGTATATGTAGCCCATGGAATCCTTTTTAACGTGAAAAGGACTGAATCCATGCTCCCGACATTGTTCCATGAGAAGTGGGATAATTGCAGGATCGGTATTCGCGTGACCCATGAGTTCGATCGCTTGACCAGATGTCAATGGGGTATTAGGGTGACTGCGTGCTTGACTTACCAGAAGTCTCTGGGGGCCAGTCTTGATCATGGACCTTGTCAGTATTTGGCACTTTTTGTGGAAACCATAAGGTGTGTACCTACAACAATGAGCGCTGAGAATCCGCCGCTCATGGGACAGTTTCAAGCCGTCGATGATCTCGGATATGCTGTAACTGCTGGAGTTGGATGCGATGATAGTGTTGGGGTCCGCCAGCTCGTCGACCTGTGTGATCATTTGCCGCTTGAGCTCCAGCCTCTCTGGAACACACTGTCCTCGACACAACGATCAGCTCGATTTCAACGTCTCGACCCATCGTTTCGACAGGGTTCGCGTACCTCAACGATCAACCACGTATCTCTCAGTCCCTCGGGTAACGCGTCCGAGGTGAACGTCTTGATCTCGCCCCATCGTGCGTTCGGCCGTTCAGACGAAGACCGAAGTTGGTCGATATACTTGAGACTATCAGAAAGTTGCTTCGCCTGGGCGTCAATGAGATGAACAGCTCGGCCCTGACTTGACCACTTTGTGCAGGAGTTGGTCAGTCTCGATCTAAACTCGGCCGAGGGTCAAACAGATAGTCACCATGTATGCCAGTCGTCGCCCCTGCGTCCCTGCACCGACGAGAGCGGTTGCCCTTCCTGTCAACATGTCGTCTGTGATGACTGAGTTTGGACAGATCTAATGGGACTTTTCAACATCGACGAGTCGAAGGAAAAGTCGCTTCAGTAGCCATTAATATGCAAAGCACTCAATGGCTTCCGGATCCGAAGCATCTCGGCAATGAAGGCCGTGGAGGGGCGGGGAAATGTTGGGGGAAAGTGGGCGCTGGCCCTTGACCAAGGCAACGGTTAATAATTGTATATATCCCACATTCTACAGATCGTATGGCAGTGCCTCTGTTTTGACCGCACAGGAGCCTTTTCACGCGATACCCAAGGGGTTGTAGACGGTGGGTACCATGAAACAGACCCATTCATCGAGTGTAGAGGTGCAGGTGAGCAATGGCCAGAGCAGGCATTTAAAGGCCCCCCAACCCGAGATCCATCCAAGTTACCTAGGTACCGTTATCAGATCGCTTTGCCGCTTACAGACCCAGAAGAAATGAAAGAAAGTGGCTCGTTGACGTGGTCTATTCGTGATCTATCCAAGTATATGGGTCATCATAAGCATGGTATTCCAGATTACGATTGGGCACAAATCGGACCTCAAACATCCTCTCTGACCCTGGGCAACACAGGTGTCCGCCCTCTTCTTGTAACCCGATCACCCAGCTCCTCCACTGTTGGTGCCCTCTGCTTCTCTCCGGATTTGCTCTTGGTGAAACTCCTGGTCATGGTGAAGAAGCCCTGTCTTAGCGACAACGCGGAGCTAGCATGGTGTCTGCCCTTGGTGCCCTCGGTCTCTTCGTCCTCGAACCAACCGGCGGCCCGCTTGACGTACTTCCAAGCCTCGATGCCGCTCACAAAGACAAAGACGCAGACTACGGCCGGGGCCCACTCCCAGCTGATGCCCTTGTGCTTGAATACGGACGTGTTCAAGCCGGGGATGTACACGGCGGGAAATACCGAGAGGGCGCCGATGACGACGGACCAGAACAGGAACTGGTTCTCCCAGACGTCTTGAAAGAAGGGAAAGGAGCGCGAGTCGTGCGGGTTGATCCGGAACATGCTCCGCCGCAAGGCCTTGAATTCCCACGCCGAGATCAGGATCAGCCAGGTCAGCTCGGCGAACACGGCCGCTCGGGCACGGAACACAACGTCGCAAGTGTCGTTGAACTCGCGGTTGCAGTCTTGGCCCAGCCCGTCCGGGCCGGGCCCGTAGACGATGAAGACGAACGTCATCAGACAGCACGTGCCCTGGATGGTGCCGTACACGAGCATGTCCGTGATGAGTTCCCAGGTGAAGATGCCTTTTTTGTGGTTGCGCGGCGGCCGCGCCATCACGTCCGGCGACGCCTTTTCGCGCCCAAGCCCGAACGCTGGGAATGACGAAGTGAGCATGTTGATCCACAGGATTTGCAAGGGCGAGAGCGGAAACACCGAAAATCCTGCGTCGTCCTGAAATCCCAGGCCGCAGATCAGCAGGATCACCTCGCCCACGTTGGCCACGAGGAGGTGCAGCACAAAGCGCTGGATGTTGTCGAACATCCGCCGACCTTCCTCGACCGCGCTGACGATGGACGCGAAGTTGTCGTCGGTTAGGACAATGTCCGCTGCCGATTTCGCCACGTCGCTTCCGTTGAGGCCCATGGCGATGCCGACGTCGGCGAGCTTGAGGGATGGCGAATCGTTCACGCCGTCGCCGGTCATGGCAGCGAATTTGTTCCGTCGGTGCAGCGCTTCGATCATGCGGACTTTGGTCTCGGGCGCGCAGCGCGCAACCACGAGAGGCAGGGTTGGAAGGGCGTCAATCTCGGTGTCACTCATCCTGTCGAACTCAGTCGCTGTCTTCACGATGGCGGCCGCCACAACTGCCGGGAGAGTGCCCATGTTCTTTGGAATGATGCCGACTTCCTTCGCGATGGCGGTCGCCGTTGACGGGTGATCGCCTGTCAGCATGGACACGGTGATGCCGGCGGTCGTGCAGGCCTGCACCGCGGCTTTGGTTTCCAGGCGCGGTGGGTCATACAGGCCGGCGAGACCAAGCAGACAGAGATCTTTCTCGACAAGGCTGCGATCCACATCTGAGTGCTCCTCGATTTCCATGGTCGTGAATTTCCTCGCGACCGCTAACACGCGCAGACCTTGTTCGGCAAGAAACATCATTTGCTCCAAGATGCCTTCCTTGAGTGAAGCAGTCATGGCTTGTTCATATTCGCCTACGCCCACGGCCGTGCACAGGTCGATGATGCGTTCCACTGCGCCTTTGGTGAAGATGATGGAGTGGTCAAGTCCAGGTTTGGTGTACACGACCGACATGCGCTTGATAGAGCTGTCGAAGGGATACTCCATCCTCTGAGTCCAACCGTTTCCCTCGAGGGTCCTCTTGCCGTAGTTGAAGCGGTGCGAGAAGACTTGCAGCGCAATCTCTGTTGGGTCGCCGGTTGTTTTCCACTTCTGTTCCTGGCCGTCCTCGGCGATTTTGCGAACAGAGGCCAAATTGCAAAGGGCCGCAGCTTCCAGGAACGCTTGGAGTTCTATCGTAACCTCTGGGTTCGACTTGACGTCGTTGTATGCTTTCGCCATAGCCTTTTCAGTGTCATTCTGTACTTTCTCGCTCGGAAGATCGAACGAGATACCGGCGGTGCTTCGTTTGCGGTCAAAAGCATCTTCTCTAGCTAGTTTCTCTGCTTCGACTTCCTGCCGAGATCTGGGTGCCTTCCCTAGCGTGATGGTCCCTTCTGTGGGGTCGGAAGCATTGTTTGAATTTTCCACACTGTAGATGCCGACACCGGGGATCCATGCTTTCCGCGTCACCATTTTGCCCTGTGTGAGAGTGCCGGTTTTATCTGAGCAGATGTTGGTGACACCGCCGAGGGCTTCGAGTGCGCTGAGCTGTCGAACGACGACCTTGCGTTTCCGCATCTGCGTCATGCCCACGACCATGGTGATGGTGAGGACTGCAATCAGAGACTCTGGAATAATGGCAATTCCGGTCGAGATGGCGTAAATGGCGACCTCATTTGTGACGTTGAATCGATTGACGCCAAACACGATGATGGCAAGGAGGATGGCACAACCAAAGAGGACGTACGCCAGCTTGCTGAGCTTGATCTGGAGAGGCGTGCCCCCGGTGAGGCCTAGGAACTTGCGCACACCGTCGTATGTGCGAAGGGCACCGCCCTTGACGGGCTGCATGGGTCCGTACTTCTTCCTTGACATGGATCGATTGGGCTTGCGACGCTTGCCCTGCAGCGAGGCAGCTATTCCCCCGATAGCGGTCGACATACCAGTGTAGACCACCACCCCGCGACCTCGTCCCTTGGTGACCGTAGACGATGAGTACGCTATGTTGAGTCGATCGCCCAGTCCCAGATCTTCTTTCGCAATGCCGTGCTTTGCCGCCTCAAATTCGACTTCTTTGGCAACTGGTAGCGCCTCGCCGGTCAGGATGGCCTCGTCACATTCGAGGTTCATGACCTCGAACAGCCGCAAATCAGCCGGAACAGTATCCCCAGTCTTGATAGATACGATGTCGCCGGGAACCACTTCCGCGGATGGAATGGTCAACTCATTCCCGTCCCTAAGCACGGCAGCTGAAGGGGAGGATAGCGACCGTAGAGCATCCATTTTCTTTTCAGCCTGAAACTCCTGGTAGAAGCCAATAAGGACGTTGAGGACAATGACGGCTGTGATGACAGCGCCTTCCACAAAATCTTCCACACCGTAGGAGAGCGCCATGGCGAGCACCAATACCTGCCAGTAACGGTCAGCTTTGCCTTGGGGGGAAAGAAACCCGCCTGATTGAGGTTGTCAAGGGAAAACATACCAGTATCATGGCATTGGAGATTTGCTTGCCCAAAATTGCATACCAAGAGACGCCTCCATCTCCTTCGAGTCTGTTGGGTCCATATTTCTGTTGGTACTGCTGGACTTGAGCTTCGCTCAGGCCCGAGTCGAGCCTTGTCTCGAGCTGGCCAACGATTTCATGCGGAGAGAGCAGGAAAGGTTGCTTAGGATAGTTTTGTTCGGCCCTTGCGCCCCTTTTGCCCATATCAGGCGGTGATCCGGGGTTGAGCAAGGGGTGCGTCTAGATCAGCTTTCAGGTAAGCGAAAACAATTCTGAAGCTTCTGCAGTCAGCTTGATCGAAGATGTCTAATAGGATTCTAGCGGAGAAATAGAGAGAGAGAGAGTCAAGCAAAGTGCAAGTCTTGCTGAAGCTTGGAAAGAGAGTGTGGATTCCTCAGATCAGGGGATGAGTCCCTCGTTATATAGAGCTGAAGCAGCGTCATCTTGCCGGAGGTATTGCCCCGAAGGCATGTATCCGCTCGATGGTATCCATGACTTCCTCCGCGTGCCCATCCTTGAAGCCAAGAGCCATCACAGCGATAGCTGGTCTCAACATGCGCTCGTCTTGTTCTTGGCGTGAAGGGTATCCGCAGGCTTCGCGGCGGAAAGGTGGAATGGTGGCGAGACACATGGCCAGCTCTCCCAGATGTGCGGAAGCGGCCAAGCCTGGGCGTAGGTGGAGGCGATTGACAAGGTTGCACGGAACGGAATATCCCAAGAAATCTCAAGAAATCCCAAGAGACAGGAAAACCCTCAACATGCTCGAAGATATTGTAGGTCGACGCAATTGCAGGTCTTACAAGCCTGGAGGCGAGCGGAGTTCAAGAGTCTCGAGTGCTTGGCGCCAAGATCATCGCCCCCTTGTTCGGTTTTCGCCGAGCCCGGAATAGAAAGTTGGCCGCCAGTCCCAATGGTATCCGGCGAACTGGCCACCAGGTACTCCGCAGATCTTGGCACATGGCAGGTCCATCGGATACACGGAACATATCTCAGCGGTAAGTCTTGGTGTCTTGAGGTTTATAAGTACCGTTCCCGTATATGTGCGTGGTTACGGGGGAGGACGAGACCGAAATATCCGGGGATACGTAGATCGTGCGTAGTCTGCCTTGCCCACGAGCACAGGCTTTTGCATTCGTATTGACGACGAGATGCCCTGGTTGTCAGTTACGGTCGTGCTAGCTCCCAGTTTCAGGTAATTCCTTGGGCCATTTCCGTCTTCGCGGCTGCAATCATCTCCTCCAGCTCACGAACATCAAGCTCATATGAATCGTGTGACGCCAGTGCATCTGAAGAACGCTGCACTGCAGCGCTTCGCATGGCAGCCGCTTGGTCTGACAGCTGAAGGAACCGCAGCACGTTCCCTGCTGACTGACAGTCCAATCTCAAAGTGAGGTCGTGGAGTTGGGCCATAGCAGCTGCGATATCAGATCTCTTTCGATCAACGCTTTCCGAGGTGAGGCCGAAATGATGGCATAGAGCTTTTGCTGCCGGGTTGACGGTGTCTTTTAGCTCGGCATCTGCCTGCCCAATGACCGGTTTTGTATGAGAGCGAGCAGTAGTTTCGAGATGCTGAAGGTGTGCGTCCAGTTCGTGTAAGCCCAGTCGTCGAGATCGGAGGCTTTCTAGCCCCTTAGAGAGATTGACAACGACTTCAGTGAGAGTGGAAAGTTGTCCGTGGACCTAAATAAAGCTATCGTGTGAATAATCTCTTGGTCAGACGAATCAAAGATATAGGTCTTACCTTTTCATTGAGTCTTCTGTCGTCCTGCTTCCGCGCCCGATGAACACTCCGGAGAGCTTCATGAAGTGCATTTCCATGTTGCTGAGCCACAACCATTCCCACAACATCATCGATCTCCGTGTAGAGGGAGTTTAGGTCTTCTTGAACAGCGTCAATCGTACCGTCAGACACGTCCTGAGCATTAGTGCTATTGTCGGTGGCGCTGAGTGTTTCCAGATATGCACAGTCAAGACGATCCTTGAGTGTCTTTGCGCGAAAATACCGCAAGGCATGTGTAAGTTTGTTCACTCGATCAGCCAACGCATCGAGGTCGATTTGACATCGATCCGGGGCGCCGGAGGACGAGAGGTCATTGAGCTCGGAAAGCACGCGGTCGTCTGAATTAAGGAGCTCCCTAACAATCGCGGGAGTCAAGCTGACGTCTTTGGTAGTGCGATCAAATTCGGCTCGAAGCGTCAAACCCAGCGTCTCGAAAAGTTGTTCATTCTTGTTCACCAGTCAGCAATTGACGAATTTGTCGATCGCAGTCAGAAAATAGGGATGATTTACGACAAACTTGACATGCTGCACCTCAGCGGCCTGTTTCTGATGGAGGTACTGTTCTTGTCTGGCCTTCCCAGCTTTGATAGCGTCTTCAGCTTCTTCAAGCTGCGCTAGCTGAACATCTTGTGCGTGGAGAACCCGCGTCCGGCGCTCAATGGCCTTGGTAGAAGTTTTCAGCGCTTTGATTGCCGACTGAAGCTCTTCATTGGTCGAGGGAATTGTCATCGACCTGCTTCCTCCGCAGGCTGGATCCCTCCATTCTGGTCCTTCTAGCAAGTTCCATCTGTCTAGGTGTCAATTGTGGCTCGAAGAGAGGAAAGGGTCAACGAACGTTGCACTTCCGTCCTCTGACAAAGGATTCGCAGTACTGGGCTTGTTGTGAACATATCCCTGCAACAGCAGATGGTTGCCGGCTCGTGTGACTTCTTCAATGTCGTGTATGTGAAAGGGAGTATCCGGCTTCAGAGGCGCTTCGAGCGGAGTGTCGACCCATGCTTCCGGGGACATCATCATACCGAGGAAGCAAGATTTTGCTAGGTCATTCTGCAGGGATGAAGGTACATGGCGAAAGCTTGGCAATTGCTGTCTACTGCCGGCCGAAAGGCGGCGAGGAGGGAGAAACAATAATATAACCCGTACGTGATATAGAACGAGTGCGAAATGACAAGTGTACTTTTTGAAAATTATCTAGGATTGAACTCTACGTTTTTCGGTGGCACCCTGATTCTGCATGTACGGGCAAGGGGCAACCAGCGACCGCACCAAATGGATCAGCAATTTTTGTGAAGGGTCATCAGTTGAATTGTTCGAAGGGGATAAATGTTGCCCAGCCGCATATACACAGCCAAAATAACTCCGCCAGAATAGCATCGCCGCTCATCACGGAAAAGTGCCGGAGGGGAATCAACCGATAGCGTTTGTCGTATATCTTGAATGCGCTCAGTAAATTGAATATCATTATAGAGGTCGTCAACCTCGAGGTGCCACCGCTCGCCAGCCTTCTCATTGTCGTCTCCCGTGCCAGCTGGTGTGCTGGTTATGATTGTTTGGTGTGGCCGTTGGCAGCAGTCCCGTTCGCCTGCCCATTCGCCTTCTGGCCCTTCGACTCGCGGTATTTGGCAATGTCTTGCTCCACCATCTTGTCCACCCGGCTCTTCAATTCTGGCCGATACCCCAGCGCGAACAGGATCTCCAGCCAGACAAAGAGCGGGGCCAAGAAAAACGCCTGGAAGATGTTGTCCAGCAAAGCAGGAGCACGCCCTTCAAACACTCCATGGCCCAGGAATTGTGCGATCCACGACGCGACGAATGCCGCCGCCGCCCAAAAGTTGGCAGTCATCCCGTGGACAGTGACGAGGTGGTGTGCGTAGGCGGTCCCGGCGAGGAGCAACGCGGCGAACGCCGTCCCGGCTACTGGCTCGAGTAATATGTATAATCCGCAATAAGACAGGCAGAAGAGGGTGCCGGCGTTCAGTTCGAGGTTGGGGATCGTCATGGATTGGGGCAACTTGATCAGTGTACCGGAATTCGTGAACTACTCAGAAGGTAAGTTGTCATGCTCGTCCGGCGCATAGTTCTGTCTTCATACCAGGAGGAACGTGGTCCATAGGATAATGGGAACTCCGACCATGTGTATGCCAATATTGACCTGAAAATCTGCGTCAGCGACTTCTCTTCCAATCCGACATTTTGAACCGTACTGCGTCATGGTGGTATGCGCCATACTGCGAGAAAATGGTCAGCGGGATCGATGGCGGAGGGGTCGCAAGGTGCTCACGAAGCGCAGCTGTTTCTCCAGATTGAGAGCCATCTCCGACTATGGTCACAGACGCTGGGTCGTGGGATGTTCAAGGGCAGAATTCAGCTCATTGAAGAGAGGCGCAGGCAAGGCGTTTGGTGGGCGCAGCTGGATGTGCAAATGGCAGTGAATTATCGAAACGCACATGGCCGTTTAAATGGGGGCGGAACTGAAGCCTCTCGAGTCTCCAGCGTCTCACCACCTCGGCGTCATCGGTCATCGCCTTCCCTCACAATCCGATTCACTCCGCACGCCAAATCGATTTCACGAAATTTCTTGCATCACAAGTTACTGAGATAGAAATCGCCAAATAACAATGTGGCTATTCAGATATATGCGTACTATCAGATGAGAACTCTGCCACTTTTTGAACAACAAACCGTACAATGCGGTGAGCGGATGTCTTTCCCCAGATTTTGTGTTTGCCGTCCGGCATTTATCATAGTTCTAGTCTTTTCAGTGGGTTTCGCGTGGAACCTCGTATTGGACCGTTGTGAATCGTGGGCATGTTCGCTGTTCGGCGGATGAGCCGGACTATCAGGGTGCCTTCTTGTCGGAGGGAAAAGGACCATTAAATCCTGCAATGCGACCCGTCCTTCGCCCTCAACCGACATCCACGAGCTTTCACAATCCAAGCTTGTGCTTTTTGATTCGCGGTATGATACCCACGAGCACCAGAACGCTTGCCACTATGACAGCCCACAGCTTGATGTGCAGAATTCCCGTGTTGTATGGTGTCTGAGTGGCTGCTGCAACGACAGCTAGCAAATAGACAGCGAGGATATAGCCCGATATTCTGCCTCATCGTTAAGCCACATGGGCGAGAGCAATCCCGGATCACGTACCTGTGGTATTTATACAACGACTTGGCCCGATCGACGGTGCCGAAGATTGTCTCGGGCAGGTAGAATGCAGCAGCTCCAATGATCCACTGTAGGAAGATGAGGATATAAGCCACCAATGCCATCTTCCCGTGCACACTCTGGAACCGTGTTTTTGGGTGTGAGGCTTTGTTCATCTCGATGATGACCAAGCCGGCAATGAGCAGAGCCACTGCCGATGTGTTGATTGCAGAGTGTACATATGTGCCCGTAACTTTGTCCTTTTGAGTAGCGGTGGGCTGAAGCACCAGCACACCTTGAACGAGCAGGAGGATAGCCAAGGAATTGAGCAAAGGGTGATAGGAAAAGAAGATAAAGTCGTTCTTGAAGACCGCAGCCCAGACCAGGGCTGTCAGGATCACGACGCCCACTTGGGCGAGGATGGCTGTCCCTCGTCAGCAACAAAGCGGGAAACCACGTTGACTTGTAGGTAGGAGTAGAAACGCAGCCTCCCTTACCTGTTCCCGTCACAAAATTGAACTGCATCCCCTGGCCTGGCCGTTGTGTAACATCTCCTGGTCGTCCCAAAAGGGGCTCCTCCTCTTCAACGGCGGGGTTCCGCTCTGGAATACCCGTTGCAGAAGCCATGATTGACGTTGGCTGAAATACCGAGTACAAAAGAATAGGTTTGGATCGAGCACTCGAAGGGTTGGGTTGAGCAAAGCTTGGGGAGGGATTTGGTTCGGTTCTGTCTGATGGAGGAGGGGAGATGAGTAGAGGTCGTCTCAAATATCATGGATCATCACTCCATCTTGCGGAGCACCATCAGCCACCATGGTGCAGCTAGGCACTTGGGTTTCGTATGTAAACACCGTGGGTGCACCGTTAGAGGCGGTCGCGCTGACCAATTTGACCTCTGGATTGGACGCCGTGCACGCCTCTCCGCGCAATAACCAAAGTGAATGACGCTATCGGAATCTGATAATCCGATGATCTGATTTCTGATGAAGCTCCGGCATCCACCCCGGGGCATTGTTTATCCACCCACAGACGGAGAAGTAATTGTGGCATCGCTCATTCACGTCGACGCAGCCTACAGAGTACATCATCAACTTGTTTGCAATGCAATGAATTGACGTTTGACCAGGATCGCGTTGCCTCGCCACCATGTCACTCAAATTACCCAAGAACGAAGGCTTCTCACCAGAGCGTACAGGTTTCATGTGTTCATGCCGTCTCATTCCCTGAGAAGCTGTTCGAACCACGCCCAGGTTCATGTCCAAATGTACTCTTCCCTCCTCCTTCCATGGTCCACGAGCCCCTCGGATCGCGAAAAGACATACCGCGCTGCCGGTCTGGTGAAAACAAAAGGGACACTCTTCCTCCTGCCTCCGCCAACATCCACTCTGCGCGATTCATTTAAAGCACCACCACGTCCCAAAACCCGTATGTCCTCGGGGGCAGTCGCGCTTTGCAAACATTTTGAACGCGGTGGTGCATCGTCGGAGCATGGCCGACCACATTCTTTTTGGACGCTGCCCGCAGGGAGCAATGAGAACAAGACGGAAATTGCAAGAGGGATATTGGAGAACATGCTTGTGCACGCGGTTTGGCGGAATGTGATGCTTTTGCACCACGGGGTAGCAGTGTACGAGATCAGGAACGCATGGGGATATGGGATGAGATGGACGCTGGATATCGAGGAGAAGAAAGAAGACAAACAGGCTGATGTCGGTATACCAATAGACATTCAGACGACGACAGCCAGTCTAGACACCCCCAACCAAGGGGAAGATGAGGATGATTTCCACAAGGATTGGATCATCACCAGGACGACATTTCGTGGCTTCTTGGAACCGATTGCTGGGATGGACCACGAGCTGCCGGGTCAAGGAGTGAGCGCCGGTGAATCTTCACAGCCTCTTGAGCAGACAAGCGATAGATTGATTGCATGATTCGTAAAGATACCTGTGACAGTGAGACAATCTTGCTCGGCTTGATGGATTACCCTCTCTTGCAGGTTAGCAGGAGCGAGAAAGGCAAAAGGATATACTCGGGCATCTCGCCAGGAGGTGGTATATCACCTACCTAGCTCGCTAGGTACCTAGGTAGGGTTTGTAGAGGTCATGGTTGTCATTTGGTGAGGGCCATTATGTGCTTCTGCATAACTCGTCCACCGTGTCATCCCCCTCCTCCACATTCGACTCCCACCCCGCCTGCTCCACCCCCACGGGCGGCTCTCGTACAATGCCCCTCCAACCGCTTGCTTCGAGCGACGACCCAACCCCTACCACGAGGGCAGTCAATGCAACCCAGGCACGCACCGAGACACCTTCAGACACAAGCTCCAAGCTTTTGGAATTCCTGGATACGCCTAGCCGTCATGTGCCCGTTTCTTCCTCGGCATTCTGCATCGGTTCCTTACAGGTGCCGCTGGCCGCTGGCCGCTAACTTGACTGCTGGCTGGTGAGTCGTCTTCATCACCAGCCTGCCACGTTTATCTCCTCATCCTGCTCTCCAATTCTCCTGTTCATTCGCATGTTTGTCTACACTGCAAGCTCGCAAGACTCCTTCGGTTGAAAATCATGTCATAGAATTGTGACTTTTTCTTGACGGGTGCCTCCGGGCTTGACATGCAGGTCATCGCGGTTATCTGCAGCTCCAGATCCGAGTTTACAAGGTTCTTATCGAGCTTGTTTGTGGCGGTGAGACAGCACGATGGCTCACGCTTCTGTTCCCGCCCTGTTTGCGCCCCTATCGGTAAAACTATCAACCAAGAGCTGCTTCAGCTTTAGAGACTCAGGTACCGCTGGAATTCCTTTGCATTGAAGGCCGCTCCGGGACCATGAGATCCAGGCTGACAATGTGCTTCAGTATCAGGGATAGGCGCCATCTATGGTTGTGTGCGGCAGAGCCGTCACGCGAGGCGATATGTGCACTCCCTCGGTTGCGGGCTGGTTCCGCTCACCTCAAACAATCAACATCAACATAAAAGTCTGATAAAATTACCACCGAGAGCCGTCACGGTATGGTCGAGACTCAAGTCAGACCTGCCGGCTGAACCAGTTCTTTATTCGCAACTAACCATTGGCGTTCCGAAAGAGACCCTCGCGGGTGAACGTCGCGTCGCTGTCGCGCCACAGAACATCCCTTTGCTGCTGAAGAAGGGTTTCGCGAGGGTCCTTGTTGAGCGGGGTGCTGGCATCGAAGCCGAATATGCCGACGAGGTCTATGAGCATGTTGGTGCTACTGTGGTCGACCGCGAGACTGTGTATGCGGAGAGCAATATCCTGCTCAAGGTTCGTCCACCAAACTTGGAGTCGGAAGTTCCCAGTATTCGAGAGGGGACCGCCTTGATCTCGTTTTTGCAGCCCATGCAAAACAGGCCCCTTGTTGAGGCACTTGCTTCCCAGCGGGTGACTGCCTTCGCCATGGACATGATTCCGAGGATTTCGCGTGCTCAGGCATTTGATGCCTTAAGTTCCATGGCCAACATAGCGGGTTACAAAGCTGTGCTTGAGGCATCTAATCACTACGGTCGCTTCCTGACTGGTCAGGTCACTGCTGCAGGGAAGATTCCTCCCTCCAAAGTCTTGGTCATTGGAGCTGGTGTCGCTGGGTTGAGTGCCATCACCACCGCCCGCCGACTGGGTGCAATCGTCCGCGGATTTGACACTCGTTCTGCCGCTCGAGAACAAGTCCAGTCACTGGGAGCCGACTTTCTGGAAGTCAGCGTCAAAGAAGAGGGCTCGGCAGCGGGCGGTTACAGTAAGGAAATGTCAAAGGAGTTCATCGAGGCAGAAATGAAACTGTTCATGGAACAGTGCAAAGAGGTCGATATCGTCATTACCACTGCCGCAATCCCAGGAAAGCCTTCTCCTAAATTGATTACAGAGAAAATGGTCAGTGCTATGAAGCCCGGCTCCGTCATCGTCGACCTTGCATCAGAGGGTGGCGGGAACTGCGAGGTCACACAGCCTGGTAAATTGATTGTGTATAACCATGTTACCATCATTGGATACACGGATTTCCCGTCTCGACTACCTACACAGTCTACGAGTTTGTATTCCAACAACATCACAAAGTTTCTTCTGGCGATTTCTCCCAAGGACAACCACTTCGGCATTGACTTGGAAGATGAAGTCGTGCGAGGCGCCATCGTCACGCACAATGGCAGAATCATTCCCCCAGCTCCACGACCAGCTCCACCCCCGGCTCCTGCACAGCAGCACCAGGAACCTGAATCCAAGCCGGTTGAATTAACACCTTGGCAAAGTCAAGCCCGCAATGTAGCAGCCGTGACCGGAGGAATGAGTGCTGCTCTCGCCTTGGGGAAATTGACATCCCCATTGTTCATGGGTAGCGCATTTACTGCTGGTCTGGCGGGCCTGATCGGCTATCGCTCGGTCTGGGGTGTGATTCCTGCGCTTCACTCTCCTTTGATGAGCGTTACCAATGCCATTTCTGGCATCGTGGGTGTTGGTGGCTTCTTTATCATGGGCGGCGGATATTTGCCGGAAACGCTCCCACAAGTACTCGGTGCGCTGTCGGTTCTGCTTGCGTTTGTCAATGTATCGGGCGGATTTGTCATTACGAAGCGAATGTTGGATATGTTCAAACGCCCAACGGATCCTCCGGAATATCCATGGCTGTACGCGATACCTGGCGTGCTCTTCGCTGGTGGGTTCATCGCAGCGGCAAGCACAGGTATGGCTGGGCTCGTGCAGGCTGGATACCTCGTGAGCAGTCTGCTGTGTATCGGTAAGTGCTTAGGCTCTTCTGTCAGCAATGCGTGCCTGGTATCTGATGCTTGATATTCTAGGATCTATCCAAGGACTTGCATCGCAAGCAACAGCCCGAACAGGGAACCTGCTCGGAATCTTGGGTGTCTTAGCTGGTATCATCGCGTCACTCGGCGCAGTAGGATTCTCTCCAGAAGTGTTGACACAGTTCGGTGGGATTGCAGCCATTGGCGGTATTGTTGGTACGTTCCTCTGTTAATCTGGCCGCCGCTGCACACGAAAGAAGTGCTCATGGCGACGAATAGGTGCCCTCATCGGCCGACGTATTACTCCTACCGAGCTACCTCAGACAGTTGCTGCATTGCATTCCGTTGTCGGTCTCGCCGCCGTGCTCACCAGTATAGGCAGTGTACTGGCTGACGTCTCGGAAATCTCGACCTTACACATGGTGACGGCATACTTGGGCGTTCTCATTGGTATGTTGTCAACTGCGATGATCGACTTCCCCGGGTTACTATTTTGGCTCGAGATCCCCGCTAATGACCTTCAGGTGGCGTAACGTTCACTGGGTCTCTTGTTGCTTTCCTGAAACTTGCCGGACGAATGTCGTCTCGGCCCACCATTCTTCCTGGCCGTCATCTCATTAATTCCAGTCTGTTGGCCGCCAACGCAGGCACGATGGGTGCGTTCTTGACCATGGCGCCTGGTGCGCCTGCTGTGGCTGCAGTGTGCCTGTCTGCAAACACGGCGCTCAGTTTTGCCAAGGGATTTACGACGACCGCAGCCATAGGAGGAGCGGATATGCGTACGTTCCTGCTCATCCTTCAATCTGGTTGGCCTCCGACTGACTGCTCGTGTTAGCTGTGGTCATTACTGTCTTGAATGCTTATTCAGGCTTTGCTCTCGTCGCGGAGGGCTTCATGCTTGACAACCCCTTACTACTAACCGTAGGCTCTTTGATCGGTGTCAGCGGTTCCATCCTATCGTACATCATGGTAAAACCCACCCTGCCCGGCAGATCCGTCTTTTTAAGCTTATGAGAGAGCATATGCTAACCCGTCATTCTCGTTTTAAACCAGTGCGTCGCGATGAACCGTTCCCTCACCAACGTCCTCTTCGGCGGCATCGCCCCGATCGCCCAAACCTCGCAGGAAATCAAAGGGCAAATCACCAAAACCAGCGTGGAAGAAACAGTCGAGGCTCTCGCCAACGCCGAGTCCGTCATCATCGTGGTAGGGTACGGCATGGCCGTGGCGAAAGCCCAATATGCCATCGCGGAAATCGTCTCCTTGTTGCGCTCCAAGGGCGTCAACGTCCGCTTCGCAATCCACCCTGTCGCGGGACGCATGCCGGGACAGTGCAACGTGTTGCTGGCCGAGGCCAGCGTGCCGTATGATATTGTGCTGGAGATGGACGAGATCAATGACGATTTCCCGGAGACGGACCTCACCTTGGTGATTGGCGCGAACGACACAGTCAATCCAATCGCGTTAGAGCCCGGGAGTCCCATTGCGGGCATGCCCGTGTTGCACGCGTGGAAGAGTAAAGGGGTGGTGGTTATGAAGCGAGGCATGAGCAGCGGTTATGGTGAGTATATAACCACTCTTTCCCCTCGTTTGTCCCCTTTTGATCTCATATCTCGCGATCTTTCCCACCTCCTACGAGCAACCCATTTCGCTAATGATCTCACCCAGCCGACGTCCCGAACCCCATGTTCTACATGCCCGGCACGAGAATGCTGTTCGGCGACGCCAAGCAGACCTGCGATGCTCTCAAGGCCGCCTTGGAGACCAGGTACAAGGCGCAATTCCACGTCTAAAATTGCCATGGTCTCATCTACACTGCGCTGCTTGCATCCGTGCCAGACAGACAGGCGTTTGTGGGAGGGATGTGTGGGAGTGGAGGCCCCCTTGGGCTTTAGGAGAATTTAACGTATTAGATTGTCAGACAAATCGAAAAAAACGTTGGAGGGTCGTTACGAGATCATGGGAAAAAGACGAGCATTGGTGGCGGAAAATCAGAAACGGAGAGAAAGGACCAAGACCGGTTCCGTTTAGACGTCAATGAAATTGGATGAACCAGCCAAAACAGCCACGACACGACCCGCTCGCTCGTCGCCGTTCTTTGCTGGATGAATTCAAGGCTGAAGGATGACTGATGTGGTGGAAGCAATCCAATTTTCTCCACCCGTGTTTCGAAGTTGAAGGGTGAGCATTTTCACCGACCAGTGACATACATATCGTCATCTATGGGCGAGGGATCGGTGCGCGCCCTCGTATCCGCGTTCTGACTCGGGCATTTTACGAGATCTACGTGGCGCGGAGGAGGAAGAGGGAAGTTTGAGTCGAGCTGGATATGTTTGGTTGGAAACTGGGCAAACTGTGCCGATAGATAGATGAGTTGACCGAAACATTGAGAGCTTATTTTAGGAGATTGCGAGGGGCAAAAGGATCTAATAAACCGGTTTGTACAGTCTTATGTTGTGAATGAAATAGAATCTAATGCAGAACACTGACTGACTGACTGATTGCATTGCATTGTAACCAACCGAAAAAACGTTCGCCACAGAGAAGAAGAATGATACAGGGACAGGAGGAAGCCGTAGGGAAGAAAAAGCGCTGAATACGTGACCGAACTATTGCCCAAGCACACACGCAGGGACCATGCTGAGGTCACTTCTGCCGAACATCAACAGTCAACCCATCCAAACACCGCCCCATCCCGGGCTGCACGAAAGCCTTGCCTTGCTTGACCACGGCATCATCCAGCAACACCGTAACCTCCCCTCCGTCCACGAACCCGATCTTCCTTGCGACCCTCTGACTGACCACATTCGTATCAAATGCTGCCGCCCAGATATTTTCTACACCCATCTCGTCCGACCACCAACGCAACGCGGCCTTGGCTGCCTCGGTCGCGTAGCCTCTGTTCACGTACGGCTCCATAACGGTATACCCTAGATCCGGGTAGGGCAGTGGGTGGCGGTGGGCCAGGGAGATGCAGCCGACGGCCTGTCCCTGTCCCTGTCCCTGAGGAGCATCCGTGTCGATATCCGTCCCGTCGCGGAGGTAGATGAAGTGCCAGGCGTGCGAGGGGAAGGGGCCCCTCTTCTCAGAATCCCAGTCCTTGGGACGAGGGTGGAATCTCTTGGCGCGCAAATCGATGTCCTCCCGCGTGTACACGCCCGGGTTGCCCAGCGTGCGCTTGACGATGTCGCTGTCGTAGAGGGCCAAGAGGGCGTCGTAGTCGGAAGGGCGAGCTGGGTCGAAGAGCCGCAGCGAGAGTCTTTCCGTGGAGATTGTCGGGAAGGCTGGCTCTGGCCCTGGCTCTCGTGAAGACATGTTTTTGGGTGGGGAGGATGTGGAAAAAAAAGAAGAGACTCGTCAATTCAGGCACCGCAGACTCTACCACTCTCCCTTTCTGTGTCGTTGGGTAGGAAAGGATTGTCCATGACTGACCACGTTGCGCAACAGCAACATCGTATATCAATCGCGGCGCAGCTGTGGTGGGAAAACAATATTCGGTAAAAAGAAACCCACCGTGAGCACTATGCAGCAAAAAGGATCTCTGGTTACATTCGGTTCCCGCCAACCTGATACCCTGTATTGGAATTATCGAATGATATATGGTCGATTAGCGCATCAAGAGCGCTCCCCGACTAGGCCGATTTGGGAGGCCTGACAACTGCTGTACAAGGAAATTCGACGGAGCCGAACCATATGAGGAAATGTTCGGCCCTGTCGATGGAATCATCATTATTCGGAGCGCGAAGGGCGTCGGAGGGATAAGCGGCTTGATTGCGGTTGCATCGACGTGAGGGGACGAGGTGGCACTTGGGTTGTTGTTTGCGCGTCGCGCATGTGATGCCAAGAACCCACGTAGAGTCACGTGATGTCAACGCCAAGAGGCGCGGCAAGGCGACGCGAGGCTGCCGCGCCTTTTATCTTTGCCGGACGATTTCGCTGACACACCCAAGGTTTGTGCTTATCGGGCGCCGATGTCGTTGTCTTTCTCCATCAGAACGGGTCCATGAATCATCCCTAGAATAGAGCGGCAAAAAATTTGTTGACCGTCTGATATGATGGTGTAATGATGATGGAAGAGTGCGGAAGCCCACGGCACCCGTCGGGGTTTCCCAGCCAGACCTAGGTATGCAACCAGCAGCGCTTCACCATCGGCCACAGGACTGCCACATACAGCCACCAGCTAGATAGTGCGCAGGTCAGGATCTGTTTCTGTGGGTTGTCACGAAAGGTAGATGTCGACAGTGAGCGTCCTCCTCCCATTCTTGTCTTCTCTGGCCTCCTGGGCCGGCTGGATCGAGACTTCGCGCCCCTGATCATACTTGTTCAAGGTGCCGGCCACATACCTCCTCGCCCAGCGGTGCATCTGGCACAGAAACCAGTCGTCCTGGTTGTCGTTGCCCCAGCCGACGAACAGATCGACCCTCAGATGTTTGACCCACTTCCAGTCCCTCGGGTCCAGGGACTTGAAGAAATTGTCGAGGCAGAGATTGTTGCACAGCACGAAGAGTCGCGCTTGCTCCGCCCGCTTGGCGACGGGCTGGACTTCTTCGAAGATCTGACGACTGACCCGGAGGATGCGGTTGTCACAGTGCTGGTACGTGGAGGTGTTGTGGCAGCAGGTGCCCAGGCGATGGGCTTGACATTGCTCGTCTCTCGTGGCGCACTCGCAAGGGTAGATCGTCGTCGGTCGGACAAGGTAGGACCATATCTGCAGCCGGATCTCGGGTGGCAGGGTGACAAGTGACACCTCGGCCATTATGAGAAGGAGCTTGAGCGTATGCCTACCGAAATCTAAGCAGCAAAAGTTGGGCTTCTCCGAAGCTGGTGAAGGCGAAGAGATTGACAATGTATCAGCAGTGATTTTAGAGAGAAGAACTAGGAGGCTGGCAAAGTCAGAGCAGGACTTCGGGAACAGCGGTGAGGTGCGGACAGAGTTCTGAGATATAGAGTAAAGGGGAGCTGAACACCCAGTACAGTAGTAGTAGTAGTAGTGTCCACGCGACGCAATGGCTACGGATACGATAGTCGTGGGGCAACGATAGGGTAGACAAGGCTCCAAGTACGAGGAACCGTAGTCCGGGCTGAAGTTGGGCTGGAACAACACCACACCAAATTCCAATAATAATGCCTATGGCCGTAAGGGGGGTCAAGGGTCCCTGTCCCCTGTCCAGCCCATCTGGTCAATGGTCATATCATCAAGTACGCCAACTTGTTCTAGCGTGAGCAGAGAAACCCTCGGATATCTTGACCGCTCTGGACACAAGTGATAGAAGCAACCCTTGTTGGTCACTTCCAGGGCAAAGCCCCAGCTCTGGCGCAGGCCGTGGGCTGTCGGATTCCGATAAGAGGCTGAACTTTCGCAAATGGACAGCTGCACGGTGACGGCCCTGACCCGGGATTTCGCGATTGCGATTGGGCCGGGGCCCACAGCTGAAACGGTTGCCGAATCCGGCTGATTCCGTCCAGGGGGAGGAATCATTCAGCGAGGATGCCCGGTGATGCATTCCGAAGTGAATGCCGTTAGCGGAACACTCTAATTAATAAAGGGCTGAGCTGGCAAGAAAAAGGCAAGAGGTCACTTCCATCGCACAGTCTCCATCCGTTGCTCTGCATGGATCAATGTAACCACTGTGCTTGCGGGCCCTGGCCCCCCCATCGTCTCGCCAGAGCAATCGGTGTGTAATAGTGTAACCCACGTGGAACCAACAGACAAAGAGCTTTTCTCAATGTGTCCCCGGAACCATCAAAGCTTTTTACACCCCCGACTGATACCAGTACTTTGTGCGGATGCTATGATGCAAGCAGCAAACACAACCGCCCCCCATTCCTCGAAGGGGCATATCATCCACTGGATCCCCGTTCAGCGCTGGGGACCGCGCCTTTCCACATTCGTTGCTTATAATTACATCCTTTGTCTTTCAACGAGGCAGCCGTCGGTCACTCGTGCCATTTGGCGACGCTTACTTATGAAGGCTTAACCCAAATGCAACGCGCTTGGAAGCTTGCTTACAGCCTCCCTCAACTCCGCCGCTGTATCACAAGCCGCAAAGACAAAGCGATCGG
The DNA here is from genome assembly GCF_000836435.1 of Fonsecaea multimorphosa CBS 102226. NCBI lineage: Eukaryota > Fungi > Ascomycota > Eurotiomycetes > Chaetothyriales > Herpotrichiellaceae > Fonsecaea > Fonsecaea multimorphosa. The sequence goes on from NW_015971643.1 coordinate 878,277, forward strand.
GCCTAAGAATCACGTACTTCCTTCCCCGGACTTCCCTACGAAGCCGCAGCTCCTCGTAACCGATTGGGGGAGGTCGGTTCTTGCATAGACGCGGGTCTGTCGCGAACTCCTCGGCGGATGCAATACGGGCCACGTGTTGGGTGGGCATATCTTCGGCCGAGATGGATGCCTCTGTGGACTGAATGAGGATCGTGGCTTCCTCACCCCGGATGAAGTTGCCCGAGAAGTGGCCGATGTTCTCCATGTTTCTTGTAAGTGACTGGATCTCATTGGCTTTGTCCGGTAAGACGAGCAGCTGGAACAACCCCGTTTTCTCGGAAGAGAAGATCAAGTCGTCGGTGAATTCGACCACGTTCTTCCTGAAGTTGAAAGCATAGATTTGTGGGAGGAGCAGGCCGCCTCCCATCTCCCCCACAAATGCAAGTCCGGGGCTATATCGATATCTCGTCATCCCTAGCGCTCGGGCGCCCTTTTGGAGCTCTTTCCTCCAGCTGGGTACAAGTTGGATGGCCCACATGTACCATTCGCGAATGAAGACCTTGATGGGGTCCGATTCTGTTACATACGCCCCGTTCTGGATGGTGGCCGCTAGGGAGCGTTCGAGTTGTTGCTTGCGTTCGGTATACCATGCTGTCAACACTGCTTCATGGTTTGTTGTCGGATGCCGGTGTAGCAACGCCAGTCTCCACGCCAGGGCGGAAGCATCGCGAAATCCAGAAGCAATACCTTGCCCGCCTATCTGCCAGTTAGAGGGGTCAAACTGACGCAAGCATCCGCGAAAGCGATGGTTCTTTCTTACCAAAAGGAGGGAAGACATGAGCCGCATCGCCGGCTAAGATGACCCTTCCCAGGGACCACTTGTTACAACTCCGCGCCACAAAAGAAAATGGCCGAGATCTCAAGGTCTTGATGCAGTCCTCGGGGAATCTGACTGGATGCTGAAGACCATACCAGCTGCCGGGATGGGTGAGATAAGGATAGATGATTTTGCTGGTCTCCTCGGGCGTGGCCATTTTGTCGCCGTCTTCGCCTTCCAGAACAACGAATTCGAACCTCCACAGCCGATCCGCCTGCAGACCGAATCTCCCGCACACCGAAGCTCGCTTAGGATTGCAGAGGAACCGGAATTGTTTCGGAAAGAAGCGATCATAGACTTGTTCGGGCGTGTACCCGAGCCGCCACAGGGGGAAATCTGGGTGAGTCTTCTCGGTGGGCAAAGAAATTTGCCAGTTCAATGCAACCCAGGTTTCCTCGTAGTCCGACCTAAATCCCCCGGTCAGCACGAACCTCCCGGTAATGAAGGCTAAGACCTCACTCTTTGCATCGTTGCATGATGACGCCTTTCGGCTCAAGGTAGCATTTCCTGACGTAGCCCGTCTTCCCGTCTGCTCCCACCAAGAATGGAGCTGCTAGTTTTCGAACCTCTCCGTGTGCGTCCTTGTATTCGACGGTCACCCGTTGGAAATCCTCAGATACCCCAGTCACGGTAGACTCGGTCCGGATTTCCGAGAAGGGGATTTTGTGGATCTGGTCTCGAATCGCCTTTTCCATTGCTGGCTGCTTGTGACATATAAACCCAACATGACCGGTGCCTCCTTCCGTAGTCGTATAATCCATAGTGAGCAGTGGTTTCTTGTATAGATTCGACTCACTGCCAGTGACGAAGTTGAATATCTCCATACCTTTTTCCCCCAGTGATATCAGCCCAAGCACATATTCTGACAACAAGGCTCCAGAGCGGGGGATTACTCACACGTCCCAATCTCTGTGTATATCTTATCGTAGATTCCAATCGACTGTAGTATTCGAATTCCATCTTCGTCCAAGGCGATGCCTCTAGGATCGGTGGTGATGTCCTTTTCCCTTTCCAGGACGATGTTTGGCACTTTCATTGCCCCGAGCAGCGCCGACAGCACCGTTCCCGTCGGGCCACCGCCGCATATAATGACACCAGTATCCTCAACATCAGGTGTCCTTTGAGACATGATGCCAAATGTAGGTCGATGAGAGATCACGGGTCCCTCTATTCAAGTAGTGCCTCTCGTTCTGATCTATAGATCGATGACAGGATAGGTTGCTGAGGCACGAACCACACCTTTTTTCTTGGACCAAGTCGCTTGCTCCATTATATTGGGAACATACAGACACCAGCTCCTTCTTGTCGGCAGCTTTGAAAGACTGAAAATCTGATGGTCGCTCCAGGCACGGGAAGGGACTGACGTGGGACGTTATTTGTGGGGTCATTCACGAGGCCTGTGGAATGTTGGTACTTTCCCTCGACCAACCCATCAGTCTGACTGAGCTTCAGGCGGCTATGCAAGGAAACACCGAGGGCAATGGCCGTATGGGTGTGATGTTCGTTCCCATGCTGTTTCTGAAATGACGAACCCCTACACACCTATGAGTGAAACGTCCCACATTTTTGTAGCTGACCTTCCCCACAATCCACCAACAGAAGACGAGGTGGGGGAAATGCACCGTTGAGTCTTTGACGGTGTTATGAGAGTGTTTGTGAGCTCGTTTGCCCAGAATTATTGAACTTTGCGAACCTAGGAAACTGGAGCTGCTGGCATGACAGACATAATCGGTGAGCCCTTGAAGAGTCCCGGCTGACTGGAATGGTTCCCGGTGCATTGGGATTCGGCCAAGCACCAGAGCGCCGACATCTACTTGAGGTGGACATCAAATGCGTGTCCTCAATGGCCATGTGAAATGGATAGGATAAGAATGCAGTCGAAAATCATGATCAAGAGCTAGATAATGCACCGTGTTCAATCGCAACGACAAGGCTGCCAGGATCCATCAGGCTTGCGTATCCAGGGCCGCGGCTTCCCCTCCTCGGGCGGGACTGTGCCAAGCCCCCAATTCCCCCCAGATTTGCTCGACCAGGCCGCTTCTTCTTCCCCGTGTCCCCCACAAGTCAAGGGAATTTCTTCCTCCCTCTATCACGTTATGAGCAGACAGTCTGTGGTTCAATCTCCCGGCCACATTGATATGGAGGCGCTCTCGTTCCCCAATCTGCTCCATCCCGGCAATGCCTGATCCCGTTACGGTACCAGCTCCTAAACATGGTCCGCGGGGCCGCCGGGGCGCCAAAATCAGACAATGTTCGACCTGCGGGCGGACATTTGCCAAAACCGACCACCTAGAGAGGCATGTCCGATCTCACACCAAGGAGAAACCTTTCGTCTGCGCAAAGTGTGGTAGGAAATATGGTCGGCAGTAAGTGGTGACTGCAAATCAAGCGCATTTGCTTGTGCTTAGATCATTTTTAGCGATACACTGCTGCGGCATCAGAAGGACCACTCAGCAGAAGATATCGCTCTAATCATCGCAGAAGACAAACGACGGACTAGTAATCTATTTGGACCAGAGGATGACCAGAGTGCGTTTGCCGGCAACCCAATACCGCTTGATGGCTCTGCAATCTTGCCAGAACAGCATGACCCGATACTCATTTCCAACATTAACTCGTCTCTGGACGTGCCGGCCGCGGACTATCTCAAGAATAAGAAGGACTATCAAGAGGGTCAAATGGCCAGGAACGCCGCCACTGACGTCTACTCAAATGCCGTCCACTCCGACCAGCCAGGGAGCGGGTTTGACACTTCGATCGACGTCTTCAACTTTGATTTCGAGGCCCAGTTTCCTTCTTGGCTGGTAGACAGCGACCTGCACGGTGGGATTTTGGACACTCCTCTGGTCGCTACCATGGCAGAGTTGCGCCCTGCTTGGCCGGAAAGCCCGTACACTACGTTTGGTTGGAGCAATTACAAACCCGTCTCCAATACGAAGAGGCTCTGGTTTATGGCCAACGATGACGCGCAGGATGAAGTGACGCGATCGCGCCCTGCAACACCTCCTGGATCCCGGGACGAAGTCGACGACACATATCGTCAGACGTTGACGCAAAGTCTCCAAATCCGCCCGATTCAGGAACAGACCCTTCCATCGGCGGACTTTCTGAATCTTTGTGTCAGGTCGTATTTTTCACGATTCCATCCAGTATTCCCAGTGGTGCATGCACCCACGTTTCGTCCTTCCAAGGCCAACTCCATGGTCTTGCTGTCAATATGCTCAGTTGGCAGCCTCTTCACGGGCAGCGTCCATGCCATTCGTCAGGGGGTACATATATTCGAGAGATTACACAAGGCCGTCCTTGCAAATTGGGATCGGCTTGTTGCCCAAGGTGTGGACCAACGAATCTCTCTCATACAGACGGCTATAATTGGACAAACCTTTGGTTTACTGTCTGGAGAGCCGAAACATCTTGCAATTGTCGACGCATTCAACGGGACGCTAATCTCTTGGGCACGACGCTGGTCGACCTTCAAAACCAAGAAGATGGTGGGACTAGACCTCAACGTCAGTTCCGCCGAATTGGACAAGAAGTGGAGGGAATGGGCGAAGAACGAAGAACTTATCCGAATTGCGCTCAGTGTGCATATACACGACGCTGAACTTGCTGCCATGTTCCATCACGAACCATTCCTCCGCCACAATTCCCGGCAACTACCAGTTGCCGCATCAAATCAGACGTTCATGGCTACTCGGCCTGAAGACTGGCGCCAATCGTATCTTAATGACCCCAGCAATTTCGAAACCCTCAATTCTACTCCAGCTTCTATCGATGCTCACCTGGATTTTGACCTTGCTGCAATCCCCGGCAACAGCTATTTCACAGCATATACAGTACTGGAGGGCATATGTGCAAACATTGTCGAAAATCGAATCAATGCTCGCTCAACTCCATCAAGGACAGAAGAGATATTGGACATCTTGACGTCGTTTTATCGGAACTTCTTGCAAGAATCGGCTGTTTGGGAAGCAGATCACATGGACATGAGCATTCTCTGGCATTTGGCCTTTATGATCATGTTCGCTGATTTTGATCTTCTAGAGAGAGCAATTGGGCGAAATGGGCCAGACTTGTCACCTGAGGATCAACTTGCAGTTACAGCTTGGGCGAACTCAGACCAAGCCAAAAGATGTGTGATTCACGGACTGATCGTGCAAAAGAAATTGGAAAGTCTCCCACTTGGCTTTGAGCCGGCAATCCATGTACCCAGGGCGATGTTCCGAGCGGGTATCGCCTGGTTTTGCTATACTCGGTTTGGATCCCAAGCCGGTGGTCAGCGAACAGCCGGAGCCGCCGAGGCCCTGGAGTTTCCAGAATTCAAAACCATTGGCGTCAACCCTGCAAAATTGCTTTTCCAAGCAAGTGGCTATAAGCACGGAAAGCCTACCACAACCGAGACCAATGCGGCCCTTAGTGGACTGACAGATCTCTTAAGGCGGATAGGGCATTGGGAAATTGCGAGAAGATTTGCCGCCATTCTTGGGGCTCTCTTACACAATGAGGCCGACTAAAGACCGATTTATTTGGGACCGTTTGAGCTTTTTTCACTAATCTAAGTACTATTACTCGAGCCTCGCCTTCAGGGTGGCTAGCCCTCAGGGTGTCGGTGGTCGCCTCGTCGCCGACCCAGGATTCTCTTGCCACAGGAAGTCATCGTATGACTTCGATCAGCCAGTACCAACAAGATGGTCTTCGAATCAAACAACTCGACCACCCTTACCTGCATGATGGCCACAGTTTGGTTGCAAATTCGTAAGATTTGAGCTGACATGTCCCATGGTACTATGAAGTCAAGGTGGATTTTTGCAACCCTGCCCGCCAACCACATGGCAATAGTGGAACAAGAACAAACGGAACACAGCCGAGCGATGGCGAAAGAGATAGTAGAATCGTGAAAAAGAACGAAAGGTCGCTGGATTGAGGTAAGGTCCTCGATTTCACTGGCGAAAGCGCGAGGATCAACGATCCCCGAGTGCAACCTCCCGTGGGGGTTCCTGCGTCAAAAGCGTTCCCCATCCGGCATAATACAATGGCTCCAGTTCATCAGCCAAACGTTCACTCTGACCCAGTCGCTTCGGTTATTGTGGAGGCAAGGCTGTATCTCGCTTTTGTTAATGCGGAAAATCGAGATGTACCTACTGCATCGGGTTTAGTGAGCTGCCGGTACTCTTAAGGTCCTCACTTTTTGCTCGGGCAATCCTTGACACTGGCAAGGCACCCTGACCTCACCGCGAGGCCTTGCAGTCGGCTATCCTCATCCGTGTCGAACAGGTTAAAAGGCCGGTACGCGCTTCCTGCGTGAATCTGTTGGCCAGTTCATGTTTCAATAATCCTGAAATTCCAACACCATGTCGTCCAATTCTTCCACAGACTTTGGTGGAAGCACCTTCAACCCAGAGAACGTCAACCTGACCTCTGCTGACCCTCGAGATGTCATTTGTGCCCTTGCGGCGTCGGGGAATGATTACAATGGACAACTTGGTGCCAGAATCTCGGCACTGTTCGTCATCCTCATCGTCTCATCCGCTGCGACATTCTTCCCCGTCTTCGCAAAGAGGATTCCGCGTCTTCACATTCCGCTTTATGTATACCTGTTTGCGCGGTATTTCGGTGCAGGAGTCATTGTCGCCACGGCCTTCATCCATCTCCTTGATCCGGCATATGGCGAGATCGGTCCCCAAACTTGTGTGGGTATGACAGGAGGCTGGGCCGTTTATTCGTAAGTCTTGGATTGTATGATCATGTCGATACACGAAACTGACCATCGATGCTGTAGATGGTGCCCGGCCATTGTCCTCACGTCGGTGGTTGTCATCTTCCTCTTCGACTTTGGCGCCGAACGATATGTTGAAGTGAAATACGGTATCGACAGTGAAGCAGACCTGCAAGAAGCGGTGACTGGATACACCGACCGACCAGCAACCGAGGCACAACAGGATCGAGCGGCGAGTATTGCGTCCATGCGGCGCGAACATGACGAGCGACGGAAGTCATCCGCGTACGAGAAGAGATTCATGGAGGATTTCGCTGTGGACGGCGACGAAGATGACAATGAATTGCGCAAGAACTCGTTCCGACAGCAAATCGCCGCATTCCTGATACTGGAGTTTGGCGTCATCTTCCATTCGGTCGTCATCGGTCTCAATTTGGGTGTCGTGGGCGACGAATTCAGCACATTGTACCCGGTCTTGGTCTTCCACCAATCCTTCGAAGGGCTTGGTATCGGTGCCAGAATGTCGGCCATCCCATTCAAGCCTGGGAGCTGGCTGCCCTGGGTCCTCTGTGCGGCCTACGGGTTGACGACGCCCATTGCCATTGCCATCGGTCTCGGCGTGCGCACAACGTACAACCCCAACTCCTTTACCGCCAACGTGGTCAGCGGCGTTTTGGACGCCATGTCGGCTGGTATCCTGATCTATACCGGGCTTGTCGAGTTGTTGGCGCGGGACTTTTTGTTCAACCCCTTGCGGACAAAGGACAACAAAAGATTGACGTTCATGATCCTCTGTGTGCTGTTGGGTGCCGGTCTGATGGCGTTGCTTGGAAAATGGGCTTGATTCGGTTTTGGAAATGGTCGTCAACCATAGACTGCGATCGAGTCTATCCGGCCTCGTCTTTCCCCTTACTTTTTAGAATTTCACCAGACCTCGCCAGAGGTTTTGTCGTCCGTGTACGATAGTTGCCTTAGACATCCAGCGCGTCAGTGCAGACAAAAAGAGAAGAGACAATCACAGACCGCCTTCAACCCATGATGAACTCTGTTTGAGATGATCCACGTGCATACGAGCGAAGTGTTCCCCCATGTATAGAGTCCCTCCTGACCCGCGCTAGAAGAGCCTCACTTTGCCCTTGACGAGGCTTCCCAAAGCTTTGTTACTAGGGGCCATCGTCGGGTCTTAGATATAAGAGTGTCACGCGACAGTCCAGAACTCCATTCATTGACCTAACTAGCTGTTAAGGGAACATTGTTCACCTGGTTAATTATCGGCGTCTGCTCGTCAGAGCTAAGCCTAGCCAGCCTTGTATTTTGGTAGGAGGAAGTTTATACCTCGGCTGCGGGGGGCTCTGGGCCTAACATGGCGGTTTTCAACGGCCTGTCGAACAGCCTCGTGCCTGTCCTTGGGCTTCTGGGGGATTTGGTTTGAGATGGGCGCACAGACGGGTGTGCGTTGGTGAGTAATATAGAGTTAGAGAGACGATGGAAAGGGTTACGGACTTGATCATATGGTGTGAGGTGGCGTGAAGGGACTTGAGAGGTTTCTAAGGGAGGGCAAGGAGCAGGCCTTAGGCCAAAATACCCCTAGATCCTATTGTTATTAGATAGACATCCCGTTGCGGCCGTCAGGTCTTAACCCATTTTCCCTATTGCTCTTCAACTCGTTGCCCTTTTTATCGCCCCAATCCGAGTTTCGCGGTAGAGTGCATTGACTGAGAGATGCTAATGCACGAGGTAACAGCGCGTTCGCTCTGCTACCAAGATAACCCCCTTCATCCTCCTCCACAACCCATATACGGGAAACTAAAGGGAACCCCTAACCCCAAGGGGTTCCTTTATCAATGCCCCTCACAACCTAAGCGGCCAGTACCCGATTATCTGGATAACGTTTTGCCTTTTTGATATCTGCCACAAGCTCAACCCATAAACAGATAATACCTGGTACACATTATCGGTGTACGGACCGAACCCCACGCAAACCATACTGGTTTAGGGAGGTGGATAGGCGGCTGTGGTACTGATAAGCTGCGATCGCGGCGGCTTGGGTTAATATTCCTTGGGTGTGGTCCTTATCAAAGTGAGGGGGCCATGTCCGAATACTCATCTCTTTCGGTCTAGAATCTTTTGAGGGTCTGTTGCCCTGATGTGATCGCCCCGTTGAATTGATAAGTGGAGCAAATATTAATGAAATGCCATGTGGGATCGAACCGCCACTCTGGAGATGTGGGATTTTCTTCTTCCCTCTCTATTCTCCTGTTCCCTCCACCGCGCCTCCTCCTTCGGGGTTGTTCTTGAAAATCTGTGGCCTTGTTGTCCTCAGAGGTGTCGTTAGACAAAACGTCGAGGGCGCGAGAGCGGCCGAAGAAAAGAAACGAAAAAAAAAGAAGACAAAAGACACGCCAGCAATATGGCTATCTACGAGAAGAAGACGGCGGCTGAGATCCACAGCGACGCCATCACCGGCTCTCCCCAGTCCGATGTCTCTTTACAGGGCGGTGACAAAGAAGCGACGCTGGAGGCGCGCGAGATCTTCAAGGATGACCACGAGGGCGTCAAGTTCCGCACCGTCAGCTGGCAGCGGGCCACCATCATCTTCCTCAAGATCCAGTTCGCCATGAGCATCCTGGCCGTGCCGGGGGCATTGGCCACGTTGGGAGCCGTTGGGGGAGCTCTGTCCATCGTCGGCTGGGAGGTGCTGAATACGTGTGAGTTTTTATCTTCGCCCCAGGGGTCACTGAGTATGGCTATCAGGAAAACTAATCCGGCAATAGACACGGCCGTCATCTTGGGCGACTTTCGTAACCGCCATCCTGAATGCCACACACTGGCCGACATGTGTGGCCTCATCTGGGGCCGCGTGGGCAAGGAGCTGGTCGGGTTGCAAATCCTAGTTGCTCAGGTTTTGATCACTGCGGCGGGGATCGTGTCGTGCTCGACGGCTTTCAACGCCCTGTCGGAGCACGGCGCGTGCACGGTGGTATTTAGCTTCGTCTCGGCCGTGTTGATCACGAGCTTTTCGTCGGTGCGGACCTTCTCACGTCTGGGTTGGTTGACGTGGGTTGGGTTCACGACCTTCTTCATCGCGGTCTTCATCTTCGTCGTCGCCGTGACGCAGCAGAACCGACCCGCCGCAGCGCCGCAAACAGGGGACTTCGACCTCGGGTGGGTGGCGATCGCGCATCCGGGGTTCGTGGCGGGCATCACGGCCAGCGCCAACATCTTCATCTCCGGCAGCGGCTCGCAGATGTATCTACCGGTCATCTCGGAGATGCGCCGGCCCCGCGACTACCGCAAGGCGGCCATCGTGGCCGGCATCCTCGTCGGCGCCATGTACCTGACCTTCTCGCTGGTCATCTACCGGTGGTGCGGGCAGTGGCTGGCGACCCCGGCGTTCGGCAGCGCAGGCACGCTGTTCAAGAAGATCTCGTACGGCATCGCTCTCCCGGGCCTGGTCATCGGCGTGGGCATCTACCAGCACGTCGCGGCGAAATTGATCTTCGTGCGTCTCCTCCGCGACTCCCGCCACCTGCAGGCCAACACGGTCGCCCACTGGGCCACCTGGCTGGGCAGCAACCTGGTTCTGGGAGTCCTGGGGTTCATCATCGCCGAGGCCGTTCCCATCCTCAACTATCTTTTGGGATTGGCGGGGTCTCTGTGCTTCGCCCCCTTCAGCTTGATCTTCCCGGCCATGCTGTGGATGTACGACTACAAGACCTACGCTCGAGGCAGCGCCTCCCAGAAGGCCTTTTACGGATTCCATATCCTCATTGTGCTGGTCGGGCTCTTCATGGTCGTTGGCGGAACGTAAGTTGAACCCCCCCAAAGTTTCCCGTTGATTCTCAAAAGAGCATGACTTCCTATCTATCTTTTCCCCTCTGTCTTTTCTTCTTCATTCTCTTCTTCGTCCCTTTTTCTCCAGAGAACATCAATTAACACGGATCCACAGGTACGGGGTTGCCGTGTCGATCAAGCAGGCCTTTGACGATGGATTGATTTCCAAAGTCTTCGACTGCGCCGATAACTCAGGGACCATTTCTTGATTGCTCTGAAACCGGTGTATCACACGGTGCAGGAGACGCTCAGGTTGGTCACAAGTTGAGCTGATGACGATAACAACGATGATGGAAACGTAGATTCTTGGGAGGCTTTCTAGACGATCATGAAGAAATCAGAGGTTCCTGCTCAAACTTCCTGTCTCGTTGTACATCGTCATGGCCGTGATTCCGTCCCCGGCAGTTCATACACTTCTAAGCCACGCTGCCATGAACTTCCCACCCAAGCAGACCATCCGAGTCAAGCCGTCATGAGCTTGCGCAGTAGCCAGGACTGACCAACCTGGCTTCCGCCGGTTGTGTGTAGATTTAACCTTTACCCATAAAATGGAAATTTGCGTAACATCCGATGTCAAATTCAAATCGCAAAAGGAGAAGTCTCGCGCACCACGAGAGACACAGGAAGGGGCACAAAAAGGGGAGCTCCAGCCTTGTCACGTGGATTGCCAGCATTCGAGATCAGCTCTCCCCCTCTAGCCCGCTTCACATCTTCAGCTCAGAAATTTGAGATTGACAGTCTCACATATCATAGTGTGTTGCAGGTCTCATGACTATGGAGTGCCAGATGCGAAGGATCTAACCAGGCATATGCAATTCATGTCCTGTTATGGTTGGGGTATTTCACCCTCTCCGCCTTTGACGAATGTTGACCTCGTTCGCCAACGATTTGGATGGAGGGAATCGCCTCTCATTCGAACTCCGGCACTGGGCAAGAGCATATTTACCGTCACGTCTTTTGGAAGCAAATGATCACATAACCCTGCCAATCTCAGACAATAGGTTGTCCAGTTGAGGCATCAAGCATCTCAGCGTGGTGCAGAGGTGCGCCGAGTCCGGCCCGCAGCCATAGCACCAGTGTATCGACTTCCAAATTTCGGACTGATACCGGTAGAGAGTGCAGGGATGTTTTTGAGCTCATTGCGGCATAAGGCAAATCCCATGGTCAAAGGGCGACGTCCCTCATAGGTCACACGGAACGAGAATTTTTGCAATTTTAACATCGAGCCAACAATCAGGGACAACCGCGGCATAGCGCTCCTGAGCGCCGTGTTTCACTGACACTGAGGACAGACCCATGCTAGTAATAGGCTGGTTCGATTCCGATTGTCACGGTCTTCGTCCATTTTGTAGCATGGTTTGGCCATTTACAGAATTTGACAAGCTGGGCGTCGATCAACGAGACATTGGAGTATAAGATCGATTCTCCAATAAGGCGCCACAGCGAACAGGTCAAAAGGCAGTTGATGACGGCCCTGTCACTAGCTATAGGAGAATAAGACATTCTGTTGAGCATTTCCTGGAAGACGTCGGAGGGGAGGTCCTTGATCGACTCAGGCATGTTGACATGAGAATAGAACGGTTGTCCATATTGAGACAAGACTCGTGGCTAATACAGAGGGTTATGTGGTGAATGAGGTCGACAAAGGAAGAGTGTCTGGTACACAATGACTGGCAGGAAAACGGAAATTCTGCGTTGCAGTTGCCGCCGAGATAAAGGTTTCTCTCATAGCAGTCCTGGAGTGGCAAGTGGATTTGCTGGCAAAAGCCATCCACTGGCAAGTACGAATCATGGCATTTGTGCGGCTGGCATGAAGCGTAGCCGTGTGTGGTAAATTGATCCTTCCCAGCCAGGACAAGGCAGGTATCTTGGTTTTGATCGCTTGCTGTGGCAGCTAAAATCTTCGACTAAGACACCGACGTATCAGACTGACTGTACAAATGTTTCTCCTGCATGTCGCATAATCTTCCGGAAAAATGCATCCAGGAGAGCCCACAGGTCCTCCTTGTAAATATGCCTGAATCCATTGTTGACCTTGTTGCTAAAGGCGGAGCAACGTCTGAATGTTTGACTTTGGGGCGAGCCCAAAACATCTCAGAATTCTCCAGTTTCACACCTGGGCCTAGCAGAGTTGGCTGTTCTAGGTGGCGGGGGCGGCCGAACAAGGTTCTGTTGCATTGTAGATAATGTGCTCGAAAGGCGGGCGTCCACATACACATTGGCATTTGGTCCTGCCGATGGTCGACCCATTAACCAGCCTCAAGGTTGCTGGCAAGAGAACTCACAAGTACCTTCCACGCAACCCAGGAAGGACATCATGGATTTCGAGTTGCGGCAGAAAAGTGGAGCATTGCAAACAGCACCGGTTGCGTTTGCAGGGGTATCTAGAGGTATGCACGGAGGTTCGAATTGAGATATTCGCTTGCTCCTAGGGCGTCTGGGTCAAGGCTCTCAACATGTCATGGCCTCTGGAGGTCAGGCCGGCCTTCTCTTCACAAACTCCTCCAGATCACCCCTCGTGACGACTCCTAGGACGAACTTTCTACCACCGTCGGTGACGACGGCAAAATCTTGTTTTTCACCTGTCGCCAGCGGTCCAATGTCCTCGAAAAACCCTTCAAGTTCCCATAGCTCGGTCTCCATTGTGATTACTTGGTATTTCTTTCCTCCGCGCCGCTGAAATTTCACCATGGCTTTTGATACTGGGTCAGAGGGCTGCAGGCGTCCAGACTCGAAAAGTTGCTTCAATTGCGAAATGGGCAGGTAGCCGAGGAGGGAGCGAGTAGTGTCAGAGAGGACCGTCAAGTGCGAATAGTCATGAGATGAAGCCGAGAGCATGGCAGAAGCAAGTGACGTGCTTGGCGAAGTTGAGAGTGCAGGTGGTAGATCTAGGTCCGCCACAGTGGCACCGCGATACTTGTCTGCCCATGTCGACAATCTGGCAGCTCGTTCGTCTTCGCCAGGAGGGAGTCCGTTGGGCTGCGGGACGAGCGTCGGGCCCAAGGGCACGCCCTGCTCGAGAAGGGACTGAGAATGATCCATGGGTTGCGTTCGTGTCGCGTCAGAGCGATAGAGGTTTGAAGTTCATAGACCGCTATTGTCTGAACATGCTATCACTGGTATATTGTAGAGTCGAGATGTTGTTGCTGGCTGGAATGGGCCAACCACAAAAGCTATGCCTCAATTTTACGATCGACTCGGACCTCGTGATAATTGCGGCTGATTGCTTTTATGCGCGGCCGTAGCTGTGACGTACTGCTGGTACTAGCACCAGCTGGAAAAGCACGGACCAGCACCTGCTGGAGCAACGGGAGGGAGGTCAAAACCCACCGAGCCACCTTCCCCAGGCCCGCAGCGGCCAACCAGTAGGTAGTGGACGTTGGGGTCGGCGAGCTGTGACGATAGCACTACTGGCACCCACTGACGCCCACTGACGCCCACAGCTTGGTCCCCCTCGGTCCCGCGCATGCTGTTGCTCGCTTCCTTGAACTGACTTGCTCCCTCTTCACCTCTCAACTTTTTATCGTCACTCGTCGCTCATTTCCACAATACCTAGCATCCATCTGCCGCAGTCTGTTCATCCATCAAGACTTGAGGTATTTCTCCAGCTCACGCACCATCCCTCCGCCTTCTCCTGTCAATAGCTTGTTCAACCTACTCAATTGGACTCCCGGAGATAAGCTGATCAGGATACAGCACAATGGTCGGGCTCTTCCCCAACTCGGCGGCTTTGTGCCAGGCATTCACACCCACCTCCCCATACTACAAGCCTGCTCCCAAACCTACCGAAAACCTTGAAAAGCGTCGATTCTTCTCCTCATGGAGTGCGGCCGATGCTGCCAAAGACAAGGCGCTTGAACTGAGCGAAGCTGCCCAAAAAGAATATGAGAAGGCCAGCGCAAAGGCCCAAGCCAAAGCTGGAGCAATCGAGCTCTATTCTGCCAAGTACTATGCCGCATGTACCGTTGGAGGTATCTTAGCATGCGTATGTCGATGGTTTTGCTCCTCCGCTATGTTTCCGGAGTTAACCAACAACACAGGGTACCACCCACGCAGCCGTCACACCTCTCGATCTCGTCAAATGCCGTCGTCAGGTCGACCCCAACCTCTACAAGGGTAACTTTCAGGCCTGGAGCACCATCGCCAGGACTGAAGGTTTCCGGGGTATCTTTACCGGTTTTGGGCCGACCTTCGTTGGCTACTCGGTGCAAGGAGCTGGCAAATATGGCTTCTATGAATACTTCAAACACTTGTACTCCGAGTTGGCTGGTGAGGAGAACGCTCAGAAATACAAGACCACTCTCTACTTGACTGCCTCTGCTTCGGCCGAATTCATTGCCGACGTTGGACTCTGCCCGTTCGAAGCCGTCAAGGTCCGCATGCAGACCACCATGCCGCCCGCGTTTTCCGGTACCTTGAATGGACTGTCTACAATCTCGGCCAAAGAAGGGATTGGCGGGTAAGTCCAATCTGCAGGATCCAGATGTCAAGTAATACTGACAGCTTGAAGCTTGTACAAGGGTCTCTATCCTCTATGGGGCCGGCAGATCCCCTATACCATGATGAAGTTTGCCTCCTTTGAAAACATTGTTGCCGCCATCTACGCCTACCTCCCGGGCAGCAAGTCTGATTACGGCAAGGGCGCTCAAACTGGTGTGGCCTTTGTTGGTGGTTATCTTGCTGGTATTCTCTGCGCGATTGTGTCACATCCTGCGGATGTCATGGTCAGCAAACTCAACGCGGATCGTGCTCCTGGTGAGAGCTTCGGTGGTGCCATGAGCCGCATCTATTCCAAGATTGGATTCGCGGGTCTCTGGAACGGTCTTCCCGTCAGAATTGTGAGTTTGCAGCTCCTGACAGCGGAAGTGAATGCGCCTGCTAATGCTCAAAACTCTCTAGGTCATGATTGGAACCTTGACCGGCTTGCAATGGATGATCTACGACTCTTTCAAGATCTTCATGGGCCTGCCCACAACTGGAGGCCCCCAGGAGAAGAAGGAGACTGCGAAGATGTAGACCGTGCTCACCAAGTCAAGAGAACGCGAAAAAGATGGAGGATAACTAGCCAGCGCTGGACGGGCGGTTAAATGAATTACTGTACATGACACCGGGCACTGGCTTGAAAGAATGGGATATTTGATAGCTCCACTATGAATTTACGCTGCGTAGGACCACCATGCGATGACCAAGTAGGTACGTTGACAAGTCTTACCTAAAGAAAGCGCTCGGTGCTCTCGTAATTCGGACTCGGTACTGGCTTGGTACCTAGCAGGAGGATGAATGGGTGGATGGGCGACTGGGATTGGCCATTGATAGCGCAAGGCTGGGCATGAGAGCTTAGCGAATCTTGGCTCACGTCAAAAAGCAAGCCTGGCAAGCCCGTTGTCTGCTATTTACGCAGTAGTCTCCATCTAGCTGTCAGTCGCTGGACGTCATTTTGAGCAAACTGACAATGGCGGTCGCTGGGCGCTGAGCGCTGGGCGCTGGGCGCTGGACGGAAGTCACGCCATTATTATTTGCTCCGACCTCAATTGCAGTTTGTCAGTTGCAATTGTCATGGCATTCAAGTTTCTTGGTCTGCTCGGATAGCCCCGAGTACCTCTGCCCATATCAACACCCGCCGACTCACTCTCGTTCACCTTCTGCTTCTTCCAGAATCTCCAAACAAGCGGCCTCGGCCCTCCTCAACTTCCACAACTTGAAAATCTAACCAATTTACACCTCGAAAACATCGACATCACTGCGTAACACCGCGGTAAGTGACTTCTCCGACTTTTCCCACGCAGCCTTGCCCTAGGCTTGTGGGGCCGTCTCCCTGTTCCTCTGGCACCTTGACATATTAAATAACCACGCCACTCACCAAAACTGCGCTCTGTGCAATCAGAATTTGCACAGTTTGGCTGATCCGGATAGATCCCCAGATTCCACTGTACAAGTATGGCCAACGTCTCTCACGGTCGCGGAGGTAGGCTCAGCACCCCTCGTTACCCAGTCCGACTTACTAACACCCTTCAGGTGCCGCGAACATAGGCCCCGACGACCACACCTACGTCGATGGAGGGATAGTGCGCGAGGGACCTGTCGGGAACCAAGGTGACGGACCATACTCGGCAGGTCGCGGTGGTGCAGGGAACATTGAGCATGAGGTGAAGCCAACATCAGACGTGCCGCACGATGCAGAAGTTGTTCCCGAGACTGCCACGCGTGTTGCCAAGGTAGAGTCTCACCACGTTGGACGAGGGGGCGCGGGAAATGAACAACATATCCACGAGAAGAAGCAAAGCGGTTGGATGGACAAGGTCAAGGGATTCTTCGGGTCTCCGTCTGTCAAGAAGTAAAATGACACAGGTCTCACGGACAGGAGTTGGCAGAAATGAACGGTGCTTCGACCAATGATGATACCCTAATATGGTGGTTGCTCCGGGTGTTGGCGATCTAGAAAGCAAAGCTCTGGGGGTGACATATGAGTAGACAGAAACTCAACCAGAGTGTATTAGAGAAGTTACTGCACACATACTGCATGGATCAGTCACATGTTATCTTATCCTGCTGGATAATACCACAATGATGAATCACCCTGCCAGATGCTCCCTAACCGCTTGGATGATCAGCAAGTGGTTGGCTCAGAGCGCGTGCCGCAAAACTCAGGGTAGCGATTGGGAGGAGCATCGCTGTCTCGGGCAATTTCGACACGTCGACAACAAGACGTCCTCGGGCTCCAACTGGTGTGGCATGCAAGCATCATGCGGCAGACGCAGCACTGGTGACACTACGACTGTTCACCCAAGTGAGGGGTTGCTTCTGCCACCAACAAGTCGTATTGGTTGGCCGTGACTTTAGGGGAAGCCGGCGACAAGTGGGCTGGAACGCGCTGGACAGCTTAGGCGGCATTAGGCGACCGGGAGAACGCCAGAGCCGTCGCCAGCACAGCTCGTGGTGAACCTTCACACGCTGGTCACTACCCCCATGCGCCCAACAATCTTGACCTCGCACTTCTCTCATCCACCATCCATCTCACACAGACCTGCCAACCGCGCTCCAAAGTTTTTTTTTTTGTTTCGCGTCGCTAAATGCGGTGTCAGGGTGACGACTCATTGTGGTAACTTTGCAGACGCCGTCGTTGCTGTATTCATATCTGCTGTAACCGAGTCGAATCCGAAGCAAATTCAACCTCAACTGCGCCTTCCTTTGCGACGCGTCGAACGTGAACTTCTCATCGCTTTTGGATCGATCCAAACCTCTTTGATCCTCGCAATCCTCGCTCCTTCTGAAAGATTCCTAGCTGTCACGACATCGGACTTGACGAGTCCCCAACCCATCGCTTCTACTTCCGCTACACGCGCCTTCATTGCTGTTCCTGATGGCCTCTTCGACTGAGTGGGAAGAATATCTTTCTCCCGCAACCCATAATGAAAGCGAGTCAGAGGAGGAGGATGAAAGTAGTAAAAGCACCCCCGAAACGGAGGAGACAAGGAATAGCGAGCAGGAGCAGACCAAGAAGCAGGAGATCGTGAAGTCGGACCAGGTGATCGGGCGCAAGCGAAGCGCCAGCGAAATGGAAGATGGACCCAGACCAGGTGCAGCCCCCTCTGGATATCAGGGAGCAAGTCGCACTCCCGACGTCCAGTATACTGTCGAAAGCGAGCCTTGCGAGTTTACTGTCATCTGCCCTGTTACGCCCAAGCGCTGGAGGACTCTAGGGGAAGACGCCGACGTCTCACTCTTCCAGGACTTTCCTCTGCGCCTGTCTCAACTCTCCATTGACTTTGCGCTGATCCCGGGGTCGAAATGGGACCAATTGACAAGATTCAAGAATGCAAGGTGTGAGTATCACCCACTCCTGAAGCCATGTCCTGTTCTGACGCGACGCGTACGCACACAGTCAAGGAGACTCATGAAGTCACGTACACGGCTGGCCAGTTTGTCTATGTCAATCGGCATATGCCGCCGCCACCTGCACCTCCGGAGAATGCTTCATCGGCCGAGAAACTAAAATATGACAAGGAAAATCTCTGGGTTGGGGTTGTATCAGAATTTAAAGCTCTGGACCGAGAGACGGTCTACGTCCGGCTGTTCTGGCTGTACTGGCCTGAGGAATTGCCCATGGGGCGACAACCATACCATGGCAGAAAAGAACTAGTGATGAGCAATCAAGTCGACATTATCGAGGCGCAGGCACTTACGTGGGGTGCCGAAGTCAGCTATTGGGACGAGAGTGACGACTCCAACAAAACGGAACTTGGAGAGAGATACTGGCGCCAAACTTACGACATCAATAAGGGGAGGACGAACCCTCGTGCGCTCAGCAAGCTTCGCAAGTTTTGCGTTTGCGGAGGCTACGACAATCCCGAGCGGGACATGTACCAGTGCCGGGAGGCGGACTGCCTCATGTGGAACCACGAAGATTGCTTGATCACCGTCATGGAACAGAGGGCGTGGGAGCAGTTCAAAAAGGGGACGCTGACACACGAGACTCCAGTGTCTGGAGAAAACGAAGCCTCGAGGAAAAATCGATCGAAGATGATCCGCCAGGCAATCAAGCGGAAATCGAAGGCCGAGAAGCCATGGGTAGGCAAACTGGAGGGCAAGATCTCCCCAGTGAAGAAGCTCGGAGAAGATGAGTACATTCATTCTGCAACCCTCTGGCAGCTGGTGCCTCAGGGGAAGCACAAGACCAAAGGTCCATTTGAACCCGTGGTATGGAAGATGCAGATGGATTGTCTGCGATGCCACAAACCGTTGAATTGAAGATTGGGATGAAAATGGCTGGATATGAGCACGCATTTCTTTGACGTCGTTGGAGGGGTACTAGCACTTGCTCAATATACCTCGCAGGATACATCGATGGGTGGCATCTTGAATTTCACGGCACGCAATTTGAGCGGAATTAGAGTATCAGGGGGTGACAACAGTGGAGGGAGGGTTGCTTGAAGTTGCCACAAAGTTTGAGCTTGGACCGGAAGATCTTCTTGTTGTCGTTTTAAAAGGAGGGGGAAGGATGACTTTGTCGCACAGGGAACAGCAGCAGCGCAGTTATGTATCAAAGCGGTGATTTCTTTGTATCGGCCAGCGACCTTGGGATCTTGGCAAGCAAGACATCCAACATACCTGGTATTCCCTGCAGTCCCAGAAATAAGGCCGTAATAGTGGTTGCAATGATGGTGGTCAGTACTTAATTGCCCGAATGAGTAGCTGCTGGCACCCATTGTGTCGGTGATGGTCAAACGGTGGTCACATGCAAGCCACGTGACGCGGCACCGGCACCACGAGGAGCCGAATAGATTTCGTTGACCCTCAAGTTCTTTTTCTGGTTCGTTTCTGTGCTAGGCGATTGTGCGAAGACCAGTCAACGAAGAAATTCCCTTGTCTTCCCTGCTCTTCTCCACATGATCCGGCAGCTTTGATTCGACTCTATCGATGATTCGAAAAGGAGCGGGCACTCGGTACATTCCCCCTGCTGCCCCCTCCGCATTTCTCTTTACTAATAGACTTTTGACGAACAGAATTCCGTACACGGCGCTCCCCACGACCCTCCCATAGGTACGTGCAGCGAGTACGCAGCATCCTCATTGCAGCTCAAGCTATCGTCACGACTTTTTCTCTCCTCGTCATTGATTCGCTCTTGCCCTGGTGACCCCTTCGAACATCATCCCCCCCAGATCTCGTAATCGGCTCGGCATCGACATTCGGGTCCGTCTGTTTCTTTGTTCGAGGCCAAAGGGTCGACCTTTTTGGCTGTTGTCCTCCATGGCGAATTTTCACCACCGTCGCCCGCATTCTTTGATTGCAAACCCAACATTCTATTATCCTTCCGGCTGCCTGTTCACCATGCGCAATTTCTAGCCACTCGGAAACCCCTGGTATTGTTTGTCGGCCTGAAAAGGCTCCTCTCTTTTTTCTCGATTGGATCGGACTTAAGGCGGTGGCCGTCACTTTCAAACTCTCGCCTCATACTTCGTACAAGAATATCGCATACAAAATAGGTCCTAACCTGTTACTCACCACTGTCTTTGCGCCTTCGTCAATATATCTTCACGGGTCGACAAATCTGCATTCATTGCTTTTCGTGAAAACTGCAGACCTCATATCCAATATCGTTACCCTTGATTCAATATGACGTCGGACCCCGAAAAGAGAGTCGAGGCGGCGGCCGAATACCTCAAGCCTGGAGGTGCTGCTCCGCCGGGAGCCATCCACCCTCCAGAGACAGGCACCGCACAGGATGATACCACTTCACCTGCATCGTCCAGCAACCCAGCATCAGAGAAGTTTCCTGACGATGCAAATGATGTCGTCGTGGAAACGCCACGAGATAATGCATCACCGCCCCAAGAGCCGGCTCTCGAAAAGCCCGCGCTGGACAGAACACAATCCAGAGCCTCCCAATTTTCAAAGAGCCGCACTATCATTATCATGTTCTCCTTGTGTGTGGCCTTGTTCCTGGCCGCCTTGGACGTCACCATCATCACCACAGCTTTACCTACCATCGCCCAGCATTTTCACGCCTCGGCTTCAGATTACACCTGGGTCGGTTCTGCATACCTACTTGCAAACGCTGCAAGTGTCCCTCTATGGGGCAAACTCTCAGACATCTGGGGCCGCAAGCCTATCATCACGTTCGCCAATGGAATTTTCATGGCCGGAAGTCTGGTCGCGGCCCTGAGTAACTCGATCGGTCTCCTTATTGGGGGACGGGTGATTCAGGGCATTGGCGGAGGTGGTCTCATAACACTGGTCTACATCTGCATAAGCGACCTATTCAGCATGAGAGAAAGACCCAAGTACTTTGGTATCTTGGGCATGGTCTGGGCCATTGCCTCTGGAGTCGGTCCCGTTGTGGGTGGCGCTTTCACCGAGGGCGTCTCCTGGAGATGGTGCTTTTACATCAATTTGCCGCTGGATGGTCTTTCCTTGATCCTGCTCACGTTCTTCCTTAAGCTGGACACTCCCAAGACACCCTTTTGGGATGGGGTCAAGGCTATCGATTGGCTTGGTGTCGTCACGATTGTCGGTGGAGTGGTCATGTTCCTGTTTGGCATGACCTCAGGAGGCACGACGAAACCCTGGGACAGTGCCTACACCTTATGCCTGATCATTTTTGGGGTCTTCACCATCGTCTTGTTCTTCCTAAACGAGTGGAAGCTGGCGAAATATCCAGTCATCCCCCTTCGGCTATTCAAGAACCGCTCCAACCTCGCAGCGTTGGGAGTCTGCTTCATCCACGGCTTTGTCTTCATTGCTGGGAGCTACTATCTCCCGTTCTACTTTCAGACCGTGCTTGGCGCTAGTCCTATTCTCTCTGGAGTGTATCTTCTCACAATGGTCCTCACGTTGTCCTTTGTCTCGACAGCCACGGGCCTATACGTGAAGAAGACAGGTCGATTCCGGGACCCCATCTGGTTTGGCCTCTGCGTCATGACTCTCGGTTACGGATTGTTCATCGACTTGCCAGCCGACAAGGATTGGACCAAGATTATCATATACCAGATCATTGCAGGTATCGGTGTTGGGCCCAATTTCCAGTCTCCATTGATTGCATTGCAAGCGCACATCAAGGGTCACGATATGGCTGTCGCAACAGCGACATTCGGCTTCACTCGCAACCTCTCCACTTCCATCTCGGTCGTGCTGGGCGGCGTCGTCTTCACTAATGAACTTTCCAAGAAGTACGCTAGCCTTGTCCCCGTCCTCGGATCACAGCGCGCGAGACTTCTGACCTCCTCCTCCTTCGGCGCCACCACGTCCATCGTCCGCACTCTCCACGGCCCCGCCCGCGCCGCCGTCGACAAGGCATACACCGACTCGCTGAGGACAATGTGGATCTTCTACACGTGTTTTGCGGCGTTTGGGATCTTCGTGAGCTTGTTCATCAGGAAGAAGGAGCTGAGCAACACGCATGAGAAGGCGAGGACGGGCATTGAGGAGCAAGAGCGGGTCCGACAAGAGATTTTGCGCGAGAGGGAGGAGAAGCAGAGGAGTAGGCGGGCCACTTTGGAAAAGGATGTCGAAAAAGCTGCGACTTCTCCTCCAGCAACTGCTGCGCCTACAGGCGAAGGGCAGCACAGATGAGAAATACGCCATCGTATAAAGCCGCGGGCACGAAATTGGTTTGGAAAAAGATTGGCATAGGAACAGCGCAGCGGAAACCTTGGGCTATACTTCTTTTTTTGTTTTTTTTTGTTTTTTGTCGTCGGGCTTGCTCTTGGAAAAACTGTAGACGCACATAGCGGGCGGCGTTGTCTTTTTGCATGGATGGTTGGGTGGGTGGCATATCACACAATTACCTACCTCTACTCCTTTCATACCAGGGTCCGTAGCATACTACCTGCATGTGGTTTGTCGATTGACAGTGACTCCTTACCTACCTAGGTAGCGTAACGGGAATTATCTACGGGAGCA
This sequence comes from Fonsecaea multimorphosa CBS 102226, assembly GCF_000836435.1. NCBI lineage: Eukaryota > Fungi > Ascomycota > Eurotiomycetes > Chaetothyriales > Herpotrichiellaceae > Fonsecaea > Fonsecaea multimorphosa. The sequence continues at coordinate 901,082 of NW_015971643.1, forward strand.
AGGCCACAATAAGTTAACCAGCTTTTGTTCCTTCTCCATGGCTTTCCTTTTAATTAAGATCTCAAGAACAGACGGAAAGAGCGAGACATTATCTACCTGGTAGGTAGGTAGGTACCTAGGTAGGTTTACTGGGATGGAAATCACATATACTACAGTAGGTGACACTGAGAAAGGACGAGTGAAAGGCCTAATATGGAGAAGAGGATGATGCATAATATAGACCGGAATAAATATAGGGTACATTTCTGGGTATCGATGTAACTTTCATTCTCTTATCTATTCATCCGTTTTGATGTTGTCTTTCTTGTATATACCCGGAAATCGAGTACTAGAGGACAGTCCGAGTAGCTGGCTTGTCAATGAAGATGACAACAACTACCCCACGATATGTAGAACCACCTAGGGACCGTGTACGAGGTGCCTTGCTCCTACCTCTGTCCTCCTTTCGGCCCTCCCATCCTGGCTGCCGAGAATCAGTGCTCGGCGCCGAATCTTCTTCGGGTCCTTCAGCAGGCATAGCCGGCCGATGATGTTTATGGGCATTTGGCATCCATTCGAGTCCTTCATTTGCATGCTCGTTCGCTGTCTTATTGGCGAAGAGGAATGGTAGAGACTCCGATGAAATGTCTTCGGCTTCGCTGTGCAGAATATGGCATGCGGGTATGTCATCGCCTTGAACAATATCCGGGAGCTGCTTGAATATCTGCAATACCCTTCTTCAGGCGTCGAAGAGTCGGATAGAGGGCTCACTCTGCTGACTGGTCTCGTTAGCTGTACGCTGGGTGTGTTAATGACTTGGCGCAGCTCTTCCAGCTATGGAGAATTTCGTGACTCGCATGCTGGACCAGGTAATGCCGACAGCGTTGGCGCCACTCTCCGGTAACAGTGAGAAAGGATCGACGTAGAACCGTGGCAGGAATTGCCAATTCTCCTGTCGAGTATGGCAGATTCTCTTCCTGTTCATCTCCTGTCCCGTTTGCTTCTCCATCTCCCTGCTTTCCCACCTCTGCCACCCTTCCAACCGTAGTCTTTGCGCGATTCTTCCTCCCTCTTTTCCAAGTCTGCGACTCTGTCTCTTCTCTGCGCATCCGCGTCTTTCTCTGCGGCAGCCGCCGCCGCCGCTGCCGGGCCGCTTTTGAGATGGACCCCATGTTTACACTCTTTCCCGTCCGGACAGAATCCCGCCAGATAGAATTCGCACAACTTCCTCCTCACGTGTCGATTGGGACATCTAGGTCCCTTCTCGCAGAAGCCTTTGTTATAGTCTTCACACATGGGCAGCTTCGAGCCCTCTTTGACGTGGACGTAGAGACACTCGTCGCCGTTTTGGCAGTATCCGTTTTGGTTGTAGAACTGGCACTCGCTCATCTTCCGGAGGTTATATTCGTGCAGGTAATCGCAGGCGTCCCCCTTCTTGCAGAGGCCCTTGAGCCAGTGTTTGCAGACATAGTTGTCATTGGCGTGGCGACCGTAGTGATGTTGCTGGGAGTGCGGTGCCTGCGGTTGGGTGGGTGTGGGATGGCGGTCGGGACAGCGACGCCCGCGCGGACAGTGGCCTGTACTGGCGAAATCGGGACAGACTGGGATGGTGGAAGCAAGCGCAGCAAGGCCATTGCTGCGGAGGAAGGGCGTGAAGCTGAAGTTGTAGGTCGGTTGAGACGAGGCGGGATGCTTGGGAAGGGTCGCTTCTTGCACAGAGGGTGTGGATGAGGCGACCGACGCCATGGCTGACTGGGAGGGTTCACTAGATGAAGAGGGAGTGAAGTGGGGGAGAACGGATCTCCTTGGCCGTTGATATAAAAGCACGAGTAAATTAGCTGCAGGTGGTCACGGAGAGAGCAGCGTCTGAATAATGCAAGTACACTGTCTTGACAGTGACGGTGGTGGTGGCATCTTCTGGCAGCCTCGCAGGCAGTTCCGAAGTATTGCCGATCTTCCTTGCCGCGCAACCTTGCACCTAGATTCCATCATTCGCTGGTGTTTTAGACGGTTGAGTGTGTATCATTGTGCTCCCAGCCTTGACAGTGACCTTGCCTTTTGTGCTTGACGGTGTTAATCTGACTTCTGTACGATTATCAGCTCAGGACCCAGACTCCGGCACTTGAACACCTCTACAGGGCGCAGGCAGCCAACACTTTCTATCTACCAGGAACCCTCTAGCTCACAGTCGGGACTCAGAACTCGGAAGGGAAATTGTCTTGTCGGCGGAAAACGTATCCCAATTCATCCTCATACCACTGCCGATAGACTGATTGGAGAGCTTCACATCGGCCCCTCTTCCCTGATCCATCTGTTTCTTCTCTTCCATTTACTGGTGCCTCTTCCGGTGAGATTGCACACTCCCGAGTTGTCCCCATTCTAAGAGATGGTCCTCACTGACTGCTGTTCCGCATCTGCCACTGCCACGGCCACCTGCGGGGCAGTTGATCCTCTTCTCCAATGCGGCCTCCCCCTCCCTGGGCCTGCGCTGTCCCCACGTCATTTTCTCATATGCAAAAACATGCTCTACCAAAACATTTCCTCACAGTCCATTGTTGTTTTCTCATTCTCTCCAAAACGAAATCCCCGAAGCCAAAAGGTACAACATGTCCGTCACCACTCAAGCCACCATCGCCAGCTTCGGCGGCAAGCTTCTGAAGCTCGCTCACAATGCCTCCACCACTGGCTGCGAGATGAAGTTCAACCTGTACCTTCCTCCTCAAGCTGCAAGCAACAAAGTCCCTCTGTTTATATGGCTCTCTGGTCTCACATGTACCGGTGACAATTGTTCTGAAAAGGGCTTCTTTCAACACGGTGCCAGTAAGAAGGGCATCGCTGTATTGTACCCTGACACAAGCCCAAGTAGGTCCCCTCCGGATTTTCACGATCGATGCGTGGACTGACGGCATGCAGGGGGTATTGGTATCAAAGGTGAAGACGATGCCTACGACTTCGGTACCGGTGCAGGTTTCTACGTCGATGCGAGTGCCGACCCATGGTCCAAGAACTACAAGATGTACTCATATATCACCGATGAACTCCCCAAAACCGTCTTCGAAGCCTTTAAAGATCAGATTGATTCTAGCAGGGTTAGTATCAGTGGACACAGTATGGGAGGTCATGGCGCCCTCTCCCTGTACCTGAAGAATCCGGGAAAATACAAGAGTGTCAGCGCCTTTGCTCCCATTGCCAATCCCCTCAAGTGTCCCTGGGGTGAGAAGGCGTTCAAAGGCTATTTCGGTGACGACTGGCAAAAGCTGGGAGCCCAGCATGATTCGACAGAACTGATCAAGCAGTGGAAAGGCGGGCCCCTGGACATTTTGATTGATGTGGTATGTTGCCGTCCTTGACTGTGCTCGTACACTGCTGACCTCCGCAGGGAACCGGTGACAATTTCTACAAACAAGGACAGCTTCTCCCTGAAAACTTCATTGCAGCCGCGAAGGAAATTGGGCAGGAGAAAGGAGTCCACGTCAGATTCCAGCCAGACTATGACCACAGCTACTACACAATGGCAACCTTTGCGGATGATCACATTGACCACGCCGCGAAGTACTTGTTTGCATAGTACGTTGATCGATACACAGACACAATAGAGGCTGACAGGGATAGAAGCGGAATGAAAAAGAACCAGAAGCTTTGATTGTACCGATTCATTCACTGTTCATTGTGAAGTTTAGTCCTGTATTCATTGCTTTCCCAGTCGCGCCTCGCCGCGCCGTTTGCTTCCCTCACTGCTCTTCCTATTTATCCTTCTCACGTCCTCATCTCCCCTTGCATCTATCTTTCGCTCATCTTCAAATTGCTCAGATAATTGCCCTGGCTTCCCCTACCACCTGATTATCTGATACGAAAGACCTGTCTTGGATCACAAGCTTCTTGCATTCTCTCACTTGGCGCCCATCTCGCTCGCTTGTGTTGCCCCTCAAAGCTTCACTCAGCTTTCCTGCGATTGTTCTGGATCTGCTCGCTCTCACGGCCAAGATGCCCTTGGACTTGGCCTATCTAGGCGCAACTGATGGCGTGTGGGCCGCTTTCGACAACAATCACCAACAATTTTTCGAACAAAAGATCGCATTTGAATCATTGCCCAATGTCAAACTGTCTCGGTCGCTGGACCATGATGGTCGCCCCATCAATGTTGCTCAAGCAAGTTCTCTGCATTCTGATCATGTGACGAGGCTGAGTCGGGACTGACTGATGGTAGTCCCAGTCAACGCCTCAACGACAGGCGCGACAGCAAGCGCTAAACGCAGTGCAAAACGCGCTTCAAAAGAGGCAGGAAGCATAGGGAAAAGATGGTGAATCTGCTCGCCAAGCCAACTTCGTGAATATTGAACGCCACATTGTCACTTGCCTATACCGTGTCTTGGACAGACCGATATGTCAAACGTCTACCACGACAGAGAACCACGAGACTATGGATTGCTCACCTTTGCGACCTTTCTGCCTGTCATTATATGATCTGGGGTCAGCTCAGCCAACAAGTCCGGGTTTCTAAACCACAAGATCATCTCAGCACCCCAATAAATGCCTTCGGAGAAAGATGTGGGAAACTAAGCGTGGACATCATATCCGACAGCCAACTCTTCGGCTCGACGATTCTTGACGAGTCTGGCAACAGGATTGTCGACGATCAGTCCACGGCGGTGAGCGGCTCAGGACGATAGTTTCAGTGGATCAAAGTGGATGGCGAGAAACATGGAGCAGTATGAGGCTGGTAAGGGGAAGAAAGAAGGTGGTGACTCCCACAGGCAAACGATCATTCAAGGGACTTGCGCTTATCCTCGTCGTCGTCGCGAGGACATCGTGTGCCATGCTCAGTCTGGCGAGCTCAAGGGTCTTGACCAGCACGAAGGTCTTAAATTCTCCCGAAGTCTTCATCAAGACATTCTCGAAAAAGCGGCAGAGCTCCAACAAGCCGGATATGAAACCAGACTTATCCATTCAACGACGTTTCTCCATCTTCGTCTCGTGGCTTCCCGCATGGCACCAAACGGTGACACCCGTTTACATGGCGAAGCATACCTAGGTATCTATATATCCATGTATGGAGACGAAGGCAGACGGTTTAATGGTAAGACCGTCTTCATGATGAACTGGGCTCACACGCAGTGGGGACCGGACTGCTTCCTGCACAATTTTGGCATCAAATATCTTGCGATCTGGCCCGGCACCACGGCTGCCGAACGCAGCTGTATCCTGGCGCGCTGGAACGACCCGGACGACGATGCCCGTTTCTTACTCCTCAACAGCCGCCCCTCGGCGCTGGGACTGAACATTCAGGGTGCGTGTCACAAAATCGTTATCTTTGACATGCCAGACAACATTCCACCCTTGGCCAGATCATCAGCCGTGTGCACCGTCTCGGCCCGGAACACGTCCAGTTCGTCTGGATCGTCGGTGTCCTGAATACGTACGACCAGTGGCTCGTTGCCAATGCCACAGCGAAAATGCTGAGTCAGATCGCGGGTGAGGCGCATATGGAGCAGGCACTGAGCTCGGTTGACCGGGAGCGTATGTACGCAGCCTCTACCCAGAGGGTCAGTGATAAGCGGATGGGAATTTGAGACACATGTGAAGGTGCTTTGACTGGATGCCACAAGAATTGGAGGCATAATACCCAAGCAGCCACAGACTCAATAGGGAAGAATTCGTTCGTTCGTGCTGTTTATATTCCACGGAATATGTTTTCGTGGACAGGATCCCTCGACCCTGGGAGGAATGATCGGCGTCCTCCTCGCTCCTCCTCTATTGCGCTTATGGTCTGGTATATCCCGGATGAAATCCAGCGCCAGTAACGCAAGCCCATCCACCCCAATACTTTTGGAAGACAGACAATAGCGGGTTTTCAGGAAGCATGTCGCCATCGCACATAGTGGCAATCGAGATAGATGGAGCGGGGAAGGGGGCGCTCTCACTTGCTTCACAAACCATTAGCACATTATCTATTTGGACCCCCCCATCCGAAGTCGAAGTCCAAGATTGACTCACTGGGACCTTCACATGGGACGATCTGGATTGTGTCCATGAACCCCCTTCCTTCACTCAGCGATCAAAACGAATTCTGGGCTTCGTCTTTTCGAACCTCCCGGAACGAAGGGCCGTCCTGCAAAGCCGGGCAGGGGTTTGTTTTTTGGGGGAAGAATGTGTAACACAGGCTGGCGGTGTGTTGAAAGTTCTCTGCCTGTCTACATGAGTTTATCTATCCGTGAAAAGACCCCATGGATGGAGTAAACAGCCCGTCTCGTTGAGGGAGTAGCGAGACTTTTCCCATGTCCAAACCGGCTCAAGCTGAAGATGCGCTACACATACCTCGAACAGTATACTCCAAAACACCATGCAGTCTATTCATTGGCTTTTGCCTGGTCCAGTGAAGTAGCAGCCGAATGGCCTTCACATGACCATTCATTCATCCGTCTTTTTTTTTCTTTTTTAGTTCTCCGGTTCCGTATAGGGACACATTCTCCTCCACTTTGCACCATAACGGTAGATGAAGACGGGGATCGGCGCGGTCAGAAGACTCAGCGCACACAAGATGCTGAAACCCCAACCGTATCCCATGGCCTTGACGAGCGGCTCGACGCCAAGCGGCAAAAACGTGCCCATCAGGCACCTCGTGACAATCAGCGCGGTCATGGCGCTGGCGGAATACAGCTTGAACGCGTCGACCACGTAGGCCATGAGCGGGATGAAGCCCAGCATCAACGCGTTTCCGAGCAGCACGAGGACGAGGATCAGGACGGGCAGCGGGAGGCGGAGTTCGGCCGCCCAGCCGTACAGGGCGACCATGAAGGGGAGCGTGAAGCCGCCGATGATGGCGAGCGGGAGCCGGTACTCTGGTTGTCCTTCGGATGATGACGACGAGAAGCCCTTCTTGGCGGCGGCGGCGTCGCGCAGTCGGATGTAGATTCGGTCGAGGAAGAGGTTGCAGATGATGACGCTGATGACGGATCCGACACCTGGAGGGAAGGACGTTGTTAGCATTTTTCTTTTTTGGATGGAATATAGAGTTGCACACAAATTCAGAAGAGACAGTTTTGCTTGAGGAAAAAGGCGGGGAAAGGAGAAACATACTGAAACTGATGAACGTGAATCCAGTCAATGCGGGTGAAAGACCGTAAATCCCCTCCAAGATATCCGGCAGCGTCGTCGACATGACGTAGAAATAGGTGAAGACCAAAGATCCAAATAAGGACATGGCCTGCAGCACGCCCGAGTCGAAGAAGACGACAAAGGGCCGCAAGACCGAGTCCCACAGCTTGGTGGTTCGCTTCACGTCCGCTTCGGCGTCGTCCACGTCGACCGCCGTGCGCAACGCGAGATTGCCCGTCTCTTTCCTCAGCCGGGCGACTCTCCGGTTGAGGATGGCGACTTTGTACGTCTCGCGGAAACACGTGAGGAATGCGACTTCGCACGCGCTGGCCAAGGCAACGCCCACCCAGAGGACCTGGCGCCAGCCCAACGTCTCGGCAATGGCGCCGGCAATGGCAGGGCCGATGGCGCCTCCCAACAGGGGCGCCAGCATGATGAAACTCATGGCCGAGCCGCGCTGTTCCGACACGAACATGTCGCCCACGATGGCCGGGTTGAGCACGTTCGAAGCGACCGCGACACCGGTCAGTGCCCGCGCGGCGATGAAGAGCGGCGTGCTTTGGCACAACGCCGCCAGCACCGTGGCGGAGATGAAGAGGACGTTGGCGACGTTGAAGACTGGGTATCTCCCAAGCGACTCAGACAGCGGCGCGAGCACGAGGGGCCCGAATGCCTCGCCAAACTCCCATATCGTCACCAGGAGGACGCTGGCCGACTTGCTGTTTGTGCCGTCGAGGTCGTACACGATCCGGTTTGCAACCGGCACGACAGATATGCATGTGAAAGTCCTGTAGCTGAGGTTAGCTCAACTGCCCAGCCAAAGGTATTCGAAAAGGGTCAAAAAGAATTTGAACGTAAAAATCTTACACTGTGAAGGCCATGAAAGCCAGTAAAGCCACAATCCCCCATTTGTAGGCAGTCGGCCAATCTCTGGGATTTTCCGGGTCGCCGTTGGGGTCGAAATCGACAATGTCTGTTGGGTGAGCGGCCTTGTCCGGGCCTTGCTGGGCCTGGATGGTACTTCTTAGCAAAGGTTGGGTTTCGTCCATGGCCATTTCTCAGGCACTTGAGAATGTCGTTCCTGTTGTTAAAGTTGGGGGTAGAGCAAAATGGGGCGTGTTGTATCTTAATTTAAAGAAAAGACTTGTGCAGGCACCGTATATGTAATACGTGCATGCAGGCAAATGGAGAAGACAAGTGCGCCCTTGACCAAGCGAAGAGGCAATTTTTTCTTTCGTATAAAAACCCGCGGCGGCGGCTGCGGCAAAAAGTGGCAGCGATAAATCAGCAGAAGTTTATGTAAGGCCAATCCTTGAGGGGTAGCATCAGGCACCCACAGGCGTACCCAGATAGATTCATGGATCGCAAGGATTCTATTTGATCCTGTAAGCCTAGAAGGGTCCTTGTAGTGTAGGCAGAAGGGCGTAGATATGGCCTTAGAATGGAATATGGGGCGAGCGCCGATGGTCCCGGCTCGCCGTCAATAGCCGAAATACAATCGTTGATAAGAACCATGGACCAATGAGTCGATCTAGTTCATGGTCTTTTCGTCAATCCCAAATGGGTCCAAGCTTGGGTCTTCATGCCTGGTGTACTCCATCCATGTTGAAATGTTGCTCGCAATCTTTTCTCCATAGATGTCTTTCACAAACCCAAACATCAGGTCAGTGCCCGAACAGACCCCAGAAGATGTCCAGATATTCCCATCAACCACCCATCTTGCCTTCGAAACCCATTGGACTGTTGGCCGCCACAGAGGTATCACTTTCCACGCTCCCTTGAACGTGGTGGCCTTCTTCCCGTCAAGGAGACCGGTCTGAGCCGCGATTCCCGACCCAGTGCAGACTGTGATCAGATATTTCAGCTTGGGATATTGAGACAGGATGAATTTGGCGATGGGGTCCACCACCTTTGCATCGGGCTGCCCAACATTGTCTGGATTGGGATCGAATACGCCCATGCCTCCTGGAATAATGAGAACATCCATCTGAGGGGCGTCTCCAAAGTCGTGCGTTGGCTGCAGTGTTTGCGATGTACAGAAAGGCGGCATGCCCATCTTCGCAGGCCACTCCCTAGGGAAGGTCGATACTGGAGATTTGTCCTCGGCAATGAACGAGAGACTAATACCGTTGACATGCGTCGTGAGGACGTTGAGGACGTCAACAGGTCCACAGACATCGGTAAGCTGGAATCCGTGATACAGCACCACGCCATATTTCTTGGGATAGACCACCATGCTGGGTATATTCCCGTGCTGGTCGCGGTCGCAGGAAAAAGATTGTGACCGTCTTTTTCTTCTCAGAGAACTTGAAAGTAGAGTCCCCTCAGTGTCAGCTTAGACGTGGAGGAGGCTCTTCGCATTTTAAATACCAAGAATGCTCACGGAACCACGGCTGCTCGACGAAGTCGCGGGCGCCCGTGTTTTCCTGGCTTCCATGGCATCCCTCTCAGGGCCCATTACTCGTGCTTGATATTTGCTGGCTCCTCTTATTTGAAAACATACCACTTAGGACTTCCGCTCAGCCGGAAAGAAGGTTCAACATGCTGAAGAAACGAGAGAGTCCAGAAAGAGTCAGGCGCTGGAGGAAACGCAATGCCCCTCGACGTTGGACGGAAGGAGGAACTATCTGCTCTCGGGAAGTAATTGCCCGCGTGCTGACATTACATTGTATATTTAAGTGGGCGCCCAAAAGGAGCAGCCTACCTGGCACTACGGTATTGAATCGAAGGAAGCTTAGCTGACATTTCATGCGATTACCGGAACATTTCAGTATCCGTGTTTTCCTTGCTCATGAACCTTTTGTCCTCACACACTCCCGCTCGACACGCGAGGGTAGGGTTACCTCCTTCTCAGCATGCAATCTCGCCAGTCGAGGGAAACGTGTACTTCCCCGGGATCCCGTCGTCCTTGCCGGAGAGGCAGCCATCGGGGACAATAAAATACCTCCCGCGAACAATGAATAACAACAGCAACAACCGGAGTTGCAGGGCGGAGCGTGCATGCAAGCCTTGCCGCGATCTCAAGGTGCGGTGTAGACCCTGCGCCGAGAGAGATGACATTTGCCAGAAGTGTCAGAGATCGGGTGCCAAATGTATCTTTGAAGAGCCCCGGCCGCGGAAGAAGCGCGAAACCACGGCTGGCAGCGACAGCCACCACGATGCGATTGTGACAGCCTTGGCCGCCCAGGTCTCTGAATTGACCTCAAAGCTCGAGAGGAGTCAACAGGGACGTTCTAGCGATCTAGGTCATGACCTAAATGGCTCTGATTCAGCCACCATCCCGATGCTAGAGTCGGCTTCCCATGTGCCATCATCGAGATCAGCTAAACCAAGTGACGCTAGACTGGCGTTCAATGGGCCTGACGAACCCGTTCTCAATCGATTGCTACGATCCGGCCTTCTGACCATCGATGCTGCTAGTGGATATCTTTCCAAATACGGCCAAATGTGCCCTTACTCTCCCTTCGCGATAATCTCTCCAGACTCGACAATCCAATCCTTGTCTCAAGATCACCCGTTCTTCTTGCATGCCATACTCTGCGTCTCCTCTGGCTCGGATAGACCTCTCCAGAAACTGCTCGAGCAGGACTTTCACGAGCGACTACTCCGAACGACCACCATCGAGGGCGAAAAGAGTATCGACCTCCTGCAAGCCTTTGTCGTCTACCTGGCATGGTACCACTTCTTCTACATACCGATGAAGCAGCAGTTCAATCAGATGCTGCAGATCGCCATCAGCATGTGCGTGGACATGGGCCTGGACCACGGCCCCAGCGAGGCTGCCGCCCGGAAGATCGGGCTCCAGCTGGATCACCACTACTCAGTGGGTGGAGCGCGGAATGATCGATTTTTCAGCAAAGCAGCCAGGAGAGCCTATATCGGTTGCTATTATCTTTCGGCAACATCGGCTTGGATATGGCGCAAACCGAACAATGTCCCCTTCAGCAGTTATATGTTGGAATGTGCTCAATCGCTTGCGGACAACCCAGAATATGACACCGATGTCCTGATTCTCCCACTTCTCCGCATGCAAGTTCTGGGAGACGAGTACCATAATATACTTCTGTCAGGAAACTTTGCATACTCCGGGCCCTTGAGTTCCGTCAGACTGGAAGCAACGCTGAGTACATTCCGGACGAAGATGGACGAAATTCTGCAATTGTCGACAGAGGAGTATAATCTGATAACAACGCTCGCATCTCACTTCTCATCTTCGCACGCCCACGAAATGGATCTTCTCAACCCCTGTCTGTCTAACAAATGTCCCGAGACAGGATCTGGAGGATCCCACGGGCAAAGGTCATCCACGGCGTCCAGCCAGAACGACATCCTAAGCGTCTGCCTCCACGCCGCAGTCTCATTCCTCGAGACATTCCTCTCCCTCCCTCCGACAGAGTATGAGAAGCTCTCCGTGCTTCAATGGTGGGGGCTCATTTGCAATACCGCATTCTTGTATCGCTTGTCCCTAGGGACTCCTCAGCTACGGGCTTGGAATGTATCCGCAGCCCGTAGTGTTGCCAAACTCGAGATATACATTGACCTGCTCTGCTACCGTCTGCAGAGCGTCACCAGGTCACCAACAACCGAGGCGCCTATGGGTCGGGATCTCTTCTCTCTGATGGGGCCTATCTTCGCCAACGTCAAAGCGACTTACGAGCGATTAAAACGGCTGCCTCATTTGTCCAGTGATCTTCACGAACAGCCCGCTCATGCAAATGTCTTCGGCCTGGAGGGCAGGGATCCTAGTCTTATTCCCGTGACTCCAGCAACAGCACCAAAGATAGCGTCGGCAGAAACAGCAACCAAAAGACTACCCAAGAGCGACACGCATCCAAGTCGTTGTCCAGCGTTTAAATTCTGGTCGCGTGCCGAGGACATCTCTCTCGGCATCAACAGTAACAACGACGGTGCAGGTCAATGGGGTCTGCCTGAGTCAATGGACATCAGCAGTGCATTGTCCGATCTAGATTCGTTGGAGGCTGACAATCTTTCGTGCTGGCTCCAAGACATCCCCGAACTACCTCCGGAGATCGAAATGTCAGACTTTGCGCATAGTTCCGACCTCTGAATGTACCATGGGACAGTTTAGTGCTTGTGCCGTGAGTGGAAAAGTGTTTCCCAAGGGAACGAGCGAGGCAGAACCCTTAAGGGAATTGCTTGAAAGGGTCGGTGGTGGACTCGTTGCTGGCGGGTTTTGGCTGATGCCGGGGGATGGCTAGACGCCGAAGATACAACCAGGGGCGGTTGGTAGTTTCTCACGTTTGCTCGAGGTGTTGGACTTGCACACAGGCCAGCGAAGATGGGGGCAAAGAGCGTCCGATGAACCCACTTTTTGCAATTAATCAGCTTCTGCGTCCGCTAACGGAGCCATGGTGGTATGGGGGAGCTGGCGATGATTGAAAGCTGGATCACAAAGAGAAGGAAGCCTGGCGTGGGGGACGCGTATAGAACCAGTTTCTCAACCTGAAGTGGACTACGGTTGCGCACTGATGCCAAATACGAGTAGACTTCGGGATGCGATCCCGAGCACTCTTGGTCATAGACAAGCAGATTAGAAATGCGTCCACCTGCGCCTTGCAAATCTTTTTGCAAGGCGATTGTGTATAACAACCTGATGAGACCTGGACTCATAATGCAGGTCACTTCCAAGTCAAGAACTTTACTCACATCACAGAGACAGCTCGCAATAAGTATCCCAGAATGTCGTCGACACATCAAAGCAAGAGTCGAGACCAGATCCAGACCTGGCTTGAAGGTGTAAGAGGCCCAGCTGAGTCTTTATAACAAGCCACCAAGAACTGAGGGATGCTGACAATTTCCTTGTTCTCTCGTGCAATCCAGTTCCATCGTGGAAGCGCCGAGCTGGACGCAGAAAAGTGGTGCAGCACGTTCATGACCGACGACATCGAACTCCAATACGCCAACAACCCGGTCCTCAAGGGCGCCGAAGTGAGAGCTATGTTCGCCTCGGTCTTCAGGCAGCTTTCCCTGATGAAGCACAAGGTGGTCTACTTTGACTTTGTGCCGCCGAGAATCTACCAGGCTGCACGGATTCGATACCGCGTCGTGGGAGATCCGGCCGACGGGAGCCAGGACATTGAGATCCCGGGGTTTGCCACTTTCTTTGTCCGCGAAGGAGAGGATGGGGAGCTCAAGTGCTATCGGGCAGAGACTTTCTTGGACCCGTCGCAGGTTTTTGCGAGGATTGCGCAGAAGACGGCGGGAGACAGGCCATAGACTTGAACGGTGGACTTGGGAGGAGGCCAAGGTAGAGGATTCCAGTCCAGCATCGCTCTTTTGGACGACATGGGATAGCGAATTCTTGTCGAAAACGCTGCCCGGAGGCGTTCCCGACTCGCCGATTACCCCTTGTGGCAAAAATGCCAATCTCAGTCAGCCGAGCGTTGGTTCGGGTGAGACCAACTTTTGTATACCTAGGTACCATTCATTGCAAACACAGACTTTTGGAGTCTGTCTTTCCCAATGAATCAGACGTCGATCGAGTATTTCTAGCTCTCTGTCTTGCTCCATTCAGGGTACAGGCCTTCTTCTTGCACCAGCGAAGCCAGAATCATGTATTAGAAGTATTCCTAGGTGCCATCTAGCAATGCATGTGCACAATCAGACGCGTTGATGGAGAAGCATAGATCTGAAGGTGAAGACAATCTGCCTTTTGAGAGGCTGGAGAGTCTCAAGTTATGTTCTTCAGCTCAAGTCTTCTGAATCTGTGAGACGGCGGGGACTCCATGCGCAGGTCTATCCCGTTCGACATCTAGTTCACGGAAGACAAGCAAATACAACATACTCTGAAGGTTGTATGACCGCCAAGGAGGAGAAACCGGACTTGGGTCCCGAGTCCGAGTGAACTCGGGATTGATCCCGGGAGCAAGATTCCGTCTTCCGGCTGGTCGTCTATGTACGATCGGGGTATCAACAAAACTGCTTTCTTGGGAGACCACGTTGATGAAGGGAAGGTCATCTTAGTCGTTGCACTGCCGGGAAGACATAATAAGGAGTTACCCTTGGTAATTAGGATCGATAGCCCAATTTCTTCGGGAAAACCGTTGTTCATTCAACATTTTCTCCTAAATTTCCAATTCGGGGTAGCATCCACAGTTTCGCTGTCGTCGATAACCATGCCGATGGCAACCAGCGAAGTACCGCAGATAGAAGAATATGAAGTAGTCATTGCTGGTGGTGGGGCGGCCGGCATCGGAGCAGCAGTTGGGGCGAGACAGGCTGTCCCAGAAGCGCGCATACTACTCGTTGAGTCTGAAGGCTGTCTTGGTGGTGCAGCGACTCATCGTGGAGTTGTTTCATACTGTGGGTTGTCTACGATCGAAGATAACCCCAGACAAGCGGTTGGAGCGATATGGGAAGAGATCAGAGACAAGCTATTGCCCATGGCAGGCACCTCAGAAAGGCCTGTTCGGCATCGCGGAATCTTCCAGGTATGTCAGTCCTATTTGTCGAATGGATTTTGGCTGATGGAGTCCTCACAAGGTGATTGAGCCTGAATGTCTGAAATTAGTCCTCGATGATATGATGGCCAAGTACAATATCCAAGTTCTGTTGCACACAACCATCGTGGGGGCGACGCGGTTGCCGAGCGGCAAAGTCGGGAAAATACAGATTCAAGAAAGAAGAGGAAGACGAGACATCTTTGCCAAAGCCTTCGTCGACTGCTCAGGAGATGCGGATCTTGCCTTCCACTGCGGTGCCTCGACACGCTATGGAAATCATGGGACCGTCAACCTTGGGTCTTTGGCTACTCGTTTCGGAGGCATTCCGTCCAGCACCACATGCTCTGCTTCCATGTGGCGAGATGCGATTTTGACAGCTAAATCAAAGAACCCCGAGCTTCAGAAGCTAGTCAGGAAAAATCAGTCGGTTCTCATACGTCTTCCACTGTCGGGGGATATCGTAGCCTTCCTGGCGTCTGCTTCTTATGATGCAAGGGACTCTTCCAGTATCACCACAGCCGAGGTTTCTGGACGACGGCAAGCTCAGGCATATCTGGAAATACTGCGGAAACTGCCTGGTCATGAGAACATGTACCTCGTTTCAACTGGCCCGAATTTTGGGACAAGAGAATCCCGCCACATCAATTCGATGTACCGATTGACCGAAGAGGATATCATGTCGAATCGACATTTTCCTGATTGCATTGCATTAGGCGCCTGGGGAATGGAGTTCCATGATCCTGACCAGCGTGATTGGGAGAGCTCTTTCAAATTACCTCCCAAAGCGACTTTCGAAATTCCACTACGGTCACTCCGGTCTGAGGACACGCCGAATCTGTTTGTTGCGGGCCGGTGCGTGGATTGCGACCGTGGCGCAGGAAGTGCAGTCCGTGTAATGGGAACTGCTCTAGCTACAGGTCAGGCGGCTGGAGTTGCTGCTAGCTTTGCAGCCTTGAGGGGCGTTGAAGGCAACTGGGACAGTAGAGAGGTTCAGAATTGTCTGAGATCTAATGGTGCCTTGCTGGACACTGCATTTTTACCCAAACTTGGTTATCTTGTTTAGGACACCCAGATATATCTAGAGTCTTCGTAAACACGAAGTCGTAGTGACAATCGGCCAATATAGACAACTGCCTCAGAGCTCAAAAGGTTCGCCGTATTTTCGCCAAGGGATTCTCCGCGGAGACTACGTTACAGCATATATTCAACCAGAAGTTCCGGTTCCTCTACCTTTAGTTTAACGGTCGGTACTATTATCCCACCACTCACCCTTTATTTTGCTAGGTATACATCGATTTTGCGTGGTTACGTGTCGAAACCTGCTGCAGCAATTCGGCTCCAGGAGTGACGCATGGCGCATATCGTTTGCACCTCCTGGTCTACATCACTAGCAAGAATCAACTGACTCCAATCTACAAATCCTACGCCCCACCCGTCATTGAGGGCATGGCACCCAGCTCAAGCATGGGCGATAATCCTACGCGGGCACGTCGGCGCAAGACTCCTTTGGCGTGTCAGCACTGCCGCGTCAAAAAGATCAAATGTGATGGTGTCCACCCAGGTAGGTGATCCCTGTGCGAGTGAGAAAACTGTCGCATGCACTGACCTCTCTGTCAGTATGTGGTGCATGTTCCAGGAGGGGCTGGGGCACCGACAGATGTCTATACAGGCATATTGAGAGGGAGGGCGAGAGCGTGTCAGAAAGGTAAGCCACAAAACAACAAGCCAGTCTCTGGGCTTAGTTCTTGCTGCCATCCACGAATACTTTGGCATTTTCAGCATCGCCCTCGAGCTGGCGCTGATGTAATGGTGTGTTGCAAGCGTTCTGCGCGAATTACAGAATCGCATTCAAGCGCTTGAACAGAGCCAGAACCATTTGGCTTCATCTGGTCCGCGGAGCTCGACATCTCCAGCACAGCAAAGTCGGAGGAATATGGACCTTGATGCCCCTTCTCTCCCAGTCATGCACAGCCCAGAAAATCCCAGCACCGGCGCTGGAGTGAATGCTATCACTGGTGCCGCCACAGGTGAGCTTCAAAACGAAGGATTCCATGGAATGTCCTCAGCCGCATCTTTCATGGATTCCGTCCGACAAGCTATTGAGGGTCAAGTCTCGACCGAATTTGCTGGTAGCATTGTGTATCCATCTTCAACGACTATTCCACCTATTAAACGACGACTTGAATATGTCCTCCCACCTCGTACAACATCCGAAGAGCTTCAGGAGAGCTATTGGCGTTTTGTCTATCCCCTCTATCCTTTCATCGACCGAGAAAGCTTTACTCAAGTGTACAGGTCTCTCTGGGACGGTACTCCTCTGCCAAGCAGTGGCTCTCATCTCATGCGTCTTGAAGAAACGACGTCTGTTGCGATCTTCAATCTTGTTCTAGCACTCGGCTGTCAGTATCGTGCTCAAAGCGAGGCGGGAGAAGCCCACGATGCAGCTGAAGTATTCTTCAATCGAGCACATTCTCTGGTCCGATTTGATCCGACAGACACAAGCCTGCTGTCATTACAATATGTTCAAGTAATGTTGGTCATGTCACAGTACTTGACCGGAACAGGGAATACGCACAAGGCCTGGGGCGTCATCGGGACCGCGATCCGGGGATGTCATCATCTGGGTCTGCATCGCAGTGCCTTTTACGACCATAGTTCCTTGAGTTACCAAGACAAGGATTTCGTGAGGAGGGTCTATCATGGCTGTGTAATGTTGGAGAGGTATATTTTAGTATCCACTGTGGAATATGCCTTAGTGCTGATAGCTCTAGAATGGTCTGTATGAATCTCGGTCGACCCGTGATGATATCGACATCGAAAGAAGATCCGATTCCCCTGCCTTCCGAAATCCACCATGAAGATGCCTCTGCGGTCGAGATGTCCAGTTCTACTCCAAAGCAGTCGGTTTTGACCTTTTTCATAATATCTACGAAATTGTATACAATTGCTCAGCAGATCCTGTCTTCTTTCTACTCGGAAGAAAATGAAAGATCAACGCAAGGCTATGAGAAGTACTTTGAAGGGGAGGCATCCATCTTTCGGTTTGACAGAGCTCTCCAAGGATGGTACGACGAGGTTGTTCCACATCTGGACTTCCAAAATGGTCCGGTCTTAGGAGAGACTGAGAACGACTGGCAGATGACTTTTCGCAGACAGGCGGTTGTTCTGCGGCTCAGGTGCGTCACCGATAATATCGAGAGAAGAATGTTGACTACCATTTAATTAGGTTTCTGCAAGTCAGAATTTATCTCTTCCGTCCTGTGTTCGTCAGATTTTGCGTCTCGCAACCAGCACCTGACGTATCCGCCGAAACGGCGAAAAGACCCTGTGGCGATGACTTGAATCACCGCGTTGCACTGCAATGCTGCATTCTCTGTGTCAAAACCGCGAGAGAGCTTATTGAGATCATACATGACAACTTAGCAACGTCAAGAAGCTGGGGCAGAAAGCCCGCATGGCTCTACGGAGTCTTGCGTATGTATTTCATTCTGGCGTGCATCGGCCTTCTTTTTGGCTCTTTGGAAGGCTAGAGCTAATTGTTGATTCACATACAGACGTCTACCTCTCTGCCACCGTCTTGCTGGCGGCACGATCCAAGCCAGTCGTCACTCTCGGTGCTATATCAGACGCTGAACTTCACAATTCCTGGAAAAAGGCGATGCACATACTTCGCTGTTTCCAGAATGACAGTACTTCTGCGAAAAGATGTGTGACTGCACTTGGCAGTCTCTATGAGAGGCTGTCGTTACCCGATGGCACAATTTTCGCCAGCGGCGTCGAATCCACTTCGATACCACCTCATCCCCTGGCCACAGACTCGATTCAACCTGCTCAGGTGCGGACCCATGGTGTCATGGGAGACACTCTCACCGACTCTGCAGATTTGGACACGCAAGAAGTGGCTCAAGTATTCGGTTGGTTTGATGCATTTGAACCGTTCGATCCGTCGGATCTCTCCTGGCTCAATGTTATTCCCGGTGACTTCCTGTCTTGAAACGTATCGTCCCATCTTTTCTTCAATGGGAGTGCACTACTTTCGGACCAAGGAAAAATGTGTTCGTTGACATTGCTTGCAGAATGTCGCGGGGAAACAATGGCAGTGCGATTTCAACATAGGTCCCAAGCTCCGAAAGACCGATCGTCATCCGAAACCCGGGATGCAATCCCGAGAGCTATAGTGGCCAAATTCAAAGCAACTGAAGCTCTCACCTTTCGACAAGTTGATGGCGAGGTCAAATCTATGCTACGCCAATCTCGGCAAAATCACAACTAACCAGCAACATCATGAATACAGGCTCATGCAAAAGTGTCGACTTCCGCGGAGCAAATTTATGCTGCCAGATCTACGGAGAGGGAAGAAAGGCTCTGGTATTCATCCACGGTTGGACCTGTAACAGCTCCCTCTGGCGGCTTCAAGCACCGCTTTTCCAAAGACATTGCTCAATCTTGATTGATCTTCCTGGCCATGGAAAGAGCGATGCGCCAAACTGGGATTATACACTAGACCTCTTCGCTCATGCTGTCAAACAAGTCTTGAATCAAGAAGACATCGAGTCGGCAGTCTTGATCGGCCACAGCCTCGGCGGACCCGTGTCAACTATGGTCCTGCGGCTGTTTCCAGATTCAGTGCTCGCCATCATCTATGTGGATTCGTTCTTCAACCCCCCGGAGTACTATTTTACACGGCTGCAACGCAAAGAGTTGGCCGAAGCACTGTCGGACGAAGCCAGATTTGAAGCGTTGGTCAGAACCATCACTGGAAACAGAGCGACGGACGAGCAGAGGGGCGAGATCTTGGGGGTCATGAAGAACACAGCAAAACACGTCCGGATCAATGTCAGGACAACAGATGCTCAGCCAGAGCCCATGTCCGTCGAGCAGGTCTACCACATCCCAGCCGTGCTTTTGGTCACGCCGAGGTATGCCGATGTCGATGAAGAGTGGGTACATCATCTCCCCCAACTTGAAACGAAGCTTTGGGAGGGTTATGGCCATTTCCCGTTCTTAGAAGATGCGACTCGATTCAACCACGAGGTCGACTTGTTTTTGAAGAAGAATGCACTCTGCGCTGAAGTGGCGATGTCGTCGGACTAACAGCAAGTACTTGTGTCTGCATCCTCCAAAGTTGGCGAGCTTCTGCCTTTGCACATAGAAACTGCTTGCAGTGGGAGGGGTTCTTTCCAAGGCAGAAGCATCTCCTCCTCTACCTGACATTTTTTGGTGTACCCAGTGTTAGTCTCCTTGCATTGAAGAACTCATAGTCTGGCATTGCAGCTGCCACCCACCTTTCCAGTTTCTGCGCTTCCTCCGCCATGAACTCCTCTTTCCATTGCTGCTTTTCTTCCTCCATGATCAACTCTGCTGCCACCATACTTTTCTGCATAACGCCCGTCGAGGACAGCAGGCTCGACTTCATTCTCCTCTCTACAAAATTCATTTCCTTTCCTCTGCGGTACTGGTAGGCCCCCAAACGTACTGGCACTTCTTCGGATCTAGTCCTACCAGCGTGCGGTACTTGGTGATGAGCTCCGGGATGGAGAATAATATCGTCCGCGTCAATATAGCCTTGAAATGTAATATGAGGCATGTGGGGAAGGTCCCGTCAAACAGAGCCCTCGAGGTCATTGATGATGAGCTCTCACTAGAGATCTTGGTGGGAACAACCCAATCTCTAGTCTGCTCTGAGATGACGCTGGTTCCAACATTGGCCTATGAGGAGCATTAGTAGGCTGGCAGCAGGAATATTGCCTCAGAATGGGAATTCCATGGCCACCATCTTAGTCAAGGGGGAAGAAACAAAGGATGAATATGTGCGTCATCGGGTGGTGAGCGAGGGTGCTTTGATGCCAAGACCGGAAACTTTTCGGGGGAGGTTTCTCCGCCCTCGAGGATGTAGAATGAGGCCTTTGAAATGATGCCCGACGCTGCAACATTTTCTGCCTTGCAGTAACCAAGATTCAGAGACATCTACTGTAACCGCAGTTGATACGATTGATGCCTGCACCCATTCTTCACTGCCAATTTACCTTCAACCTGGGCGTTTCTCATGGACTAACTCCGGAAGCACGTGCTTCCACTTTTGTCACGCCCAAATGCGGTGACTATCTTTCTTGCCCAGTGTTCCTGAAGTCATAGCGCGGTGGGTGAGGAACACTGGCATTACCTGATGGACGAACAGGTTCGTCATCTATCAGAACAGGTCCACCGTTCCTGCTAACATGTCCTCCCAGATAATCTCGGCGATTCAAATCGCTTACGACCCCTCCGCCGACCCAGCCCTCAAACGACAGGCCTTTGACTATGTCAACCAGTTGAGGCAAGAGCCTTCAGCATGGCAACCATGTCTGGCCATCTCCCTCCAAGTCCCTCGTCAGCCCATGGTCATTCGAGTCTACTGCCTCGAGATCGTCAATAATGCAGTCCAGGGTGGTCTGGTGGATCAACAAGGCTTAAAAACCATTGAAGATCAGCTCATGACATATCTGCGGAAATTCTACGGGGAACCAGGCCAGACAGACACGCCAGACCCTGGAACGATCGTCAACAAGTTTGCTCAGACTGTGACTTTCCTGTTCTCAACCTTCTACGGATCCGGGTGGGAGACTTGCTTCGATGATTTGTTGGCCCTGACCTCGACAGGAACCGGGCCCAAAGACAATTATCCGGGACTAATCTTCTATCTTACGGTCCTCAATGCCATCCACGACGAGATTGGGGATCAATTGCTTTCCAGATCTCGGGCTGAACAGGACAGAGCAAATACCTTGAAAGATCTGATTCGAGCCCGAGATGTTCAGAAAATCGCGCGGTCCTGGGAGGAGATCCTGTCCCATTGGGGGACTTCCAATGATGTGGTGGCCGAGCTGTGCCTGAAAGCTGTTGGGAAGTGGGTTAGCTGGATCGATATATCCTTTGTGGTAAACCAGTCGATGCTCGAACTCCTATTTCAGCAGCTGGAACGGGCCCAGAAAGTCGATCCTCGCAAGAGTGAGGAGCAAGCAAGAGACGCAGCCATCGATGTCTTCACAGAGACGGTCGCAAAGAAGATGCCATCTGCGGACAAGGTCAACATGATCACCTTCCTTAATCTCGAAACAGTCGTCTCGCGACTCGTGACTTGTCCGCCTCTGAGCGACAGCAGAGCGTCAAACTACGATGTCGATCTTGCTGAAACGGTTGCAAAACTCGTCAACACTACAACCATGGATATTGTCAAAGTGCTGGAGACTGAGACCCAAGGCTCACCGACTTGGGCAAAGGCTGAACAGCTCCTGGCCGCGTTTCTGCCACACTTACTTAGATTTTTCTCCGACATATTCGACGAAGTCTGTTCGACGGTTCTCAATGCTATGAACGATGTTCTCACTTTCTTGAGACGCGCTAGCCAGGGAGAGGCCGCCTCTGCCCAAAGGGCAGCAATGCTTTTGCCCATCCTCAAGGCAATATTCTTGAAGATGAGGTATGATGACACTGCCGACTGGGGTCAAGAGGATGAGCAGACAGACGAAGCAGAGTTTCAAGAGTTGAGAAAACGGTTGGCAGGCTTGCAGTCAGCAATTGCCGCCGCGGATGAGCAGCTCTACATTGATGCGATCTCAGCACTCGTTCACGACACCTTTGAACGACTACGATCGGAAGGATCGCAGCTCAATTGGCGCGACTTGGATCTTGCGTTGCACGAAGTCTATCTGATAGGGGATTTGGCTGTGAAGGGAGGTGGGCTTTACCAGAAGAACAAGCCAAACTCGCCTGCCGCAGAAAAGCTAGTGCGGATGATGCTGGAAATGGTGCAGTCGAGTAAGTGAGAGTGTCTCAATATCTACAAAATTCTGCTAACTTGTTAGCAGACACAGGCTCCTTCGCGCACCCTGCCATACAGCTTCAATATATGGAGATCAGCGTCAGATACAGCTCCTTCTTCGAAAAGCACTCAGAATACATTCAGCCAGTTCTGCAAAACTTCCTCGAGCTCGCCCACCATCCGAGCTTGAAAGTCAAGGCACGCGCATGGTATCTTACTCAGCGTCTCGTCCGTCAACTTCGTGCTTTTGTGGGCAATGCGGCGGAGGCGGTTGTACAGAGCCTCCAGGATCTGCTAGCCATACGAGCGGAGTTGCCCAGTGAAGAAGACGGAGATGATATGTCCTCCGATGGTGATTCAGCCTCCGATTCTACGTTTACCAGTCAGCTATATCTGTTCGAAGCTGTTGGTTGCATCTGTGGTGCAAGTACTGTCCCTGCAGAGAAACAGGTACAATATCTATCTGCTGTCATGCAGCCGCTCTTCGCCGATATCGAGCGTAACTTGGAGGCCGCTAGATCGGGAAATGAGCTTGCCGGTCTCCAAGTGCATCATGGTATCATGGCGCTCGGTACAATTGCTCGAGGTTTCTCCGATTTCAATCCTGGAGTTGCTACGCAAGGAAGCGGAGTTGAGCCATCGCCCCAGGCAAAGCAGACATTTGCACAGGTCGCTGAGGTGACGCTTGTCTCTTTGACGGCGCTCAACTCGTCCTTCCAAATAAGGACCGCCGCAAGGTTCGCCTTCTCACGCTTGATCGGCATGGTCGGAACCCAGATGATGCAGCAACTGCCCCAATGGGTTGACGGTCTACTGACTGACTCTTCGACGAGGGATGAGATGGCGCTATTCCTCCGACTACTGGACCAAGTCATTTTCGGATTCAAGAACGACATACAGGATTTTCTCGACCGGCTCTTCTCAGGACTTCTTCAAAGAGTCTTTGTTGGCATATCTGCAGCCACTGCAGGGACTGACGACGAAATCGAGTTAGCAGAGCTGAAGAGAGAGTATCTCAATTTCCTCATGGTGATCCTGGGCAACGATCTGGGCGCTATTTTGGTCAGCGCCAGAAACCAGCCGATCTTTGAGTCTGTGATCGGCTCCATCGAGCACCTTGCGAGAGACGTGGAAGACTTCCCCACTGCGAAGATGGCATTTTTACTGCTTTCAAGGATGTGCACAGTATGGGGAGGACCTGATGTGGTTTCCGCAACAGGCCAGGAGAATGTCAATGTCCCCGGCCCGCAACCTGTCCTTCCTGGCTTTGATCAATTCATGATGACTCGATTCTCACCACTATGCTGGGCTCTGCCAACTAATCCTTCGTTTAATAGCAAGGATGCACAGGCGCGGCAAGCTCTTTCCGAGGCCGCTGGCCTCCAGAAGACCATCTATTCAAAAACAGGTCAGCAATACCTGACTTGGTTGCAAGAAAAGGAGTTGAGAACAATGGGCATGAACGATACCCTGATCAATGAATATTTGCAGAAATTGGCGACCATGGAACCGAAGGCGTTCAAGGTCTTTTTTGCGAAGTTTATCGCACAAGGGGGCCAGATGTGAAGAGTGAAAAGCATGATTACGCTGTGGCTGTGAACGACCCTGCATATGATACCAAAAGACTCGTTATTCAAGATGCATATGTACCTGCATGAACGATGGTCTCTGGACTTAGATAATGAAAAAACTGAGCTACAATAGACCAGTCAAATATGTCGTGTTTCAATACGCTGCACTGCGCTGGGCTCCGTTTGGGATAGTCTGTCGCACGGCACCTAGCGATGCCTTCGACAAGTCACCCATCACCTGGATTAATCTCGCATTACTATACAGCAATCATTACCTCGCCTTCAATTTAGACGAAGAAGGATTGTAGACTTCCAATCTGTTAAAGAGCTTCGAGGATGTAAAGGTCCGCTAGAAGGTCGGGATGGCGAGGCTGGTACGAGGTTCCAACCGCAGCCTTGTACCTCGTACAGCACACCTCTGCGCCAAGACCTCGGCTGACTTTCCAAATGGCATTCCCACATTCGACATTTTGGCCGAACTTTTGGACGACCGAGTTTGATCGATCCGTCAATTCAGCCTGCAAAACCTTACGATTAGTGTGTCGTTGAGAGCCTCAAGATGGCCAGTAAGTCTACGCGCGCGCCTTGTTGAGGAGAGTGAGGCGCCGGTCTAACTTCTGTATAGAATCCAAGAACTCGTCTCAACACAACCAAGCCAAGAAGGCTCACAAGAACGGGTATGAATTTCGGCCTCAGCAAGCGCAGCCGCCCTGCTCCTTGCGAACGTTTGCTCACAGGACTGTCGGGATGGACTGACACGGCTGCTCAAAATAACAGGATCAAGAAGCCCAAGACCTTCAGATACCCATCCCTCAAAGGCACGGACCCTAAGTTTCGAAGAAACCACAAACACGCCCTGCACGGAACGATGAAGGCGCTCAAGGAGGTGCGGGAAGGGAAGAGGGACACTGCATAAATTAGGGAATGGGACGTAAAATTTCTGAAGAGGGCCTTGAGTTGCGGTATGCGATGAGCAAGGAAAAGCGAAATGACACTTTCCACGGCGTCTATGAAAGAATGTCTCTGTTTGCGATGGAATGGTCCAAGGTGGTGGCAGTCCTCCAGTTTCGATGACCGCGGCAGTTTCAAAACCTTGAATAGGCTTGCTCTCGGACGGTCGGGTCTCTTGACTTGAATGGAAGATGGACAATGCGAAGAAAAGACTGAACCTCAAGAATACCTCGTTGCAAGGCTGTCTCAACTCCTTTTCCCTCCCGGTTTGAAGACGACTTTATGATGATTCACAGAACCTCTGGTCATTGGCATTTGTGTGTACAGCGTCGTGTCTATTTTCTTCAATGCGCGATGTCTGAAGGAGAACAATCTATCGTGCCTATATGGAGAGTCTGACCTTCCAATTACCAAACACGGTCCTCTATGTCGGTGGAGGACTGTGCATGGACGGGAGGTGACAATTTCCTATACCTTGTTCTGTGCCTTTGTCGAGGCTCAGGAGCAAGTCTTTTGGCAGAGTTATTTGTGACCACTCGATTGTTACGAAAGGTGCTCGGAACAGGACTATTCTCGTGTCCAGCCAAGGTCCATGCCTACCTAGGTAATGAATATTGGAGCAACAAGCCCCTTTTCGTTGGAAAGCTCGCCCAACTCGACCTCAAAGATTAAGGCCTGCAGGCCGCCCGTGCCGCATGAACGAGTGATTCACGAGGATCCTCGTCTGCTTCAAATCGGTAAGGATTCAGGAACCATAACATCATTGCTGCTGGTTGGTTGGTGGTCATCACAACAAGACTACCCAGTATGTGTCTACCTACCTTGGTAGTCGCATCCATGCCATGCCCTGTCACAACCCCAGCTTAGCCTGGAGAGGAATGCACATGTTGACTATTACTCGTTTGAATCCCTCCGCCCAATCCTGCAGTTGAGACTGCCCACTGACAGGACGTGATCAGCCTTCTCATTGGTCGCAACAGTGAACAGGACGACTTTTCATGCGTGACCAAGGACTCGGCCAAAGGGGGGAAAAGCATCCCCATCTGTGTAAGATCGTTCCCGTCAGGTTTCGAGATGCAGGCGTTCGAGGCAAGAGCTTCTGGTCTTTCTGGAGATGTGACATCAACGGAGGTGGAAAGAGAGATGAGCAGAGGTGCTACACTCATGGAATCGGCTTGCTGCTAACTAGTACTCGCCAGTCTTGTTCACTGAGAGGTCAAGAAAGCATTTGGGTCAGGACCGCGAGACCACACTTTTCCCGTTCGCTGAAGCCCTCCTATTCTCCCAGAATTTTCGTTCAGTCTGACGCGGGGTACTCCGTACCCCGGCCCATTCTCGAGTTCTTTAAGCAATCAGAAGCAAGCCTCTTATGTTGGGGGATTTCTGTTCAGCCCTCGTCATGGCCATTAAAGCATATTCTGCTGGGGCACGCAGACTGACGACCCCTCCATGCACGACTACGATGTCATATTCGTACTACGCAGAGAGAACTCTTCCCGATCCAGGCAGCGGTTCGTCATGACGTTGGGAGGGTCATGGCCAAAGACCCCAGGGCAGGAGGGAGGGGGTTGGCTCTGGCCTGGCAGAAATCTGAAACGACCGTCTGGGTCAACCACCACACTGAGGCCAGGCATCATCGCAGAAATCCACCAGAGGAACGCTTCTCGAAGAGCCATTGCACTGGGGCTTCATGCAAGGCCCAAGGTCCGAGGGAGAGAGCTTGGTTCCTGCATCCGCCTTGAAGAATTGCGGTACAGGAGGACGAGGTGCGAGTAAGCGCTACTGCGCTAGGGGATCCTTCCTATTGCGGTATAATGGTAGTGGAGCCGTGGGACCACACCACAGGTGGGTTCTCACAGCATCATCCGGTGTTTCTTCAACGCTTCTCCTCTGCAATTTTTCGGGAGGGTTGCCTCACTCTGAAGAAAGCAAGACAGATGCATGGGGTTCCATGTATCCTCGAGAAATACCTACGCCATACCCGGACGCGGAATCTACGAGCAACGTTAATGTGTTTCACGCCTGGTGCATCCGCCACACAGTGCAGTTCTGGATGAGCTTTGTGAGTACCTCGTAGCTGTTCTTCAAAAGGGAATTTGGAGGCCCAAGGTGCAGGTCTATCCGGGAGACGGCATGACTGACTGAGAGGAGTTTACGTTTATGGAAAAGTCTCTCGTTGCAGTGGGTCTGGAATTCGCCCAAAGGCCCATGAGAGTTTCTCGGTGCTTTTCGAGCAGCAATGGAATCTTCTACCGCAGTTGCTTGAGACTTGAGCAGCATCTTCCTTTCCACACAATCGTCTTGAGTCGACCGACTCCATAGGTGCGACTTGCTCCACATCTGCTCCGTGCCGGCCGGGACCGTTTCCTAGGTCCAAGTCCATGTGGAATTTTCTGCATCTGGCAGCTGGATCCCATCCACTACCCACAGCACCAGCATTGGCCCAGAGCTCATGCAGAGTGAGAACCTCCTGAGTCCTGACGAACTTGCCTGCTCCAACATTCCTTTGCAACAACTTTGTGGGGTCGTGGACTTCGGCTGTCAAGAAACAGTCAGGGAGAGGTCTACAAACACCGAAACCCTCGACAAGGAGTCGCTGTGGAAAAGTTACGGAGAGCTTCCACAAGTTTCCACCACAAAGGTTCTGCATACCTGTAGGATCCTTGCAAGGGAGATCCAAAAGAGACATACAAACGAGCTTTGGTGAGGTCGACAGGTATGCATGAATGATACTCGCCGATCCACAGGACAGTCAGTTTCCCAGACGGAGTCCGCCAGTCTCAGACGGCTGGATCTGCAGACCTGCAACAGGAGCACGAGCCGGATATTTTCGGGAACATGACTCACAGACATAGGAGAAACAGCACCTGCACTGTGACCTCCACAGTCCCAGAGATCCCCACCCACGAAACAAAGCTTTGACGGCTTTGTGAAGCCGAATCTTGGAGGTAAAGACTGGTGCTGAGGCGACGATCTTCAGGATAGCACCATCTCCTGCAAAAGACGTCAGCACACACGGAATCTCGCTGTACAGATATCAGGGACAGCAGATTGACCTTCAATGCAACGCTGCTATTCTACCGTTGCGGTCTTGATACCGAACAGCGTTTCGGATTCCACAAGGCTCCTGATATGGATTGCTTGCATCGCACAAAGTGGTGAGCGCGGCATTGATGATCTGTGTCCACAGCAGATAGAAATTTTGTCACCGGAGCGTCCTCGCCAGTGTTTCCAGCCTATTTTTTTTTCGTGAGTGTTTCATACATCGATACTTACCATCGTCAAGTTCGAAACATCGTCTGAAGAGACCATGGCGAGCCTCCAACGACCTTACCTCATGAGCAATCCTTACCACTTCAGGAATGTAGACCCTCTGCATTGACCTCAAACCGGCATGCCAGTTGATCAAGTGGCACACGGTGTGAGGCGCGCACAGGCTCTTTTTCTGGGATTTGGCTTGCTGTAGGACAATAACTCGTCTGTATGGGCCTCAAATGGAGGGTGTACCGGGCTCTGGACATTTCAGTGTGAGTTCGGGGCGATTGAATGCCGCCCTCCAGCTATTGAATGCAACCTGGCAATGAGGTTCTCAAACACCATCATGCAGCCTACCCCTTGTGGCTCCTGCGCCACACAATAGTGAGAGCGCCAAATGATTCAGTCTTCTGGGAGTTGCTTGAAAGGGAACATGCTGCGAAGCAATCGAGCGCGGCTGGAGGCGACCATCGGGTTCATTGTGTCAAATTCTGAAGCAAAGCTGCGGAAACCAACAATTCGACTGACGAGCGCTCAGTGTGGTGGCTCTGGCGACGAGCAGGAATACACGTTGCTCCACGGTACGAAGGCATGATCTTGCCCAACGCTCAGGCAAGCTATCCCTGTGACGCAGACCTTGCTGCTGTCCCCCATAATTTCGCACGTGGCATGCCGCGTGGTGTGGGATCATGGGATCCCTGGATCTGGAAAACTCTCTTTTCATTGTTGGTTTCAGCTCGGCGACCGGGCGCTTCTTGAAAGACGCACCCCGATTGAATTTGAAATTGAGCCTTCGAGTCTTGGGAAACAACTTAGAAGCAGGCCTTTGGCAGGTAAATTTGCTTGCTCCCAGCACACAGATCCTGCCAAGTCCTCGTGCTGATATTCTAATCAACAGACTTCGCCACTGCGCTTGAAGAAGATAAAGAATTCGGATGCGAGGAGTCCCTCGATTGTTCGCAAAGTCCAGGCTCCTTGATCTGGGCATCCTCGTGGCTGTCAACCTGCCCAATCGGCACGTGGATGGCGTTATGCAAGCTTAAATTGGCCGGCCTCAGCCTCGTCAGCCTCCAATTTACAACCCCGGAGCAACGCCATGCAAAGGTTGTTGCACACTCCCAATCTGTCCGTCCGCAACTTCCCTCAGGAAAGGTGTGGTCAGGGTTTGTAGCTGTCCAACGCGCGAAGACTGTAGCTGCTGGGCGTGGTCGAGTTGAACTGACGTGACGCATACATGCATCCTAGCATATAGCCTCGCAGCCTTTGCGCGCCATCTGATCTCGCTTGTCTCAGAACGCCATTATTTTCCGACTTGGCCATCGTAATCGCTGTCATCGTCGAACACTATTTTTGAACAACGGAACCCCATTTCCTTCAGAGTTTTCTTGGCCTTCTCGGAGGCTGTTATTTAGGTTAAAAAAAAAAGCCAGATCCGTCGCGCGCGCCTTCAAGCCACGGCCACAACAATCCGAAATCAGCATTTATGTCAAAACATCCGCGAGGATCAAACACGCGTATCGACGACTGCGATGGTGTGACAGCGCGACAGTGCAAAGGAGACAAGCCAAAAACGCGAGGCCCGACAAGGCAGTCAATTACTCATGATAGTAGTCAAGCAGTCCCTCCCCCGGTAAGTGTGCCCCTGATAACCAATCTCGTGTTCCATCTCTTGGGCGATTATGACGAATTTTACCCCATGCATACCGAGTATTATTCGTACGAACGTACCAGTGTTCTTGTCAGAATGGCTGTGTGCCTGCCTTCATGGGGGCTCGGTTATCTCAAAATCTCACCACAAGAGGGCTTGCAAGGCACGCGCGCGAAGGAACAATCGCCTGCCCACCCACGTACGAGCACGAGCACTAGTCGCAAACAAGGCATCGAAGGATTGCTTGGACCTGCTCATGTACAAACATAACGAAGCGTCCACATTAACTTCGAAGTGGTACCTAGCAAGCCAACTAACTAACTACTCCGTACAAATATTTACCGAGAACGTACAGACGATAGATTACGCGAGCCGAAGTTCGCTCGCCCACAAAACCTGCGAGTAAGTCAAGGCGCTCGCTCGGGACCTGTGTCTGTCCTTCGCCGGAAGCACGGGATTACGGAGCTTCGGGGGCTCTCTTCCTCATGCCGCAGTAGGTTGTGGGAGAGTAAGATTATACCTTCAATCCGAGGGAGAAGACGGGGACGGGGGTTTGAATCACTCAATGTTCCGCGAGCAAGGACAAATATGATCCAACCTCAAGCAAGAGATCGTCATAAGTAGTACCTAGCACCGGGCACATAGGTAGGTACATGTCGTAGGCTCGAAGCTACGGTAGCATGGAAAGAAACAGGCTACACACGAACGCAAAGCAAAGCTAGGGATTCAGATTCTGGAACAAAAGCCACCTCGGAGTCCGTGCACAGACCAAAAAACCTTTGGAAAGATACGGTAGGTAGAGCTACCTAGGTATGCCACCGCCCCTAACGAGTGCCACAATTTCTTGCAAATCGAGATCCCCGAGACGCCCGAGAAATGTAGATTAGCTCTGGTACTTACAAACCTACTGCGTACTGTAACTGACCTAGGTACGCATAGGGTAGCTCCTTGGAAGGGGCACAGACCCTGTTCAAAACTCCTGGTCATTGATTGTTAGGACCGTTGAAGCTAATTACTCAAGGCTCACGGCTTCCCTTTGGGTATTATTTGGAAAGGTTTCAAGAACTACCGGTTAGGCGTCGGGGAATAAAAATCCACACGAATCCCGGAAGAGAAGGTCCTTAGGTATCAAATGGTAGGAGAACGGTTTCCTTCCCCCCTCCTTGAGATAAGCTTCGTCGCAGCGAGCACCATGGGCGGCCAGGAGAGAGAGTGGTGTGTGTGGTAGCGCACGGAGATATCTTCACGTTCAGATCTAGCTGCACCGGCTAGTTGGGACACTTGGGCACAAATCTAGTCCTAATGAAGATTTCGTTTTGGCAGCTAGCCAGGGCAATACCTAGGTATGTGGTGGGGCCCCCAACGCCAGTACCTAGTTAGCTCGTGGTTAGCGAGCAGATATGAAGAGGGGCAAACCAGGGGTGAAGGGGAGATAGAAACCCAAGGACAAGCCAGAAAGTTACTAGTGACGGCGGTGCCAGAAACACAGAGATACCTACGGTACCTACCTAGGTAGGTTACATACCCTGCCCTGGAAAGACCCAACTGGTACGAGATATTTCTTGTTAATTTCTTGAATCGGATCGATCGATCTAGAAATGTGATTAACCTGCGTGAGTGAGTGAGTGAGCACTCACAAGTGTTACTCGGTAGAATGTGTGTGTGGGCTCGCTCGGACCTCCGGATGACTTCGTCTGCCAAAGAGTGATAAGTGGGTGAGTGAGGCGGCACGAAACGCGTCCAACACTAAGGTACCCAGGGAACTTAGTCGTAGGTAGGTACTCGCAGATTGCGAAATCCGGGGGCGGGATTCGCCCAAAAGCCTGCACCTGTGTCCCTAGGTACTGTATTACCGGTACTCACGCAGTAGTCAGGGGAGCCGCGGCGAACAGGTTGCTGGGAGGAAGCCTATGACGAGGGACACAAATGATCTGGAAGCACCACGGAGCATGGTAGTGAACAGGGAAGACAGGAAGTAGACACTTGGACAGTGCACGTTGGCCGTTGAAATGAAAGCTTCAAGACTTTCTGATCAACTCTATACATACATAGATATATACACAAATCTTCTCTCACATCGACCTGCTCACAACCCCAGACGTCAGGCTGCCACTGCACACGATGCCCCGACTTCTCACACGGTCTCAGTACTGATCTCCTCTCCCTCCTCCCTCCTCTTTCTCTTTCGAAAGGAAAATAACAGGCAATTCTAGTAGGATCCAGCCCCCTCTTGCCGTATATTACAAAACGACAAGGGGGAATTTCTTTTCCTCTTTGTACAGTATTGTGGAATCCAGCTGCTCCCACTGGTGTTCCAATCCAATTCTTCACCTCTTCGGCGCACTCGCCGTCAACGTGGCTTTTCTCGCTGTGAAGCGACCGGCTCTCTGTATTGACAATGTCGAAGAAAGCAAAGAAAATATGTCGACTCGAAAGGGTATCCCCTGAATGTTGAACCACAGTCATGGTGGCTCAAGGAAAACGTCCTGTCACCGGCGATCCTGTACACATTCGGTCGCCTCCCTATGCTTTCGTTTTCCCATTTGTACATCACAATGCTGCACCCACACATTGTGCTTTCTCTTCTTCCCTTTGTTCCAACATAGAAGCCGCGTAAACTCATAATGCATTGAAAACACTGCGGGACTTTGGACCATGGAAGATATGGTCAAAACAGCCACTTTCGGGCCATATGAAACTGTAGCAAAATTCTGTTCAGATCACAATCAATCCTTGGCGCCGCTCGCTGAAATGTGCAGGAAGTATATTGTTGGATAAAGAGGTTGAGGTTGGGTGATATGTCGACACGTTTCATCCCGAATATATGTTCAATTCGAAGCCCTTCCCGGATGGATCCATTGGTTTGGCGTGCGTCGACTTCGGATCCCAGTCTTTGTGTTGACTCGGGGGAGTGGGATGGGAATAACTCGACACCGGGGTGACATACGCTCGAGCCGAGCCATAGAGGTTTTCCTTCGTGTCCGTGGGCGAGAATTCCGTCCGCATTCGGGGGCTTGTCAACGCTCGATCTGGGGTTTGGATGTTCAGTTGAGGCGTCGCTCCGCTCAGCATTTCGTACGTACGAGGGTCGTTCGAGAATCGTCTGGCATCAGCCGAGACAAATTCACTCTTTCGAAGCAATTTTGTTTTGAAAAATTCGGCCCAGCCATGTGTCATAGACCAGCGGCCCATGAACATCAAGCACCAGAACCCGCTCAACTGTAACAGTCATTAGAACATGTTGGGAACGGATGGGATCGAGGAACTTACCCCAAGGACAATAAGCACTGCCAAAACGACCCCCTCTGGTTTGACCAAGCTGCCCGCGAGCGACAGGCATTGGTTTTTGTCGCCTTTGTGCGCAACGAGACAGGTGATCCAAGGCTCGGACTTCTGCAAAAGCGCCGCGTCAACTTTGGTACTGTTGTCCATAGAGACAAAGACCACCGAAAAGAACACGACTTCTGCAATGATGACAAGCACAATGCTGGCCCCGCGCCATTGAAGCTCGACAACCCTCTTGACTCGGCGATAAGTCTGTCGTGCGGTCACCGTTTTCAGACTCCCTTGGTATGTCGGAGGCTGAGAGCTGGAATTTGTGGTTTGCTTGTCATCGAGAAGGCTCTTGACGTAGACTTGAACGCAATAACCTATGGTGACGAATTGCAGCACCAACGCCAGTGCGGCGAAAGCCAAAAGGGGTCCCCAGTAATCTTGAAGAGCATCTTTGTGGTTGATGTGGCAGACGTTGCCAAATCGGAATGACACTCCTGTCAGGCTTAGGGTCAATGCAATGCCAATAATGGGGATCAGCCATCCTAGAACCAGTGCTGTGTAGAATGATCTGACCCCAAGCACCACCTCCCAGCAAATCTGGAGGTGGAGGGCGAGAGCTCTGCAGAAAACCCAAATAACAATGGCCCAACCCCCAAATAACAAGAAGGCGCCACTGACTGCGCAAGAGCCGCTGGATTTCATGTCATTCGGGGTAATTTCATTGAAGCACTGCGCTGGTTTCGTGGCCAGCGGGATAATGAAAGCAAGCTTGATACGAAAAATATCAGCCATCAGGCCCAGTACGAACATCACATTTGAACATACCTCCACAAAAACCACTCCCACGGTCAGACAGACACTCAAATAGTGTCTATGAGTATACTTGACGGGAAGAACAGCAAATGACAGCAGAAGATATACAGACAGCACAAAAGCTGCCACGTTCACCCAGTTGGCGATTTCGGTACGGGATTCAAATCCTGGCGAAGTTCAGCACGTCGATACCTGACAGTGTTTTCTGATCTCCGCTTACCATCCGAATATGTCCAGTCGGTCATCGGACAGGGTAAACAGCAGGTCAGGTTAGGCTGAATGTTGGACAAGGGCATGCAAAACCGTCCCTCGATGACTGAGGACTATTAGCGACAGCCTTGAATAGTCGAGGTCGTTGAATGAGTACGTACATCCCCCTGCATCTGGGAAGAGGGTCTCTTGCAGGAACGGGGATGGGCAAGCGCCCGCCAGACTAGACGTTGAAGACATTTCGAGCGGTATGCGAGGCAGTCAAGCCGGATTGGTCAATTCTATATTCTCATGACCGCGGTATAGGCCGTCGAGACTGGTGGCGATCCGAGAGGTATTTGTGAGTCCAAGTCGCGTGAGTGGTAGCGGAACAGGTAGGTGTGGGAGAGTTGGAATGGAGGGTAGGGTGGCACTGGGGAGGATATGAAGAAACGGACGCTGGTCTGTCAGATTTCTCCTGGTGCTCTATGGAAAGATGAGGGGTGGAGGAGAAAAGTCGTCCAGACGGATTCTCAGACGCGCAACTGGGTCGTCTTTTTGTCTTGAGAAGCAAAGTCGTCAGTCAGGGCTGCCCCATGTCCAGAAGGCGAGCGAGGATTCGGCGGGGTGGGTGGCTTGTTGGAATTCGGAAAAGTGGAGAGAGCAAAGAGGCCCTGGTCAAGTAGGAAGCGGTTGAGTGGTAGCACGGGTTCCTGGAGGACCTGGACCTGCAGCTGACTGTGAATTTGTTCGGCCTGTTGGCGTCTTGGGTTGAGCAAGGTACAGACGTCGTAGCAGCTCCGTTCCACATGGGGGGAGGATGTATTTGATCGTGGCGGATGGTAGTGGGGAGTGGATCCTATACTTGGCAGAGTTGGTGGAGATAGCTGTCAGGCACCTCTGGATGACTGGCACACGGTAAACCCATGAAAGCCGCCGTCAGCCCAATCGTTGGGCAGAGATCCAGAGGCTGGGATAGGAAGGAGGCAAGAGCAAAACATCAAAAGGTACTCCGTACAATGGGGGGACGCCTCAACTCGCCGAATGTGCCAGTGGTGCGATGCATTTTCCACCGCCTTTCGCCAATGGAAGCTGTGGATAGAATTGCAGACAACGGTGCCTGGAGTAGCCCTGGTCTCAGGGAGCGAATGGGGAAACAATGCGTAGTATGGAGCAATTTGAGCACACAAAGAAAAAGCCGATGGATGGTGCATGGAGGGATTGGGCGTTGGGCCCGAGAATACGACTCTCTGGGTTTGACGCGGTCTGAGAAGGTTTGAGAGTGGGAGAGTTTGGGACCAGGGTCATCGACCAGGGCCGCTCAAGTGGAAAAGAAATAGGAGCTAGCCAGCGAGGCTAGGGGACTCCAGGGAACCGCAAACGGTCCAGGGTGTGTGTGCGCGTTGGTCTCCTTCTCTTTCGTGATGAACCAGGATGGAGGAGTCAGTGGGAGTCCTAGGCTTCATCTGCCGCCCCCCTGCTGTGGTCGTACTCGGAGGAGCAGTAGGTACACCAGCTACTCGCGCCAGGGGTTGCTCGAGGGTTGCCCACTCCTTTTTCGTCATGGCTGGCTTTCGTCTGACTTTTTAATTTGAACACGAGGAGGAAATGGTGATGGCTGTGAAGGGAAATGGAGAAGGGAGCCAGGCCCGAAGACGATTCTAGGATCAGCGACAAGTCTCACACAACCTCGGATTGTCTCAATGAATTTTCAGCTGGTGTGTTAGGAGGTGCATAGCGTGTGGATTCCTCGTGTGGTCCATTGCTAGAGTTGATGAAGAATCAGTACGAGGTCATAAAGTGGAGGTGGAATCTTGATGGACACATGGTTACCTGTAGATGGGCGAGTGACGAAAAGGCCAAGGCGCACAATGCAAGACACAAGCGGGCGTGGGCATTGACTTCTGGTGCCTGGGCTGGGCTCTGGGCCCAAATTACGGAGCTCGGGATAATAATAGGCACCTAAGCTGGGCTCTAGGCCCTGAAGTCCCAAGCGTCTAGGCTATAGACAGAGGTGTCTTGGAGGCAGTCCTCGCCCCCAAAATACCAAGGCGGCCGCTGCCGAATCGTTAAAAGGCACAGAACACGGGATATTCTGCTTCTTCAGATTCGAGCAGTGTCAATTCAAGCTATTGCCTGGCTTCATATTGATGCAATCTCCCCTAGCCATCAGTGTTTACAAAAGCACATTGATCAGACGCCTGGCACAAACCAGGAATTGCTCCCTCCTATTCACAGTGGACCAAGCGTGTTGCTTCGCTTTGCTCGGGCTATCCGAAGGTGACTCTTAACTCGTCGACCTCAGCCTCATGTGTCTTTGGCGAACATACCCACAGATCCCCAGACGATCTATCAGAAAAGCAGGATGGTGTTGCAGCTACTCCGTGCTCCGTACCTAGTACACACTGTCAGCTGGCCACTTCTGCGGCCATTCTGACAGCCTTGAGTTGACAAAGTGACAGCCTGGTCTATGCGGCCAGCCACCGCCATCACCGCGCTGCCTCACCGATCTTTCCTGCAACCAGCATCGCTCTATTTGCCAGCTTTGGCGTTAGTTTTCCTCTCTGCTATTCTTTCGCTCTATTCTCAATGAGAAATATTCTCAAACACGAAATTTCGCTGAAGGTGATAGGGGGGGTTGAGTAGGATAGTCCCCCCAAACACAGCACCTCAGCTCCTCATTCGCCACTCCAAGGGCAAACAAAGGTTTCACTCGGTGTATCACCTTCAGTATGCACGGTGAGAGCCGCACTGTCCTGCCTTTACACCAGCATCTACCTGTCATTGGACATTTCCTCCACGTCAACTTCCAAAGTGCTCTGCAAGGATGCATACTAAGACAAATCTATGCAGATTGGGTGCATCTCTCTGGCTCTGTCCGGCCCAGAAAGTATTCCTGTATCGATTCCAAATCCTGATTTTGACATTGACAACCTTACTGACCGCTCATTCGACTCATGATGTCTTTCCCTGATCCACGCAAAGGAGAAGAGTCTCCCGCCCATGTCAAGCCAGTCCAGCCCCGTCCACTTACTCGTACGGACTATTTCCTGGTGAGGCTGCGCCATCTTTGGCACGTGGATGGCCGGGCCAACACATGACATGCCGATCAGAGAGATCTCCATGCAAAGGACAGAGGATTTTGCCTCGAGATTGGGGAAGAGCACTTGCTCTTTCGTATATGCAGATACTTGGGATCTCCGGACGACTTTTTCCGTGTGAATTTTATGATTCGTCGGACTTTTCTGCAAGGCCATTTCTAGCTCGGCACCAAGGATTTTTCGCACGTGTCCAATCAACGGCGAGATCTTCAATTTCGTCTTCACATTGGTCGTCTGCTTTGCCTCGACCAATTTATTTCTCAGACATGTGAGCCCCAGATCGTTTACGCGCTGACCCTTGGGTCATCCGTCCAGCCGGAGCCGCCCTCGCGGTTTGCTTTTAAGAAACTACTCGTAGCCGACGTGCCACAGCGCTAGGATTGTCATGATTCTAGAATTCACCAAAACCGTTGCTGCACGCACGTTGGAGATCCTGGCGCTCGCTTCTCACAGTACCGAGTACTCGTACTCGTACAAGAATCTTGGTCTGGTGGATATCGACGTTCGTCTCGCCCTTGCGACCGCTGCCTGGGGCGAAAAGTGATACATTGTTTGATTGTGATTGTCGTGACTGGCAGCCAAGCAGCCCGCAGACCTTCAGCAGAGAATGGGATATCTCGATAGCTGATGGAGTCGTTCCGAGCCGACATATCAAGTTAACCGGCCTGCCGCACCGTTGTTGGATTCCAAGACGCTAAGGAAGTCGAAAGGGAATGTCAGGTAATATGGTCTGCAAGACCACGGAAACGTGAAACCAGTCCCTCTGTCGGCACATTGACTTCATCAAGGGGCGTTCAGGACTCGATCCTGGATTACTTGGTCAGCACAAGGCTTTGTTCAGCATGCAGAATCGACCTTACCACAAATTGTTCCAAACTTGCTTCAAACAATTCATTGTTGACACCAATACCGCCAGGATGCTCGACCGGTGACAATGGGTTTTTCACTACATACTCGACATAACAGTTGACGTAGATTTGCTGCAGCGCTATCCTCATCGAGCCGGACTTGGTGTCTGTGAGCATGACAAACTTAG
The DNA here is from genome assembly GCF_000836435.1 of Fonsecaea multimorphosa CBS 102226. Lineage (NCBI taxonomy): Eukaryota > Fungi > Ascomycota > Eurotiomycetes > Chaetothyriales > Herpotrichiellaceae > Fonsecaea > Fonsecaea multimorphosa. The sequence goes on from NW_015971643.1 coordinate 939,260, forward strand.
TATTGGTTGGTGTCTCGTAATAGTGCAGTTTGTACTGGGAGGTCCGGTAGGAGAGGAAGCTGTGTTCTTCATCAGCAGATCGGTCTACCGAAATTCATGGCCGACCGACCTGTCATCTTCCCCTCCCAGCTTTCGTACCATGTTTCGCAAGGAGAACACGGTCCCGAATATGAGCTTGGCGTCGTCCTCTGCGCTTAAGGTAGAGCGTGCTTGCGGCCCGCCATTGACGTATGTCTGGGAAGATGGCCTTGAAGTTTTGCCGGTGGTCGAGATCGATGGAGGTAGCCATCGCTTCTTGTATATACATTCAGCTACGGCAATCAACAAATATCAAAATCTTCGGTTCGACCCAAGCTTTAATTCGTCTCTTACCATGTCTATCAAATATATAAAAGGAATAGACCACCATTGTGACAGTGAGTGTGCTGGTTGGGAACGGTCAAGAATTGGCGGCGACAGGCGCACGTGTAGGGCGAAACACTCAGCCGGCTGATGAGACGAAAACAGTGGTGATTCAACAGCTCCTAGGAGATCAATCGTCTCTTTGAACTTCGACAAAACGTCCGTTTGTCATAGCATGTCGCTCAGTGCGTATGACTGGATGGTTACTTGCGGGTAGGCATCTCGACACCTCAGCAATGTGAGCCTCTGGCGGACCAAGAACGGGCAAGTGCGGCGGAGAATTTCTCCACCTGCCACGGTTCTTGACCTCCGGCGTCCAGCGTCATTCTTTGTTGGCGACAGTACCGAGCGAGAGCTGAGCTCGTCCCAGGGCTCCCGATCCAGATATCTAACGACCATCGTGGGAGGCTTTCAACTCAAATGTCGAGGGCCTCATGGATATCGTTGCGTCGCCTACGTCCACGTCGGCGGAGGAAGCTCGTCGCTTTCCCGTAAGCGATACATCAGACCAGCCCCGCGATCGACCACAATCACATGTGAATGCCCTCCACGAAGGGGCCAACACCAACGACTCGTCCACCCTCAATAAGCCTCCTGTGGTCAAACACTTGTGAGTAGTGGGCAGCTACGAATCCGCGGCTGATCCAATGTGTCTGACCATCTCTGCAGGTCCAGTCCTGAGTACAACACACCCTCCCGCCATCACCGTCGGACCCCTTCAGCACACAGGCCGGTCAAGGTAGACCACCTCCAGAACGACTTTATGAGCCTTCTGATCTAGCCTCTGCAGGAATCTCTCAACGCACGATCCGAATATGTCACCAGTAAAGACGACGGCGTCGCAGAACACCGCATCAATCAATATATCATCAAGCAAGAGATTGGCCGCGGTTCCTTTGGAGCAGTTCATCTAGCCATCGATCAGTATGGGAAAGAATACGTGCGGGCTCTTGACGGACCAGGAGGTCGAGTAAATGCTGATCTGTATATATAGGCCGTCAAAGAATTCTCCAAAGCGCGACTGCGCAAGCGAGCGCAGTCTCACATCCTCCGGAAACCTCTGTCCCAAAGGCGCCGGGGTGCATTGCAAGGCTTCAATTCCCCTTTGCACCGAAACGTCGTCGGAGAGGGCGAAGCGCAGGTCAATTCAATAGACCTGATAAAAGAGGAGATTGCCATCATGAAGAAATTGAACCACCCAAACCTGGTCTCGTTGATCGAGGTCTTGGATGATCCGTCAGAAGATTCGCTATACATGGTGTTGGAGATGTGCAAGAAAGGCGTGGTTATGAAGGTAGGGCTGGAAGAAAGAGCAGATCCATACCCCGACCATGTCTGTCGATACTGGTTTCGAGATTTGATTCTAGGAATCGAATATTTGCATGCTCAAGGCGTAGTGCATCGTGATATCAAACCCGACAACTGCTTGGTCACGGAAGACGATGTGCTCAAGGTGGTCGACTTTGGTGTCTCGGAGATGTTTGAAAAGGACTCCGAAATGCTCACTGCAAAGTCCGCTGGCAGCCCTGCGTTCCTTCCCCCGGAGCTGTGTATTGCTCGACATGGAGATGTGTCAGGGCGCGCGGCGGACATCTGGTCAATGGGGGTGACTTTGTACTGCTTGAAGTACGGCAGAATCCCATTTGAGAAGACGGGCATTTTTGAACTCTACGAAGCCATCAAGGCCGAAGAGCCAGACCTAGGCGATGAAAAAGACGAAGATTTTCGCGATCTAATGAACCGCATACTGGAGAAGGATCCGCAGAAACGTATCAAAATGCCGGAGCTGAGAGTAAATACTCCCGTTGAGTCGTGTCACGCATGCTGACCTGGTCCAGGAACATCCGTGGGTCACGAACAAGGGCACTGACAAGCTGCTTCCAGAGGAAGAGAACACCTCTGATCTTGTTGAGCCCCCAACAGAGGCCGAGATGAACGCGGCGATTACCAAGAATATGAGAAACCTCATGACAGTCGTAAGCTTCTGAGACTGAACTTGGCATGGGCTCTGCTGACACAGTCTTTGCAGGTCAAAGCTGTCAACAAGTTCAAGTCCCTCGTAGCAAAAGATAAACCTAAGGGCATGACTTCAATCCTGGGTGATCAAGAAGGCTCACATTTCTCTCAGCCCCCGGCAGCTATGCTCAAAGAATCCGAATCTTTCCCCCCAAAATCACATAGTTTCAATGCTTTCGGCCAAGACCACACAGATGCGGAACCACGGATTGAAGAGCTTGCTCAAGACGTGAAGAAGCTGGATGTCCGACCGGTGCCTACGCTCAGTATAGACGATACGACGAAGAGCGAAGAGCGAAAAGGAGTCGAAAGAGGCAGAGACGTTGCCAGTCCTTCTAACACGGATGACTCGCTGTCGAGAATCCAAAGCATGGTAGACATCGAGAAGCTCGACCCAATGACGCTGCCTCCTTTCCGATCGCTGAGACCACACGCAAACACTACTGACGATTTAGGCCACCGAGGTCACGCGCACGACCCCTTGGAAGACCAACTATACCTTTACATTGGTCCGTCCACTTTTTCGGGGGTCAGTTCCAGCACCGACGAGGACGGGACCTTTGTTCCAGCAGACGACGATGTGCCCATCGTCAGTGAAAGCCCTGGGGCGGCGGACGTGGACATTTATGAAACCGCGTACCGCGACGAGATTGAGCGAATAATGGCTCGAGCCCGGGAGGAGAAGAAGGAGCCCAACGTTTACCTCACAAGACGCGTGGATGCGAGATTGATGGCCATCAGCGGACTCGCAGGCAAATGGGCGGCGAAGGGCGAAGAAGCCAAGAATCAAATCAAGGACTATACGCAGTTCTCTGCTCGAAAGGCCCGGGTGACCGAAGTCAGCCGCGCACTGCGGCAAGCCGCAAGAGAAGAGTATGAGAAAAGGAGGCAAGAACACCGGGAATGGATCGCGGCCGACAAAGCAGAACGAGCCCGAGCCAAAGAAGCAGAGGCCTCCAAAGCAAGCACCCCGCCGCCAGCGGGGGCTGGAGCCGAGGGAGCAGAGAACTCGCCAACCAGCCCTCAATCGCCTGGGAAGCAATCTTCGGTATGGAAAGGTAAGGCAGTAGATGCTGGACGACAAGCAAGAACCTCTCTGATGGGATTCATGGACTTGGTTAAGAGCAAGAGCCGAACACGAACTAAAGACGAGGCCAGCTGATTCAGGCGCTGGTGGGAGCCTTGACAGGCCATGTCTGCTGTACTGGTACCGCCTAGGGGAATTTGCGCTTGGGGTTGACTCGATGCTATACTGGCCAGGAGCCCAGGCCTGGGACGAGAAGACATTGCATGCTGCGATGCGTCGTTTGTCGCATATTGATTGCTCAATATTCCAGCCACCTCGACGATCACGGGACAAACAGGCCGAAATTGTGTGGTTCGGTGTCTGGTTATGCACGAATACCACCACCGGCGACTTTTGTTTCGGGAATAAACGGCACTGGTGGATTAATAGACATAGGGAGGATTCACAGATAGTATGGGATAGACAGGAAAGAACGGTGAAATTTTCAACGATGCAGGGGATTGTGTTTTGAAGAGGAGCCAGCCTTGGTCAGTGAGATATTGCAGATTGGAGGCAAAGTGGGATGAGGGTGGTGATGGCAGTGCCTTTGGACCTTGGGGAGGGCATAGTGAATATAAGAGGACAAGAGGGTAGACAAAGGGTGACTGTTGATGCAGAGGATGCAGAGGATGCAGGGCTGAAAGGCGGAATGTCGGAGGCTGGTCTTGGCATGGGCTTATCCGGGGCAAAGAGAGAGAAAGAGAAAGCGAGACAAGAGCGACACCTTGACAAGGAAAATCATCTTCAGCCTTTGATCATCCTCCCTTCTCTCAGCCGCCCCTTGCCCTTTCTTGGACGCAAACTCACCCATCATCGTTATCCCTATTGTGTCGGATCACTTTTCGTGAGGAACTACTGCCGGGGATTCTTGATTCATTGGTTCCATATTTCGCTGCCTTGTGCCTTGTGCCTGTGCCTGTGGCGCGGAGATGATGGGAGGGAGCCGCCACGCTATCCTGCCCTCTTGAATGTCACTCACTCACCGCCGCTCTATTGCTCTTGCTTCGTCACTTTGTCCACGGTCGCTGCAGAGACAACTCATGTCCTTCACTTCTTGAAAGGAGAAAAAAAGAAGTCCATCGTGCGACTGCGAATTTCTGGGACGGTAGTCACTCTACCCCTCGTTCTTTGATAGACCAGTCGGCCACCTCTCTACTGTCTCATTCCCACCCTGGGGCTCAGACAATCTACGCAATTGGCAAGCGCAGTTGATATAAGGGCACCCTGTTCATCGCGACTCGGATTCTGGATTGTCCAGCGCTGAATTATTGCCTCTGTTGGAGCTCCATGGTTGTCTGGCCCGAAACGCCCAGATGCACATGAGGTCCCGTGAAATTTCTGCACCACCTCACTCCTGCGTTGGTTTGGCGCCAAACCATCCTTCGGGTCTGCAGATTCATCACAATCATCGTCAAGATGGGTCGATTAAGCAGAGATTCATCCAGACGTGCGTCTGTAGATGAGCAAGAGACGGTTGAGGTCAAGCGTGAAGAGTCGGTGGACGGTGAGGGCGAGCTTGCCCACGAGCTCAGCACCAGTCGCGTAGCCGCCATCAAGCATCAAAGCTCGGCGAGCCCCTCGGCATCACCTTCTCTGAAACCAGGGCGATTAAAGTCATCCCGCTCATCCTCTGTATCGACTTCTTCTTCAAATCGGCCTCCCGCCGCTGATCCTGACACGTCAACTGCCAAGAAAGAGCCGAGCGAGGCAAATGGTCACCACCACTCGACCTCCACCTCGCCCATCAAGCCTGAACCCAAGGAACCCTCAAAGCCCGCAAAGACCTCCCGAGCCGCATCTAAGCTTCCCCCTCGCGTCGCTCCTCTATTCGACCACCTCCCAGATGCAACCAAAGAAGCCACCTCGACATTCACCGTCATTGATGCCTGCACCTATCAAAATAAATATCTGGGTTTCAGCGAACATGCTCTCGACTGTGATTGCAGCGAAGAATGGAGTGAGTCTGCCGTCCATTTTGATCATTGATAATTCTCGCAAAGACTGACCATGTATGTCCAGATCCGGCCACCCGGCAGAACCTTGCCTGTGGGGAGGATTCCGACTGTATCAACCGCGCGTGTAAAATGGAATGTGCCAATGACTGTGGTTGCGGTGTCTCATGCCAAAACCAGAGATTTCTCAGGCGCCTCTACGCAAAAGTGTCAATCATCAAAACAGAAAAGAAGGGCTATGGTCTTCGCGCCGATGTTGATTTGCGACCGCACGACTTCATCTTTGAATACATCGGCGAGACAATTCCCGAAGGGACTTTCCGGAAGCGCATGCGACAGTATGATGAAGAAGGAATCAAACACTTTTATTTCATGTCCCTGAGCAAGGGTGAATTTATCGATGCGACGAAGAAGGGGAACCTCGGTCGTTTCTGCAACCACTCTTGCAACCCCAACTGCTATGTCGACAAATGGGTGGTCGGTGACAAATTGCGGATGGGTATCTTCGCTGAGCGCTATATCAAAGCTGGGGAAGAACTGGTCTTCAATTACAATGTCGATCGATATGGCGCTAATCCGCAGCCCTGCTATTGTGGTGAGGCCAACTGCACAGGTTTTATCGGAGGTAAGACTCAGACCGAACGCGCCACTAAGCTGTCAGCTGCGACCATCGAGGCCTTGGGTATCGAGGATGCCGATTCCTGGGACACCGTGGTTGCGAAACGGCCGCGCAAGAAGAAGACGGCGGAAGACGACGAGGACTACGTTGATAGTGTCGAAGCGAAGTCTTTGGACGTCGACGGCGTGACCAAGGTCATGGCCGCACTAATGCAGTGTAAAGAGAAATGGATTGCCGTCAAGCTCCTGCAACGCATCCAACGATGTACCGATGATCAAGCCTGGCACCGAGTCGTCAGGTTTCACGGTTACCAGATCCTCAATTCACAGCTCTCGGCATGGCGAGACGATGAGAATATTATCCTTCAGATTCTCGACGTCCTGGACCGATTACCACGGCTGACGAGGAATAAAATCGTCGATGCAAAGATTGACAAGACGATGGAATCCTTAACTAGCCATTCTGACGAGAGGGTGGCAACCCAAGCCTCAGCGCTCCAGGATGCTTGGTCGAAGCTCGAATTAGCCTACAGAATCCCCCGGAAGAAGAGGGAAGACGCTTCCACACCCGTCAAGACGGAGACAACGCCGTTTGAGCGACGAGAGTCTGCCCAGGGACGAAAAAGATCCAAGTCGAGATCGCGATCTCCGCCGAGAGGGCCTGCTGGGCTAAATGCGCCATCGGGTCCCCGATCACTCCAGCGACCGGGATCTCTCTACCCACGTCCTCCTATACCTTTTCATCGTGGGCCGCCTCCACTACCGCGCGGCTGGTTCACAGCCCAAGACAAAGGTAGGACATACTATTATTCGGTTAACGGGCAGACGACGTGGGCTCGACCCACGAAGCCCGCAGAAGAGGCCCCTCCCCCACCGCCACCGAAACAACCATCGGAACGAGATGTGCTGAAAAGTATCATTGAGAACATCGTCACGTCTCACGACAAAGATACAAAAAACAGCACGCCGGACACGCCGGAACCATCCAAAGTGAAGAAGGAAGAGAAGTGGAAGGCGTACGACTTAGAGAAACAGAAGAAGCTTTACGAGAACACTGTAAGTATTGCCTTGGCTTCCGCATAATGCGCATCATGGGATTCATCTGACAAGTGGTCCAGCTCTTCCCTCATATCTCTCACGTAATGAACAAATACAAGCACAAAATCCCCCGGGACGACCTGAAACGATTCGCCAAAGAGATCGCCAAAAAGCTGGTGGCATCAGACTACAAGGCGGGTCGCGTAAAGGATCCCACGAAGATTGACGAGCGGCAACAGAAGAAAGTCAAAGAGTTCTGCAAGCAATTCTTCGAAAAGGCTTACCAAAAGCACAAGAAGCACGAAGCCGAAAAGGCGGCAAGGGAGAAAGGGAAGAAAGACCCACGAGGTGGTGAAGGATCTGCTGCGTCACCTGCTCAGTCTCCCGCCAAATCGCCTCCCGAGGCAGACACCACCCTGGATCAGGAAGACATCAAAATGTCGGATAATGAAGATGAGGACGCGGAAGCCACGCCCAATCTCAACACACCATCAGAAACCAATGGGGCCGGCACGTTAAAGCGGAAGCGCATCGAGACAGACGAATCCACCGCTGCGGAAGGAGATGACGAGCGAGAACCAATAGGATCGCCAGTAAAGAGACTCAACATGGAGGTTGACACACCGCCGCCGCCTCCACCACCACCACCTGCGCCGCCGGTAGAGACACCGCCTGACAGTACACCCCGTGAAGGGGAACATGAAGGCGCAGACGTGGAGATGGGCGGAGAAACAGACATCTACGCCGACACCAGTTTTAAGGGAAGGAGCATGGCAGACGTGCTGGCCCAGGCGCAGGCGGAAGATGCAGACGAAGGGGATGACACGGAAGACGTAGTCATGAGGAATGGAACAGCAGCGGAAACAGAAGGGGAGACCAGAAATCCCATGGTGGACAATCAGCCTGTTGGCCCAACAGAGGCAGGCCGATAACAGCTGTTACCACGGAGTCGGGGCTTCGGCGTACATGCATTTTGCTTCACGAAGCTTGACAATTACCAGGCTGGAGGGAATCCTCCTTGGAGCAAACTTGGGAGTCAATTTTGTGTACATCAACCTGGACCTGGTAACTCGGTTGTCGAGGGTATCGAATCGGTTGGGCGAGGTCTTACCAAAGCGCACGCAGAGTGCACTCACTAGGTACATTAGGATTGACTTGAGACTTGGGGGACACGGCACGGCCATCTTTCATCCCGTGGATTTTTTGGGAGTCAACACAGTCAAGTGGCATACTTTGCTGAGAACAAACCATCTTAGCCGCCTAGAAAGGGCCGATTGGCGCAAGATCTTTTGTCTCTTCGTTGATTTTTTTTATATATTATTGCCTTTGACCAAGGGCGTGTGAAATGCCGGCCCATGTTGTTGTGTCACTAAGTAGCTGGTAGCCAGCAGACCCAACGGCCCTGACATAATAGCTAACAAAGAGGAGTGCCTCGTAGTTCATGAAAAAAAACCAAGACGGTGAAAGTCTTCCGGTCCTATCCTTTTCCTTCGTTCTTTTCCTCTCTTTCTGTTCCTCCATCGTCGCGGACTTTGGCACGCCACCGACGAAGCATCCACTCACCGTCCCTGGGAAGCGCTAAAGCTAGGACTCATCACCACACGCGCTGTCGTGAGGCAGTTCACAGATCCGGGACGCAGGCCGTTGGTGTTTGGGACCGCGGCTTGGCTGACTTTTGACTCTGCATTCCTGCCTCTTGCTCATGCTCGTGTTCGAGTTCAAACTCAAGCTCCGACGCAGTAATCCAGCAAATTTCTGTACTTCTCTCTGCCGCGCGTGTGGCGTCTCTCTCAGATGGTCTGCACCATTTCTTTTCTGGTCTTTCTGCTGTCTTCTCATCCAATACCTTGCATCCGCTGCGATGCGGGTCTCATCAGAGGGTGGGGAAATGCGAGATAGAAGAACCCGTCGAGGATGTTTTTTCCTTAGCCGCCAAAGGTGCGTCCACGTCCCCTCGTCTTCTGCGATTGATTCTTGCAAACCATTCTGTCAATCAGGGACGTATTGTTATCCGTGAGCCAAGTTTGTTGATGGTGTGCCAATGTCCAGGGTCAAATAAGGATATGTTCCACGGGTCACAAAACGATGCTCAATAGAAGCTCTCGACGATGCTCTCCTTGTTTGCTTTCATTCTGGCGTCCAGTCCGCCGGGACCACCCTCGCCCAATCTGAAGACACTCTCGATGACGCTCAGCTCTGTCGCTGTGGTGTCCATCCCCGTCACTGCCAGCCAGTCGTTGACGACCATGCCAGCACCAACGACGGGGCTTCCTCGGTTGACACTGCCCGCCACAAGAGGCACTTGTAGTAACGAACTCAGTTCATCTTGGTCTTGAATGCTCGTTTTCGGGTGGACGATGCCGCCTTGATTCGAGAGGGACATGTAGGAGCCGGTCAGTACGTTGCCGGCGATCGTTTGACGAAAGACTTCGACGCCGAGGGTATCTGCGATGATTTCTTCGGTTTCTCGTTCGAGGTCCGGGTGGACGAGAGCGACGTGGTCATCTGCAGAGAAACGCTCTTGTTAGAAAATTGGATCGAGCATGCGCCACTTCGCAAGGCAAAAACAACGCCACTCACTGCAACACACGACATTCCCCAGCGCTGATAATCTCTCTTCTATCCTTTCGACCTTGACGCTATCCGGCAGAGTATTCCGTATGTGTTGTAACTCCTGGTCGGTGGTGGACGTGGGGACCAGCAGACCGTTCTTGTTTCCTGAGGTCAGGCGGCCAACGATGCGGGTGCCGGCGATGGTGCAGTGAGCGATGGGGACGAGGTCGGCAAGTTCGGATTCGAAGATGGAGTAGAAGTTCTCAGAGGCCCCGACGGCGACGAGGCAGTAACTGTTTGTAAGATTGGCGAAGACGCCAACTTCGTTGGAGTTTTCGAACTGCACCAGGAGAAGAATTAGAGACTGGCTTGTTGCAGTGACGAAGAAAAACAGAGACAAGATCAATTTACCTGTGCTCGTACAGCCATTTTCACTCAATAGCCCGCGATGGATTTGTAGGTTCGTCTAGAAGGGAGAGAAGAAAAAAAGGCGGAATGGAGATGTGAAAGGAGGGGTCGAGCGCAGTTGTTTCGAGGCGAAAGTGGATTGTGGGGAGGATGGTTGTTTGAACAGCACCTGGGTGGCCCTTTATATTCTCTCTTCGGACGTTCTCGACGACAATGGTCATTCAAGAGAAAGGGTAGAGACTGATTGAGGCAAAAGGGTCAAGGTTACAAAAGTGCCCACTGCCCGCAGAAGGACGAGGTTGTCAAGGTGGTGAATGAATCACTCACTAATTGTGTAATCGTGCATGGGCCCCCGTGTGCGACGCTGGTTTTTCTTCCAATCAAATCAACAACGACCTTCGCCCAACTCAAACGCCACGGACGAAGGAGTCATCACTCATCAGGAAACTCGGCATCAAGCACAACAACTTCCAGTTGCCGTTTACGTCTCCTGCGCCACCACCAGGATTGGATTCAGAGTCACCATGGCAAGGTCCAGACTAGGTGCTATCCCCCGAGCCTCGAGCTAGAGACACTCTGGGATGTAACGAGATGCTTTGCGCCTGGCGTCAACGGTGGGTTTTCAGGACTGCAATTCAATTCGCTATTCAAGACATTCGAGGTACGAGGTACTCCCAGATGGCATTCCAGGGGGGGGTCCGGTCTCTATCATATCACTTGGCTTGCTTCGTGCGCCATGGTCTTCTCACTCCAATCGTGCTGTGAGACCTCAGATACTCCGTCCCGTCGCATTCAGCCTCTCTCCTCGAGGGTGCGTATATGTACTCGGTACATCAAGAGCCCAGTTTCAGGTCAGTCGATAGGTATAACCCAAACTTCCTCGCTCTAATCCCATGTCAAGTCAATTTCAACCACCGCTCACTTGCTATGTCTGAGACCTTTGAGGTTATGCGAGCTCTGCAATTGAATCATCCCAGCAACGATGTCAAGGACGAAAAATTTCCGAAAGGAAACCTAGCACATTCTTGCCCTTTGGAATTACAGCAAGTTGTGGTCCCATCCATTCTCGCCTGTCATGGGCATCCGCTCACCCAGAGCACAAGGTCAACTTGATATTGACCGAGTCCGAGCAGGTTCTCATGCCCTGGAAGTCGTCATTGGACTTCTCGTACATATCGTTGCAGTTGGTGTCTCCGGGGCCACAATAGGCGCCGTGACAACTCGGGAGCGTCAGATTAGGATCCTCAGGATCGTCGACATCCATTCTGAAACCCTCATCGACGAAGGGCGCACCCGCAACGTTGCTGACGTCGAAATAGGTCTGGTTCTCGGACTGCTCCCAGGCGTACTCGAGCTGGGTGACCAGCGGCGTCGTCGCAGTGGGATCTCGCGTACACATCATCGCGATGCCCGTGTCCTGTGGATAGTCGCCGAAATAGCTGGTCAGGAGTTGTCCCGCTGCTTGGTTCACCCAAGCGACTGCTGGACGGTCGGACTGGGGCGTAGGGTCGTCGGGCTGGTATCCCTCGACGATGGCGCACCAGACTTGATATGGACAGTTGTGCACGACGTCGGCACGAGCAGCCACAAGCTCAAACAGACCCAGACCAGCGAGGAGAATGAGAGACATCGCAAAGCTCAGAATACCGAACGACTGCATGCTGACTGACAGAATCCGAAACTTCCAGTCGTCGATCTGCTTATGTCCTTGGTCTGGTCAGAATGGCATTTCGACCTTCCATCTCCACTGTCCACTTACAAAGTCTGGTTGTACCTCTATGTAGCTTGGGCTTTGTTGATATCGCACAAGCTCTCCTGTTGGTGGTGTTGTCGTTGTTGTTGCTGCTCCCCCAGCGAGCGACACACAGGTGATTATAACTGTATAGCTATAATATACTGCTGTAAGTCGTCCCCTTTCTTTCCTCCCCTGTTTCAATCGAATGGAATTTCGAGGCAAGTCAAGCTCGTTGTTGTTATTGTCGTTGTCTCCGTACGCAGAGGAACAGAGAACTCTCCTCGACGCCCTCATGGTCTATTTATACAAGTCGGCATTCACTGCCCCCTCCTCCCCCCAAGGAGTCGGCATGACCATCCCGGCACCAGGAAACTGGCACCAGCACCGCCTGAGCAGCTCACATGTCCCCAGAGCCAGCTGCCCGGGACTGTTTGCAAGGTCATGAAGGTCATGTTGCTGGGGACGTGCCAACCGCATCTTGCCGCACGGAAATGGACCAATACCTTGAGGATATCCATATCCATGTTTTACCGCAATGGACCCACGGGGTGCACGTGGTATATGTGCTCATGTCTTCGTGTGAAAGGGAAAGTGTGTGAGTGAAAAGAGGGATTTTGTCACAGATTTACCAGCCGGGCAAAGAAAGAGTGAGTGAGTGAGTGATCCATTGAAAGATCTCACACGTACACGTGGGACATGGAGCACTCTTGGGAAATGAGGAAGGTTGGGAAAAAAAAGGAGAGAAAAGAAGAAACCAAGGCTGCTTGTTGTGAGCGCTAGATAGACCTGCAAACCTCTGGTCTTTATATAATAGTCCTTTGGTCGGTCGATAAGGGGGCTTGGACGTATATACATACATACATGCATGCAAGGCGCTATCTGGTGCAGTCCAAGAGAAGAAAAGCACAAACAACCAAACAAATCAATCAATCAAAATGTCTTTCTTCCCCTCTCCTTCCTCCGACGTTGGATCGGGGGATGTGTGTTCGGAACTCAAGGCGGCAAACACACAGAGGGAAAAGACAGGGTCTAGCAACGCGTACCAATGGTCCAACCAGAACATATGAGCATATATAGGATTACACGGTGTATATATATCTGAACCATCTCGCTTTTTCCAAGGGAATCTCTGAATCTGGAACAGTCTGATAATAGAAATCGTAGCAGTCATTAAATCGCCATACAACTCACTCTTCACAAATTCCCCGATCCAACGCCGCCAGACTGGCCTCGTAGCTGCCGGGACTGTGATCGCCAAACATATCTCTACCAAATCTCAATTCCCCAAATCGCCTCTCCACATCCCGCACCAATTTGAACTGCACCCTCGTGGCCGGTCTCCCGAGCGCTCGATAAAGCTTTTCCGTACGGTCGTCCTTGGAGTCATCGGGTCCAAAGACAGCCTCGCGGGCCACGTCCGGGTCCAGTCGGTCAAAGACGCGGGTCGTTTCCACCACGAACACCTCACCAGGCGGGACCAGTTTGTCATTCACCATTGCTGCGCGTAGGGTTTTCAGTGCCGCCCATGCCCACGTGTCTTCACCAAGGCCGTCGCCTGCCATGTTTTCTGGCGGAGGCGGTCCTTTCGGGTTGTTGTAGAATGCCGACTTTACGGCGGTTTTGAGACGGCTCCACACCCGGGTCTTGAGAGCACCGAGAGCGTCCGTCGTGTCGTGTTTGAGGTGCAGTGCTACGGTGCGGAAGTCGTGCAGGATGCCCAGGGAGAGACAGGGCACAATATCGGCGTGGTTGACAACGGTGGTAATGAGGCCACGGGTGGCGACGCGGAGAAGCTCGGACATGCAGGCGGGTGTACCGTAGGCGTATACATGGATTGGACGCCCGGGGGGAAGACTGATGGGAGGGACGTAGGCAGTAAACGGTTGGCTGGTGGGTTGATGGGTAAGGAGTTTAGGCTTGCTGCCTGTAACGAAGGACGTCTTGGATTCGTCGAACGATGGCTCTGCGATCAAGATGGCGAGAATGGCCGCAACTGCACCTCCCAGGGAATGTCCACAAAGAACGAGGCCGTAATCGGGATATTGTTCCAGTGTTGCTCTGATGGTGGCCATAATGCGGCTTCCACTACCACCTAACAGTCGTCTTGCCGAGGCATGAATGCCTTTATGCACTTTGTATCGCTGGCCTTGCCACAGCAAATCGTCGTAATCGCAAGTCATGTCCGTCAGAACGTCTTCGAAGCCAAGCGTCCCGCGACAGGTCAGAACCACGGCTTTGGAATCATCGTCGATCGAAATGAAATGAATCAATGGAGAGATGGCCGAAGGGGACCAGTCGGTATTGCCAGTAACTCCTTGTGGGTCAAAGAAGGATGACAACAAAATAGTGTCCGGAGGTAGACCTGTGTGGGTTGAAAACGAGCTGTGCTCGTGGTGAACGTCGAGGGTCATGAGCTCTGTCGACTTGCTAAGCTCATCTTCCGCTGTTGTGAGGCCCATAATCCGCAGGAAATTCGCGCCATATGAAGCTGAGGCGAATCTTGCGAATCGTCGAACCGTCTTGACAAGATGACGATCAGGGAAGATACCTGGCACCTTTCCATTCGTGATGAGAGCAGCCAATATACTGTGGTCCTCATATATTGACTTTCGAGGCACAGGGGTCTTGGGCGCTAAAAGAATGGCTTCCGTTGAATCCTTGGTTCCCATCGAATACAGACTCGGAACAAAAGACCTAGACCGTCTATGATGGGCTGTGCCTGTGGCTGGGTCGACTCTGGTTTCGGTCTCGTCCAGTGCCAGTCCGAGCTCCGATCTCGTCTGAGTCAACCCATTCACAACTCGAGTACGAGTCCTAGTAAACGTGGGAGATCCGGGGCGACTCTCATGCGAATGTATAGAATATGTTTCCGTCGTCTGCGAGACGATCGAGTCTCTTCTCCGGTCGTGCAACGCAAAATAGCTTGTAGAAGATTCGGCGGCCCGATGCAGACTCGGACTTGTCAGGGGCGTATGCCCATGGCTCAACGAAGCATAAGTTCTCCTCGGCGTCGCCTCCTCACGATTCGTCGAAGGCGCCCTAGACCTGGGCGGCTGTACTGCAAGCGCGGTTGATGGTTTTCGTTGCTGCGGTGGTGCTTTGGGGAGGTCCTTTACCGCTCCTGACGACTGACTCGGGCTGAGCGTTTTCAGTGCTTTCTTTATCACGCTTCCCTTGTCACTCTTGGCGACTGGAGGTGATTTGTCCTTTTTACCTTTGACAAGGGGTATTCGACTAGCACCGCTTGTATTGGGGGAGGACTTGGTTGAGCTAAGAACTGGCCGGCGGCTCTTTTTCTGATTTGCAATAGGGCCTAACAGCTTTGGGGGGAAAGAAGTTGGTGGTGAAGATGATTCGATTGCCGACTCATCGCGATCCGAACTGGAGAAGGTGCCGTTATCTATCTGAATGGGTTCATCCACGATAGAGATTCGTTTTGGGGCAGTCTTCATCATGAGCAAGTCGTCTGTGTCAGGGTGATCTTGAGTCAGCCCGTCATGGCCTGTTAATCGCAGTTGCTCAGCTGAAGACGGTTTCTCTCTACTGCTCGATCTCTTCAAGGCCGTTCGGAATATGACAGTTTGATGAGGTCCGACTTGGCTGCCGTTTGTCGAGCTTTCATGGTTCAACCTTTCTGCAACCATAACGGTTCCTGGCGGAGGGTCAATATGAGTCGTTTCGGTATCGTAGATGTCGACTCGGATTGTTTTGGCAGTGATCGTCTCCGAGGTAATGACGGCTCGAGCTCCAGACGGTATTTGGCTCATGATCCGCTCACGAATTTCTTCTTCAGTCAGCTTGGTCTGATCCTCGGCTGCCTGTGCAACTGCTTGAGCATCAAACGTGGTGCCCCCTTCCAAGGCCTCAAAGTCATCATCGCCATCTGGAGAAGTAAATGTCATTGACGGCCCACCAGCATTGGCGTGTATGCTGATCAAGCCTTTTTTCCTTGTCCCAACGACGTCAGCCCGGAAACCCTTGTCATCAATGACAGCGTCCCAAATTGTTTCTTCACCGCCAGCATCGCGAAAGTCCAGTTCCGTCTTGCGCCTCCCCCACCTCTGTAGCATCACGAATCCGATGGTGGCGATGATGAGGTCCAAGTATGTCACCACCTCGCCAGTTCCACCAACCTCGGGCTTGTTCAATTCATCTCTAATCAGCGTGATAATTGCGGCGACGGCACGGGAGGATTCGGTGGAGCCGAGGATAGCATTGAGCGTAGCCAGTCCTTGGATGGATAGACCAGATATGGAGTTCATGAGCGCTTCGGTGAGGTGAAAGCCCGTCGAGGCGAAAAAGGAGGTCGTTGAGATGGTCGAGTGCAGCGCGGAGATCTGTGAGACCATTAGTCCAATGCCCTTCAACCCCGATGCCTCAGACGCACACTCCTCTCCAGCAGATTCTCGGCTTCCACCCGTCCCAGCTCGCCGTTACTTCGCGTAGACACATCCCGTCCTGCGGCGACCAGGATAGACTCCAGTGCACTGCGACTGACTGCCAATGTCTTGAGTGTAGCTTCCCTACCAGCATAAAGTCCCCAACCCCCGACTTTTGTTGCTCCACGAACATAGAAGGAAGTCAGGCCAGTGACGCCGCTCACGACAGCGGCGGCTGGCCTAGGCAGAAGCGTCCTTCCTTGCTGCGGCTGCGCAAGAGTAATTGCCTTTGGGGCATCGTCATCTGAATCCCCAACAGTTTTTTCATCGTCGGAAGCAGATCCATTCTCTTTATTTGAACTCCAAAGCATCTCGCAGGGCAGCCGGAGGGACAGGCCGAGAAGGCGGTGTACAGGAAACGACGGGTGACGGCCTTACGTCGTGCTCCATGAAGGGTCGAGGGCACAAGTCAAACACAGTCAGAAGGGAAAAACGCGATCAAGGAGCTGAGGAGCTGGGAATCAGGCAGGATGGAACGGGTTGGGAAGGGATGCAGGTACGCGTTCGGGTTCCTGGATTAAGGCGGGCGTTTGCCAATGACGGAAAATGATGTGGTGGACGTGGCTCTGGATGGTGAGCTGGCCAGCGACACTGAATTGCCCACCATGACCGTTTTTCACATGTGAAACTCTTGATTCATCGTGCCCAACGCTTCATATCAAGGCTATATGTTCCTTTGCAGCAAGTCCAGACCACGTTCTTCCAGACGATTGGAGTTCGGGATGGGACGCCGGCCAATCTGGGATAGGGCTCCATTGGCAAGGGCGTTGATACCCCTGTCAGCACGACGGACGGTCTTTTCACATGCTCACAAACAAAAAGGTAATGATGCAGATATCCAATATCAATTTGATTCGCCCTTCTAGGGGCGTGCTCCTAGGAACACAGGAATGCTAAAAATGCTATCCAATCGAGCGCCATGCTCAAAGTGCCATTCTGTATAATAATAACATTGTTTTTAAAACCCCTCCAGGTCCAACATGACCATGTCGCCTTCATTGTCCCACCGGGTTTCCTAAACACCCGGTATAAACTTCTCCGCCGGGATTGCGCCTTGCGCTTTGAGGTCCATGAAGTTTTTCATGGCCAAGGCGTAATCCCAGTTGTTGGCCGCCAGGCACTCCTCGACGGCTGCCAGCCGCAGTTTCGTCTCGAAACTGAACTGCAGGCCCATCTTCTCGCGTTCAAGGATTTCTGCAGGCTTGTCTGCTTGGGGAACGCCGAATAGAGAGTCTGCCGGTATTTCGGGATGCGGCAGGCGGCCGGCTGCTACCGGTACCGCTTGCGCCGGTACAGGCGGTTGTGCATTTGGCGCCGTGGATTGATTGTCGGCGACGGGAAGGTTGTTGAACAATTTGAGATTTGGATACCACTGACGTAAAGTCGACAATGTCTCCGGGAGATCGTTGACAGGGTTGCCTTGTAAGATCAAATGCTCCAGATCACGGAACTGGTTCTTCCAAAACTTCAGCGAATCCATACTGGCAAATTTATTGTGGCCAAGGTCGAGATTTCGGAGGCGTGGAAAGGTTCTTGACAGAGACATGATCTGTTCGACGGATTCAAAGCCGTTGTTGCTCAGTGTGATGCTCTGGACGGACTCGTCACGTTTGCTGGGGGTTTCGAAAATTTTGGTTTTGCAGATAGTAAAGATGGCTTCAAAGACTTTGGCAGGGTCTGATCCGAGTATGCCAGGAATTTGTAGGAGTTCTTCGTCGGCGCCGAGAGCATTGAGACTTAGGAGTTTCAGGGAAGGATCGTAGCGTTTGCGTAGGACTGAGATCATGGTATTTTCAACTTCGTTTGTAAGAGGGTCGTTTCTGTTGTTGTCTTGCGCACCAAAGCGGGGATTGTTTCGAGGTTGGTTGTAGTGAGCATTCCCACCCCCTCGAGGTCCGCTGGGTGGTTGGTGACGGCCGTGGGGTGTCGTGCCATTTTGGCCAAAAGTAGACCTAGGTGGTTGAGATTGTTGAGCTGAGGGTAGGTGATTTTGAGACCGATCATGGGCCTGATTTTGCTGGAATCTATTGATACTGTTGGGAGGAGGTTTCGAATCTTCGACGATAAGAGTACTGCCAGCCCACTGGAAATTGTTTAAATGATAAAATCGATCTTTGTCGTTTTCATAGACGGTAATAATGAGGACATTGTTGGCGCGGCCGACGACCTTGTTTGACAATATTTGGCGATCCCCGGATTTCTTGCGGAGAAATACCAGTAGTGAGGCAACTCCCTGGTCTGGTGTGGATGCGAGTTTCGAATTTGTCCATCCCTTGATCGCCAAGTCGCGTGTGGCTGCAGATGAATTGCCTTGTGACGGATCTCCGGATCGACCGAATGCCATCGTGAACGCCGTGACCCGAGATGCCCCGGCGAACGGCTGTCAAGTGGTTGGTGCTGTAGGTGATTCAGATGGCGTATGTAAATGGTCCGTGTCGTGAAGACAAATTTCGAATTTTGGTCGTTGAAATGCGCCGTGAGTCAAACGAATGAGCTGATTGTGCACGTGAAGCGATGCTTTCAGCAACGACTCGAAACCTCCTCGGCAAGCAGGATCCCTCAACGGCGGACTTGAAAGCAGTGTCTGCTCATGTGGCTGATCGAGTGATTGTGATATTGTTCGGGGCGGTATTTGGTGGGATGTGGCTTGAAGATTTGTATGTGGCGGCTTATTTGACAAGGGTATGTTTTGTATGTCCAAGTGACACAGCCAAATGGTTGATGTTGCAAGAAATCAAGCAGTGACAGCGAGAGCGAGTGAGTGAAGAAGATTGTATAACAAAGAAGATATCTAGAGAACAATCGAGTAGATAAAAGTGCTGGCGCTGTTGCTGGTGAAGGAACAAGGGAACTTTTTGCAGGCAGACTCGAGCAAAAGGCGAGACCCACTCGATCGGTCAGGCAGCCAAGCGGCCTCACGTGCAATACAGCTAGCCTATATTAGGAAAGGTCAGTGGTAAATGCTTGGCAAGCTTGGCAAGACCCTTTTGTTGGCTGCCGTCGCCATTGGCCATTATTCCCCCTTTCCACAAAGCCCTCGAGGTGAAAACAATGGGTCGACAGCCTTATCCTTTGTCACATTGACCCATTCGTATTGATCTCACAAAGGGATTGTATTTAATGAACCCATTGAAACCCGTCAACTAGCTTTTCAATTCATTTCGGTGCTTCGTTTCCTGGTATCCCCGGTAATCTATCGGCCGTTTGATCGGTCTTCAGGAGGGGCGGGGCTCGTGGTTTTATTACTTCCAAATCGACCTATACCCCCAAACCCGCCCAGGTCCCTCTTGAAGAATTTTCCTATGTTTTTCAAATTCTCATTCAGCTTCGCCCCAGCATCTGCGCCGGGAAATCCCCCATCACCTGCAGCATGCGTGCCTGTGGTAGGACCACCGGGTGGTGGACTTGTGGCTCCGTCCCGAGGTGTTCCAAGACCAGGGCTACTGAATCGGTCAATTATCGCGTTTCCCAGTCCAGAAGCATCAAACTTCATGTTTGCGGGAAGGTTTGCCGTGCTCAGGGACGCTGCCGCAGAATTTCCCAATGCAGAAAGATTGTGGAGGGCACCAGCTGAGGTTGCCGCAGTCCCAGTGGACGAGCCGGATGCTGAAATATTCAATGGAGTGAGCAAGGGCGACTTCTCTACCAATGTGTCCTTGTACCGTGGGCTGAACTTGTGCATTTGAAATAATTCAACCAAGTGGTTTTGTTCTGACTTTGCGCGGATCCCTTTCAATTCGAGGATTTTGCGAAAGTTGACTTCCGACAGGTCCGCGATGTGGATCAGGTAAGCTTGGACGAGGGCCTCTGGGGGGGACGGTCGCACTTGCAGAGTCTTCAACAACGGCTCAATCTTGCCAAAGGCAGCAGCAACGCGTTTGAGGAAAAGTGGCGGCGGAGTTCCGGGAAGTATCTGGTTCAGGGTGTTCTTGATCTCGTGAGTGTCGAGCAACATCTGCTCAGCTCCGCCTTCCGAAATGGGCTTGCATTGAACGATATTAGCAATGTAAGTTGACGCGAACAGCTCAACAAGATTGTCGGCGAATGCACGCGCATACTGCTGCTTGTGAAGCATGCCCAGGATCTCACTGGAACGGTCTCTGATTCGGTTCTCCAGACCTGTGATGTAGGGACTTTGATGTTCACCGATGTCAATCTTTGACCAGGACGTGTTTCGCATCTCACGCCAACTGGGTTCCAAGTCAACTTCCACACGACGGACCAAGCCTCGGACTGCCGCGCTCGCTATCCCCATGAAGGCATCTGCTTGGCTCTGCAAGTCGACTTTGTCCTTCAGCCCCTCGTCTATCCGGCTTTTGATCTTCTCTTCAAGAGAAGTCGAGGTTTGGAAACAGTAATCCGCCGTGTTGAGAACCAAGATCACGTCTTCGACTGTGGGTATTCGAGAAGGTGTGCCCCCTGTCGGCTTCTCGGAAATATAGAACAGGAGTACTTGCTGCGCATATTGATCAAGATAGCGGCCAAACACCCTAGACAGGTCCAGCAAAGGCTGTCCAGTGGAAAGCTTCGCACATTGCGCGAGGGAGTGTCGGTAGAAGTTGAATAACTCAGTCGACGAAGCAATGACGTGTTGCGAGGAGAACTCCTCGTCCGCAGGTTTGGTCGGTCGCTGCCTGTATTGCGGTATCAGGCCCGCGAGTTCCTTATCCTGTGCTTCCACCCATAGACTCAGATACGGCTCGAAAGCGTCCGAGATCGGCTGGCCAAAAACTGGAGTGTCACTGGCCGACGCCATTGTATCAATCGACGCTCTCGAGGATTGGTTGAATCTCCTTTCCAGGCTGTGCTCAAAATCCAGAGTTTGCTGCAAACATGACAATAACAGCTGGACATCAATGGTCTGCCCATTGCGGGTGGTTCTTGCTAGGATGCCCTTGTAGTCTTCCCGCGTCCCTTCGGCAAAGACGTTGGCGAGGATTTCATTGACTCGCCAGTGTGAGGGGAAGATGGCGGCGTGTTCCTCGTCGTATATCTTCAACGTCTTTTTGAACCATGCGTACCTGCGATCGATGTTGTCGAGCGATCCTGCCTCCTGATCCCCCTTAAAGATGTGCCGATACTGCCGAAGCTGCGTATTGCAATACCAGGTGGTCAACCTGGACCGGGCGGCATCGCCGAGGGCGTCGACTACCAGACACGCCTCATGGAGCAAGCCTCGTTTCTGAGCCACCTCTTCCTTGCTGAAGGTAATCTCAAAGTCCTCGCACACCTGTTCCAGCAACTCTCTCTGTATATCTGCCACGTTCCTGCTCAACGTCGCAATCTGATCTATCGAACGGTAGGATTTGAAATGGGCCATGAGCTGGATCACCGCCTGCAGGAGCTGCGCACATTCTCTGTATTGTCTCGTCTTGCTCATTGCTCGCAGCTGTTCGTAGGCGGTAGTCAACATCTGCAGCCTCTTCAGCGCAGTCATGGAGAGCGTGAGATTCTTCTTGGTGTTGTCCAGCTGCTTGATGTCCGCTGTCATCTCGGTGATGTTTTGTTCCGTCCGCAGTGCGCGCTCCCGGACACTCTCGATGCGCTGGAAGAGCTCCGCCAGCTCGGCCTTTGAGGCTTCCATGCGCCGCAGGCATTCTGCATTCGACTGGATCTGCTCATCTTCGAGAGCCTCAATCTCGTCGTCGAGGTCATCTTGATATGCCTGGAGGATTTCGAAGGTCCGGCTGACAGACGAGAGGGTCGACGGGTGTGAAAAGATTTGATCGAGGTGTTCTATAGGGTCATAATCGTCTTTTCGCAGTCAGTACAAGACCATCTTAGCCGCCGAAATTGGGTTACCGGAATCTAGCAAATCCTCCTCGTGCTGGACGCCATTGACAGGCATATGGGCTGTGAGAATGCGGAGCCGGTCCGTCGAAAGTTGTTCGACTGGCCGTCGACCTTGCGCCTGATTTCAAAACTCAAGAATTCAGACGGAACAAGGGCTATACCCAAAATACAAGGCGCTCAAATTGCGAGGTACAGAAAATGTGTCGACACCAGATGTCGCATGTGGAAATGCCACATTAGAAGACGCGTTGCTTGATTTACCCGGATTTTGCCCGCCGTCATCGCCGTCCTGCGGACAAGAACCGATCCTTCGAAGTGGACCACGATATTTGAACACAGTTCTTCCCCCTACGTACTCAAGTCTCCTGTATCACGACATGATGCAGTCATCATTTATCTGCTGATCGAGCTCTCGCAAACACCTCGCTACTCCAGCTGATGAGAGTCCGACATCATGGACATTGGTTAGAGGAGGCCATTTTTGACGCGAAAGAGAACCAGTATGTGGACGGAGAGCACTAAGAGGCCTTCTTCAGCTCTTGGGGAATACGCTACGCTGCTGCCCCTAATTCCATGTGTTCATTCGAGCTGTCTCTGGCTCTCACAGCATGTCGCCCTTTGACCTCTGGATCTTCCATTGCTCCCTCAGATGATCTCCTGCCCAGCCCCCCGCCTCGTCCTCTCCCATATCAAAGTAGCCCTCTGGCCAAATCCCCCAAGCCTTACCGCCGACACTTGGGTCAGTGGCGGATCTAACCATGGCGTCCACCACATGATCGATGCTGGCCCATGTCAATCCATGACCTGGCTTCACCCCCTTCGCCTCCAACGCTGGCAAAACAGATTGAACGAGGGGTGTGTTGATCCAGTAAGGTGCGAGCAGGTTCACGTGGACATTAAGCGCAGCAGTTGTGTGTCGGAGCCCTCGGAAGAGGCCTCGGACGGCAACTAAGTCTTGGAGTCAGTCACAAAGTTCTCATGAGATCATAGGGCACGGGTTCAGGTTTGTATAGCGCGTCATTCGGGTTTGCTGATCAGAAGAATCTTGTCTTCTCACGGACCAGCAAACCAGCGATGACCCCCATTTCATTCAGCAATATTTCAATCTCAAACATTTGTGCTGCACTGATGCAAAAGAGACGTATACTAACACTTTGAAGAATTATAATCTGAAGAGGCGGGCATGTCAGCATAAGCTGCCAGAGAAGCAGTGAGGATGATTGATTTGTGCTGTGTGTTCGATGATTCAACTTTCGACGGCAAACGCATATAGTGCAATGCCAACCAGCAATTGTCGTATACCCCCAAGAAGTTCACAGCCGCTGCTTTGCGCCTTGGACGTGTTGGGATCACTTCGGGATCCAAGGAAGGCTCGGGAGCTGCCAGGACCTGGTCTGTCAGGCTGCCCCTGTCGCCTTCTATGCCGGCGTTCAGAACTGCGACATCCAGGGATTTGCTTGGGCCGAAGGAAGCGGCATGTTTGAACGCAGCTACACTCGACTCCCAGTCGGTTGTGTCACAGTGGACTAAGGAGACGTGGTAGCCCTTGGCATTGAGATCAGCAGCCGCCTTGTTCCCGGCAGCATCTTGAACGTCTGCGATGGTGACATAGGCACCCCCTTCTGCAAACCGTCTGACGGCTGCAAGACCTATGCCTGAAGCACCTCCTAGTGGGTGCTGTCAGGGTTTGAAACATCAAAATACATCGGCGTGGACGTACCTGTGACAATGATCGACCTGTCCTTCAAGCCGGACGCATCTAAATGGCCGTTCATCTTGACAGTGTCCTGCTTCAAGGCGAAGTTGTTCTCGGTGTGGACAGCAATTCTGGTCGACTCAGCACACCCAGGATCAATGAAGCGACTTTATATTCTGCCTGACCGGGTCACTTTGCTGTCAGCTCAGGCCCCCTTGGATTCGCAAGGTATTCTTCTTTTGACACGCGAATCCTTGGGCGGTACTTATGCAAATGGTCTAGCACCTGTAGACTAAGATGTACCTCGCTTCTTGAGTCCATGGGGGATCTTCTCTCCGTTGCCGGCTGGTAGCTCGGTTGGACCTAGGCAACTCACAAGCCATCCCCAGGCATTGGCCTGACCTTGGGGCGGGGTTGCTTGTCGAAAGTGCAATAGTATGGACATGCACAGGATTGGTGCAACCATAGCCGCTTCATTAGCGACAAGAGTTGGGATGACGACGTATGCTGGCATCTCTCGCGCATGTTGCGTCCTGCCCCCCCTGGTCTTAATCACCTCCATCTTTGGAATGCGACTGCGCAGAGTAATAAGACTCGGCTAAGCTCTTGCGGGGCTTGTCCCGCAATTGCACATGGGGAACGGGGATAACTTATTACCATGCTGGTCCAAACTTTGGGGCTTTCTCACTGTTAATTCCACCAACCCCGTCAAGTGGACGGAGGGCGAGGGTCATCATGCCCGACATATTGCCAAGTCAGCTTCTCTTCATTTCGCCATCCTTGTGAGACAGCCCTCCTTCTTTGGCAAGCCCAGTCGGATAAACGCCTGGAGAATCAGTGCTTGAATCCTAGAATGATTCATATACTGCAAGCTTTGCTGACGCAATCAAGTGAAAGACGGAGCTCCCTTTTGCCGGAGCTCAGAGAGTTCACTCTGCTCGGCACCACAGTCTTGGTTTTGAGACTCGGCACCTATGGGGACACACGATGAGAATTCTTTCTTCAGGGGCCTCCTGATGACATGGTGGGTGCAGCGCGGTTTGACCCAGGTTGTAATACTAGCATGCTTGGTCCATACCTAGGTATCAGAGCAAATAATAATCAGAGAGCAGCGAGGTATCCCTCAAAATAAGAACTTGGGGGGTTAACACGCACCGGACCATGTGTTGACAGAAGCCCGAAACAGGCTAAGCCCATCCCCAGAACCAGCCTTTCCTAAACAGGCAAGTTATATTTTCACCACCAAAAAAAAATAAATTCAACTCTTACGGCACGGCTTTGACAAACCTACACTACACTGCTCCTTGGTGGCGCCGAGTCTTTTGACGCCAGATGTCTAGCTGGCCCACGACTCACTACCTGAGTGAACTGTACTTACTCTCTCCCGCATCTCACCAACCGGTTGGCCGATGCCCCATGTACGAGGAGGTACAACACCCACAACTCCAGACACGACGACACGCGCAGTTATAAGGTAAGGTACGTACCTACGTCTGTCTCTCTTCTGTTCTTTCCTCTCATTTATCCTCCCCCTCCCCACATTACTTCCTCCATATGATGAACAAAAAGAACCCTCAGGGCATTAGGAAGAGCCGGAAAAGGATGCCCGCAAGTTATTTTTTTTTTTTAAAAAAAACCCCCATGCCGCAACATCGTCAAATGTTTGTGGTCCTTGCCGGGCGTCGGTGCTTAGAAATTGGTTCTTCTGAAATAAAGGGGAAAAACGAAAACAAAAAAAAAAGAGGATCGGAAAAGATCTTCTTTTGTTTTGTTTTTCTACCTACGTGCTTTGCTTTTCACTCCAAGATTGTTGGAAGATATGGTCGCTGACAATTGTTCGCATAATTCCAGGTTACCTATGCTGATTGATTGTGGACGGAGACAGCACCAGAGCTTGTGGACACCGAGACTGACTGCTCGACCACCTTTTCGTCTGAAGGTCGGCAGCAAACAAAAAGCCAATGTCATTCTCCTTGGATACCTATAGAAAGACGTTCTATCACGTCCGCCTCCCAAGTGATTTTACCGTACAACGCCCATGCTAGATGCAAAATGAATCCTCATCATATTTCCATCACTCTCCAAAGTTTCCTTCCCCTTTCACCCCTGATGAACCTTCTTCAACCTCGTACTGCCCTCGTACAACCCCCTATCGATCGCCGCCGCCACCGTCAACGTCCCCCCGACCACCGCACAAACCCCCGTCAAGAAATTGGCAAAGGTCTTGGGCCTCGCCTCCCGGTTGATCACCTTCATCGGCGAGATGTCGTAGCTGAAAAACACGCCGGGAATGCCTCCGTGCGCGTGGAGTCTCTCCTTGTGTCCCTCGGCGGCATCATTGCCACCACTCAAAGACCTCTTGTGCGATGTGACAGAGTACTGATGTGTCTCGATCGACCCCTGACTTCCCGCACCCTTGCCCTGCATGCCCAGCGGGATCAAATCCGCGAGGGACGAGTGCTGTTTCACGCTCCGATCCTCATCCCAACCCAGAGGTAGATAACTCGTGCTCACCACCTTGATGAAATACATGAAATTGAACCCGGGTTCTTCCGTCTCCTGCTTCACGCCGTCCAAGGGATTCGAATGGTGATGATCACTCCATTTCGCCGTCACCCCGACGTCGTCGTCACTCAACTGCGGGCCAAACCTCAGGGAATGTATCTCGTGTGTAAACGTGTGTCCGCCCTCGACAGGTGTATCAAAGTAATTGTTCAAGTCGTGCACGTGCATGTTCCCGTTCGAGAAGCTGCGACCGGGCGCGATGTGGAAATTACCCACGACTTTGTTCACGCGAATGACGCCCTCGATGCGACACCCTTCCTTGCGTTGGGCGTCGAGTCTCTCACCATACCCTTCCCGCTCGCACTGTTCCACACCCTCGCCTCGTCCGAACGCCCAGCTGTTGCTGGCATATGCCTCGCGCACTTCGTCACAGGTATTGCAGCAGCCCGGTTTCGTGGCATTGGGTGGCGAAGGGGCGGAGTAGCAGGAGCCGCAGTACTCCGGGTCCAGGTGCGCGGCATTGTCCTGTTGACTGTGCAGGATCAGGGCGGTCGTGTCGATGATGCTAGAACCCTCGGCGACGGAGGAAAGGCGCACTTTGTTGACCCCGTGGACGACGCCCGTCTGCTGCTCGCCCGAGACGTCCATGACATCGAGAGTGAGCAATTCGCAAGGGATGCGGGGGAACGAGATGTTGAGGTGGATTTCCATCTTCTCGCCTATCCACCACAATCAGTATCAAGTATCTCCACGTTTGTCTAAATCTTCCTCTTGCAAGCAGCGCCCAGATCAGATTCCTCTTACCTCGCCCCTTGTCCACAATCAACTCCGGCATCACCAAAATCTTCCTGTAATCGCTCCATTCCCCCCACACCAGGTATAAAATAATAAGGATGGAGGCGATCGTCACGATGCCGCCGGAGGTCGTCCGCACCCGCGCATCTTCGACCGTCTTTGTGAATGCGTCCAGTCGGTGAAACCGCGATTTGAGGGCCATGTCTATCGCTTTTGGGTCTCTCCAGAAGAGGCTGAGTAGGAAGGCAGGCAAGCTCCTTCTGCCAGAAAGCGTGGAATTGGGTCGAAGTATAGAGGAGGCTGAAAGGGAGCGGTGCGCACAGCGCCTGCGGAGAAGGGAAACCGAGAAGGGGTGCTCTGGAAGACAAGACGGATAGACGATTACTTTTGTGTAAAGTTTGCCATATTAGCTAGCAGACAGCGACATTATTCTCGTGAGTTGCCGATCTCTTAAAATTGGTGAGAGCGAGGTCGAGGCAGCATCAGAGTGGACAGCATGTTCCATTGCGGCTTGCGGATTTCCTCTTTGGAGAAGGAGGGTGACAGGGGTCCAGAAAACGGTCGCTTGGCAGCACAAGCAATACCCAGTACTGAGTAATGGTCGAACTGCTCCAAGCTCTCGGCTGGCTCACGGAGACGGCGCCGCTTTTAAGACGATCAGCTCGCGACTCCTTCTTCTCACCCTCCTACGAGGTACTCACGCTCTCATGCTCTTACACGTCCTCGCAGCGATAATCTACCTGGTAATTTCTGCCGCAGTCTCTTTGGTATGCCGTGTGTCAAGATAAGTTTCATAATTGACAATACCTAGGAACAAAGGGGACTATATTTTCAAGTCTTTACAAAGAGGACTTGAAAGATCTCCCATCACGCTGCTGGCGAATATTCTCCCTGCGATGGAAACCCTAGCTCGAATAAGTGCCTTGAACTCCGTGTGGCGAAGATACAGTACCTAGGTATGTCTCCTGGTGATTTCGAGTACTCGACTCGAGCTTCAGACACCTTCTTTCACGACCTGACTCGGATCAATCACCGTCACAACTTTTCTCCGTAACTCACGCTCCTGTAACTGTTGAAGCCCTTGCATTTCCTCCCCAGCCGCTCCTCGCCGTCGTTCTGATCTCGTGGCACTCCCTCCACATCCTGTACCATGTCCCCTCCCCCACCCATGCAGGAGTTGGAGAGCCCGAGATGCGCGAGATGCGTTTCCCCGATCTCCTGACCTACCTAAACACAGGCCTTCAGCCCCGCAGCTCCACATGATGGAGGACTTGTTGATGTGCGATCGCGGCTCGCGAGTGTCGTCGAAGTGCCTTTAAGAACCCTCGGTGGGTTCAAGCGAGTAAGACATGAGGCAACTCTTGCCCGGCCTGCGAGCCCCCTGCTTTACCTCACATTTGGATCTGGCCGAGACTTTGTCGTGACTATGGCCGAAGATAGTGCTGTACACGGAGAGCCTCACACAAATGGGGTGAATGGCATAGCCAACGACGAGGGCGTTATTAATACGGACGGTGTCATTGTAGTATGTGGAATGATCTCAAATCTTTCTGGTTTCCTCGCTGAACTGACATTCAGGTCGGCGCCGGTCCAGTCGGGCTCCTCGTCGCCCTGCGGTTGGCCACAGCGGGCATTCCTACCACCGTCCTCGAAATGCTACCCTACGTCGAGCAGTCCCCACGAGCCGCCGTCTACCACACCGTCGCTGTCCGGGAGCTCGACCGTGCAGGGGTCCTCGAAGACTGCCTTAAAAGAGGGAGCACAGGGTCAGATGTGCGTTGGATGAAAGTGAATGGAGAGACCATTGCAGAAGTCGACCGCAGACCGTTGCCCGGGGAGTATTCGGTACTGGTACTTGGACAGCACGAGCTTGCCGAAGTCATCTTCACGCACTACAAGCGCTGCTCAGGCAGCAAGGTCTTGTTCAACCACAAAGTCACCGGAGTCCAGCAATCTGGGGACGCGAACGGCGCAGACCTCACGGTGGAGACCCCCGAGGGTATCAAACGCTTTCACTCACGATACGTGATCGGGGCGGATGGAGGCCGCAGCAGTGTCCGGCGGCTCTGCGACATCCCCTTTGAAGGTTTCACATGGGATTTTAACCTCGTGGCGTGCAACGTCATCTATCCCTTCGAGAAGTACGGCTTCCGTGGAGGCAACTTCATCGTCGACCGCGAGCACTGGGCCCTGATTGCCAAGCTGGCCGAGCCGGGCCTCTGGCGATGTTCCTACGGCGAGCTACCAGGGTTGACGCACGACCAACTGCTCGAGAGACTGCCCTGGAAATTTGAATGCATGTTCCCGGGCCCCAAGCCGCTAAACTATGAACTGAAGATGGCGTCCCCATACAAAATCAACCAGCGATGTGCAACCACATTCCGCAAAGGCGCGGTCCTGCTGGCGGGAGACGCTGCCCATCTGTGCAATCCTTTTGGCGGCATGGGACTCACGGGTGGTATTCTCGATGCGGGAGCGCTGGGTGACGTCCTGGTGGCGGTGATAAAGGAACGCAAATCCGAAGCACTCTTGGACCGTTATTCGGACCTGCGAAGGAAGGTGTTCCTCGAGGTAGTCGACCCCAGGTCACAGGCCAACGTGCGGCGGCTATCAGAGACAGACCCGGACACCGTCGGCCAGACAGACCCGTTCTTGAAGATGCTGAACGACCCAGCAATTGACAAGACCAACCTGCGAGGACTAGATGACCTGTACGTTGACGTTATGGCTGGGATCGAATGAATGTGCGGTAATCCGCCATCTGTTCAAGAAAGCTGGGAATAAAGAAACTTCGGATGGCTCACCTGATGGTTTCTCCCAGAGCCGATCCTAGTCCACCAAGACATGTCATGACCCCTCGGAGCTTTAAAGGCCTCCGTGCGCGGGTACGAAGGCCTCGAACTATATCCAAGCGTCTCAGAGGCCAGGGAATAAGTGCCGGGAGCCATTAACGAACAGGAGTAATCCATTATTACCAGGGACCTATGATATATATATCCATAGGAGACAGTACAGTTTACAGCTTCCATGACGGCCTGAATATTCTCCGTAATATCGATAATCAGATCCACTCACCGGGTCAAACCTCAGAGCTGGGCCCGCAAAGTCAAGACTCCACGACGAATCCAGGTACGGAGGAGTGATGAATACAACTTGGTCTTGAACAACTGGCAGTGGCCTCTGTTTAGGCCAGTTCGAAATACATTATGAAATCTTTCGGTTTGCTGGTGCGTATTGGATTTTGCTCAGCGGGTTCGAAGGGACCAAGAACAACAAAGTAGGCGTCGATCGAGACATTCAGTATATCATGAACGAGTATAGTTTGGGTAAGTAGCTTACCCTATTGCTATATAGACTACCTAAGTTTTCGCAGCACCGATGTAGATGGATGTGGCATTGTTTGCGGCGTTTTGCATACCATCAGAGAAAGGGGGGGGGGAAATCCCGCGGAATACCAAACACAGATCAAATGTCTCCTAGACTAGTCTTGCTTCAACGACTTCTTCGGTTTTTTTGGACTGCAAATTCTGCTCGGACGTCGCATTTGAAGCCGGAGGCAGACCCATGATAATGCCGAACGGTGGCTTTTCGCTTGGGGTAAATGTCTGGTAATAGTCATACTCATCCACTTTGCCCAATTCATCAGGTGGAAAGAAATGGTTCAGGGTGTAGTACACGGCCGCCGTTCCTAAATATCCTACCGGATAGCTCTGGGAGGATTTTCATTAGTCAGGAATAGCCTCTCATTACAGGGGATCTTACCAGATAGAAGATATGGGACCAGCCTGCCGAGACCTTGATAGACGGGGTGACGGTATGCACAAAGCCTGGGACGAACGAGAAGAAGCCAATGCAGAAGCTGACTGCTGCTCGCCTGCGTATGATTAGCATATAGACTGGCTGGTAACTAGCTTTCAACTCCAACCTACCAGTTTACCCCGTGGAAGAACCAGTAGGAGGAAGTTGCGCTCGGAGTGTACAAGTCTCTCAAGGACAACCGCTGCTTTCGTACGAGGTAATAGTCGCAATGGAGAATACCAGCTAAACGGATGTCAGCCCAGCCCAGAAGACTTGGTCTTGAACAAACTCACTAAGCGGAGCCAGGAAAATGGAGTATGACCCCATTACCGCAACATATTTGGTACTGGTATTAGCGCTGCATTACTTTGTGAGTTCACGTCCAGAAATACATCAGGCAAACTACCTACAGCTGCCATGGCTGCGCCACTAATTCTTCATTAGTACATGAATAAATTCAGAGGTGCTCGACTCACAGATTCCAACAATGCAGACAACCCATGCTCCGCGTCGAAGGTCGAGGAATTTTGGCACAATGCCAGCCAGGTCAACTAAAGTCCCGTTAGAGGTGTAATCTCGCTCCTCGTGGCTGGGGGGATGTACTTCCACCTGCCACCGCCGCGCCAGTCACCGTGATTAGAAACTGAGATGCCAAGAGAGGAATCGAGGCAAAGAAGACAGCAGCCCGGGTGGAAGGAGGCCCGTGTTGTTGAATTTGAGTCAGCAAGACTGCGGGATTCCAGAGGAGGCCTGCTTCCGGGTAGAGGGCGGCGCCACAAGATGCACAGATGATTCCGATAATAGCCTAGAAGACTGGTCAGCTCCGGAGCGTTGTCGAGGTGTAGAGCATACTAACCACGTATGAGTCCGCCAGCGCCATACCAAGAGCCTGAGGAAATCGCTGAGCGTTGGTTGTCTTTGCAAAGCGACCCCAGTCTGCGTAGCCGATCACTCCGGTGGCTTGACTGGCGATAACAGTGCTGAAACCCCGGACAGCCATCCAAGCCAAGTGCGGTCCGGTGCTCGGTTCAACACCAGTCAGAGCCGTCGTGGACTTGAAGAGGGGCCCGGGGCCTCCGACTTTGTTCACAAACCACGCCATCATGGCGAGCGAAGTGATGAACATGGAGCAAGATGTTACAACTGCAGGCCAGTGGAACACCTCAGGTCGAACCAGGACGCCAAACATACAAAAGAAGGTGAATATGAACCATGCAACAAAGTCGTTGGTCTCCATTGGCAGGGACGTCGAGAAGGTGTTTTTCATGTTGTAAAAGGATGGCCACAGTGCACCGATGGTTACCTTGACACCTACCGCGGAGTCAGCCGGGTTGAGAGCCTCTTGTTCGAGCCCCGTCTTTTGAACCTACACATGCTACCAAACCACGATTCGATGGAGAACCAAGTGATATTGAGGACCGTGCGGTTGAGGACTGGGAACACTGAACCTCGTATGCCCCAGCTTGCCCTGCTCGCGACAGGGAAGTTGATGTGCCATCGGCCTCCACTGTATGCGTTTTAGTATCACCGCGTCGTCGGACTGATCAAGGGTAGTACATACACTTCAGACCCGACTGCAGTAAGAACGCCAACGACCGCATATCCGCAGATGACCAGGATGATACATTGCCATGCATTCTTTGCCCATGTGTGAACAGTGTCGCTCATTTATTAAAGTTAGGTCCAAACTCACCAGTCCAAAGGCGAGAAGGCTTGAACCAAGTGACCAGAGAGCAATGATGACGCCCACACTGCACTGGTAGGAGAAGTATGTGAGGCCGGTCCATGTGCGACGACTTGGTGGTAGAGGTCGAATCTGTCCGTTGTCAGTGCGCCGACCACCATGTTTTGATCAAGCTACCAACATCCTCATTGTAAAAGGCAGAGACTATCTGGCCATGTTCATCTCTCAACGACAATTTGTCGACCAGTGCTGAGAGTCTCCCCATGCTTCTTTGACGCCAGCCCCAACAAGTAGGCCTCTTGAGACACAGGTCGTTAACGGTCTGGGCTGGTACGTTTTAGAGACTCGCGCTGTCGGTCTTCACAAGCTCCCCCGTCATGATGCTATTCTACACGCGGACCAATATATATATCTGAAGTCTGGTGCTTCGGTTTTAGGTTTTGCATACCTGGGTATTCTGGACCGCTTGCAAAGGCATGGCTCAAAGCGAACACAGCACATGATTGGTTGGCTCCTATCAGGCTCTCCTATCAGGCTTCTTATGTACTCCACTCAAGTTCCCACGGCTTCGGCGAGCTGATCGGGTAGCGGACCGAGCAGGCCTATCTGTCGTCCGACCAAGTCCTGATTCGATTGGCTATGGCCACCGACATTCAAATCCGCTTGTCAATAGATTCTGAATCTCTTCGTTCTCCTCACTCCTGAGAGGTTCGTCCGTTGACTGTCTGGCTGTGTTCACCGACGCCGTCCTCCACGGGTTCAATCACCTAGAAGCAAATCGTTGGCGGAAAATGTCTGAATCAATGGGGTCACCTGCTGTATTTTCAGTGGATATGGATCAACCGCCGCTAGGTTCGTTTGCGGCTTTTAGCAGTGTGTCCTTGAGCAGGAGGAAGAATGCGTAAGTCAGAACTGGTGTGCTTCCAGCAGGGAAGTCGCCCGGACAAACTGCTGACCTGCTCACTGCATAGCTGTCGTCGATGTCACGCCAAAAAGATAAAGTGTGAGGGTAGTGAGTCTAACCGGTCGCAATTCATCAGTTCATGATGTCCCAATTGACCTTTCTAGATCGCCCGTGTCGGAACTGCGCCTTGAGTTCGTCAGTTTGCGTTTTCCCATCCAAGGCACTTCTTTCGTGCCCCGACAGACTCTTGTCGGTGGAAGATGCGGTCATCGCCACGTCCGCAAATCAATCCAGAAAAAGACACTTGGAAGACGAGTTGGATTCACCAATGGCAAAACGCCGTCTCAACGCAGTTAGTGGCCACATCGCCCGACGACGAGGAGAATATCTGGGAGACCCGTCGTACCAATCATTCGCTGAGACGATCATCGCTCACATTGAAATCCGGAAGTCTTCGATTCGGATGCGCAAGGGCATCACGGCGACTTCTGATTTCCAACATGGTGAATACCCAGCTGTCTCAGTTGTAAAGCTGGCCAGGCAGGTCTCTCCGCACGTCTTTGATACCACGAGGAAGTACACCTACGTGCCGATAGCACCAACACAACGTTCAAACCAAATGACTTTGAGGCTACCACCGAAGGACTACGCCCTGCGACTCCTCGCCCTGCTGGAAGCATGCCTTGACTTTCTGGCATATTCCTTTGTCCGGCAGTCCTTGCGGCAAAGAATCATGGATATGTACGAGCATCCTCACAAACCAGAACATAAGAACCGGAATTGGCTCTGTAAAGTTCTGTCTCTGCTCGCAATTGGAGAACTTTACGGATCAGAGGCAGGACATCATGGCGTTGGCTCTTCAAAGCGCCCTGAAGTTTGGACCACCTCCGATACAAGTGCTCAACCCAACAGCGTGGATCCTCCAGGCGTTGAATACTTCCGAGATGCCGTCGAACTGCTTCCAAAGCTGGACGAAGAGCCTTCTCTGGAGTTTATCGAAGCTCTCTGCCTTTTGGCGTATTACTCACACTCTTTGAACCGCCAGAACGAAGCGTACAGGTATATCGGCCTGGCACTTCGCACATCTCTAATCATGGGAATTCATAAAAGTCCGTCCGGAGAAGCAGCTACATTTCTGCATCCAACCGCCAAAGCTCCAACCACCGGCATCGGACGTGAGGGAGTCAATCGCCTTTGGTGGACGGTGTATTTTTTGAATCAGTATGGCATTGCAACTTGAGCTTTTTGTCAGCACGATTGAGACTGACCTATTTGACATGGCAGACTCTTGAGCTCCAAAGTGGGCCTTCCTCTGGGAATCTCGGATTCCGACATAACAGCAGAGCCTCCGGGGAGTATCTCCCTTAGCGAGGAAGAAGAACTCGAGTTCTACCCAGCACGCACTTTTGTGATTAATTTGGAACTGCTGAAGCTTCGACACCAGATGACAACATCGTTGTACGAGTACATGAAAACACAGAACATTACTTACGACGAGCTGGTCGACCCAAAAGGTGGGCCTCTGGTTTGTCAGGTTCTGGAATATCATTCCAAGCTCGTGTACTGGGAACATAATCTCCCGGAAGATCTGAAAATATGCATTCATCGCGACGGCACTGTCTCAGGACTGACAAGGTCAATCGCTACGCTCTATCTATGCTACTATCAGGTGCGGCTGGATCTCCTTTCTCACTGTACGGGACGAGACTTTTTGTTAATACGTGTGCTGCCATTTAGGTCGCCACCGTCGTCCTCCGGCCCATTCTTGACCTCGTGTTCAATCACCTTCTGGCTCGACTCAGCGAACAGACTGGGCAGAGCCTTGGGATGGGAGCGGCTGATCTGTGTTTGCCATTGTCCCAGCAAGTACAAAAGGTTTGCGAACAGACGGTCGCCGACGCGTGCAACATGATCAAAGTATTGACCTGGCTGTTCAACGAGAATTTGATCGGTATGCTTCTCCACGACTTGTTCACGGGGCCTTTCAAACACTGACACGTCGAGTTCCGCAAAGCACCCTACAACTACTGGGACTGTAACCACACATTCTCATCTGCGGTCACCATCTTGATGGCCGAGCTGATGGAGAGTATTGTAAATGCCACGAGGTCCCGGTCGATTCCGCTGTTCTTCAACAAGCAAGCCAAACGAGGGGCGTTGGACCAAGCGACCAAGCTTCTCGAGTTTCAGGAAGAGCTGGGCAACGTCCCAGCAACCGAGTGTATGCAGCTGTTGCGCAGCCTGCGGGTCAAAGTGGATGGGTTTTTGCAGGTGTTGCAAGCGACGCAGAACATTGCCCACATGAGGTCAGCCCCGGAAAAGCACAATACTAGTCAACTTGACGCCTCTGGAGCCAGCTCCTCGCAGAGTCCGCCTCCGTTTGAGGATCGCCAACGACCTCTGATAATTCAGCTCTCCGACAATTTCCATGGGCCCGAGAGCTCCGTCACAGCGGCAGCTACTCTAGAATGTGATAGTGATCTCGGCGACTCGTCCTTGTCCTCGGCGCTCATGCATACTAAGGATGTCAACACTGCGTCGGATGTACACCCTCTGGAGAATGTGTCTTTTGATGTTACAAGTGGCCTCTGCGAGAGTCAATTGGACCACTACGGGACATGGAATGGGTTTGAGTACCTGTTCAGCGACCAATAGATAACCACCCAGCCGCCAAACGGACCAAGTGTTTCGGAAAGACTTTAGGTATCAGAATTGTTGATCTTTTCTTCCCGCAAAGCTCTCGGCTAGCATTGATTCTGAGCTCACACGTGTCCAGCCTTCCTCGCATACTCGAGGACCACGCTCTCGGGCTCCACGTAGTCCCCCAACGGTGTGTACGCAAAATCGTACCCAAATGCCGAAGGGCCGCCACATCTCAAGGACTGTTCAGTATCAGTCCATTTCGGGGAACATGCAATTCCCAAGACCGTGACGAGAATTCCATATCTGTACTCGGGAACCCCGAGTGCTCGTCCAGACTGCGCGTCAAGTACCGCTATAAGGTCAGGCACCGAGGCGATGTACCGTCTGCTCCCGTCACAGGCGGTATGTTGGGCGTAGATGTTTTCGTTCTTGAAAGCAATTTTGAGAGACCCACCGGTAGCAACGGGGTTGGTGGTGGGGGAAAGTTCTTGTTCTTCGTCGGGGATCTGCTGCATGACGAGCTCGCCATAAGTATGACCCTTGTGCAACCGCCGCTCAACAGAAACTATTTTCCCCCGAAAAAGCACCTTCGCGGCGCCGGATCCTCCGGCCTCTTCGATGATGTCTTCGGCAACACTAGCGACAGTATTGTTTGCTTGAGCACGCGCTATACATCGTCCAATTCGCCAGGCAAAGGACAGTGTGTTTGGAATGCCGTATTTCACGATTCGGTCCGCTGTCGTGGGTTTCACGGCCAGTCCAGCCCACGAGCCCATTTCGGAGCAAGAAGCTCTCAACGCCCGGTCGACGATTTCATCGTCAATTGATTTGGTCATGACGATATTGTTCCCAGATCCCGATACCAAGCAGCAGGGCACTAATTCGCCCGGTTCATAAACAGAGATAGATGTTTGCCAAATGGTGGGATATGCTCGACCTACGGGTGCTCTAGGGTCAGCAACTCGACATTGGAAGTGGACAAGGGAACAGGGAAGCTCAATACCCATCCAGTCAGCATCCACGACGGGTCGATCGTAGTACTTAGAAGATCCAACCAACAATTGTTGCAAACCATTTGCGCCTCCAATTTCTAGAGACATGACTGCGTCGAAGGAGTCCAACCGAAGATACTGCATTAGTTCTGCGACAGCCTGCACGGTTTCTGTTCCAGCCAGCCGTTCAATCGACACTGCTGGCGAACCTAAGTAGCCTCCCCCTAAAGAGAATATCAGTAGCAATTTCAATCTGCGCGTTGGGACTTACAGCTGATAAGAGCGTCGGGTGCCAACGCTCTTGGATCGATGATCCGGACAGTGTGGCCGAGTCTCAACAGGTTCCGGACTTGCAAGCAGTGGCTTGAAGGAGAGCCTCCTCCGGCACAGCCCAAGACATAGCATCCATCAGCAAGAAAACAAACATCGACTTCTGTCAGCTCCCATTCGAGCTGACCGTTTCGTTCGTTTTTCGCAATTTTTGGTGAATACGAATCGATATCCACAGATACGGGGTCTTCACCATGGGCGCTTTCTTGCCGCCAAGAACGTCCAACGTCCATATCCTCTTGTTCAAGAAATCTTTCTTCGTGCTCTAAAGATTGGTGGTTCGACAAATCCGGTCTCCGCAGATCGCCAACGACTCTCACAATTATTCGAGCTTGGTTTGCCGCGTACTGTACGGGGATTGCTTCCATTTCAGCAATAGTGACAGTATGTATATCTGCTCCGGCTTCCACCGCACGCTTGACAGCCTCAAGCCGCGCGCTTTCCATCAATTCATTGACGCTTTGAGTCGATATATCCTGAATGATGTCCACGTAACCGCTGACTTTGGAGACTGCGGCGCCCACTGCGTTCGCCACTGAGGAATAGGGGAGCGAGATGAGTTCGGATACACCTTCTAGACTGTCGGGGACAATGATGGACCCGCCTCCCACCACCAAAACCGGCAAAGGGTCTGGAGATGTTTTCATCAAGTCGATGACTCTTTCCAACTGAGCCTTGATTCTGGTACGGCACTCTGCGATCGTTGACTGAGTGATGTCTGTAACCAAAAGAGGATCACCAATATTGGCTCCATGCGCTACCGCGATGTCGGTCGCTGTCACTGTATCACCTCCAAATGCTCGAGCCTTTGAGGTGAGGAGATGGCCAACGGACTCTGGGCCTATCGTAGCTTTGCCACCGTCGGTGTACTTGATGATCGATCCACCGCCTAGACCGATAGATTCGACGTGTGGCATACTGAAATTGACTTTGATCCCTGCGACCGTCACATACGCCGATGATTGACGCGGGAATCCCGAAGGTAGGAGCACTCCGACATCACTCGTCGTTCCTCCAACGTCCAAAACTATCATCGATGTCTCATTCCCCTCCCCCTTGAGTTGGTGTGAGCCGAGATATGCGGCCCCTCTGATCGAATTGGTTGCACCTGAAGAGAAAGTGCGGATGGGAACTTGTGCTGCAGAGGAAGCGCTGATGACAGTGCCGTCGTTCTGGGTAAGGAACAGAGCGCAATTCAAGCCTAATTGCCGAATCGATGCTCGGAATGCTTGAATCGTGCGCCTAGCAAATCGGAGGATGGACGCGTTGAGGATGGCTGCGTTTTCGCGCTCCAGAAACCCCAAGGTCGATATGTCTGATGAGCAGACAACGTCAACACCAGGGAGATATTCAAGAATAATGTCTCGGACAGTGTGCTCCTGCCTAAAATGTTGGTCAAGTGGAGAGAAAACGCCCGAAAGTACAATTGATCTAATCCCCAGCTGTCTGATCTTTTCACATTCTCGGTGGACTTGGGCTTCCACGATATGCGCTTCTTGAGAGCCGTCAATGTGAAGCCCCCCATCAATGAAACCATAATAACCATTCATGATCCTCGCTAGCGCGGGAGGGAAGTCGGAAAACGGTGAAACTTCCTTGGTGAAGCTTTTGGAAAGGCGGATAACCGCGACCATGGCGAGTCGACTAGCATCTTGTTCGACGACAGCGTTAATGAAGTGTGTCGTGCCAATCGTAACACAAGCGACTTGTGACTTGTCCACGTTGGACTGCTCGAGAACGTTCCGGAGAGCCGATTGAATGCCCTCACTAACATTTGGGCCGGTGGTTGGAGTTTTGCAAAATGCGAGGACCCCCCTGTTGGGAGACTTTGCCGCATTGACATCCAGAACGACAGCATCAGTGTTGGTTCCACCAACATCGACTCCAATGCGAAGAGGCTTGTCATGGAGAGGGTTAGTCATGTCTTCGTCACCTGCTCGACCTTCTAACGTCGAAAATGATGGCGGAGCTACCACATAGAGCGCGAGGGGGGATGTGGCGCGTATCAGAGGCCGATATCTACTACATGTGCATTGTCTTTTAAACTCAGAGAGGATAAGCTTTGGCAATTGAGTTCGACTTACGAATTCAATGCAGTACGGTTAAGTTCTCGTCGAGAGGACTATTTGAAGTGTACCCAACCGAGACACAGTTCGGAGACACATTCTCGGGCCGCACGCCGAACCACCGAGTGGGCGACAACATACAATTCAGGTCAGGCTTATCGTAGTTTCTATTAGGGGTCGTGCATACTTAATGTCTGTTTCTCGGGTTTGTTCTGTCTGCCTAGACCCGTGCGGTGTTTCGTGAAAGATAGGCATCTCGGGCAACAGCCGATCAGTCCCAGACTTCCATATCTACAGAAAGTGGGACAACCAATCCAACAGTCGCTAAGCGGCTCTTCAAAAGGGGCGTTCGATTGATTGATTTCCTGGTAGACTCTGGGTAGTAAATTTGTCTACCCTCCAGGAGTGAGATAGCAGGTTCTCTTGGCCACTCTCTACTCATCCCCATTCATCCTTGAGATATCAAGATCAACGCTGGGAGCACTTCAAGAGACGGGATGGATTTCAAGGGTAAGGGATAGCGTTCTCTCCAGAATTGTCGACTGATGCGTCATCTTTTAGCCTCTTCCATCGGCCTCGGAGCACTTGTATGCCTCATCGTCTATACCCTCTTCCGGCCGCTTGTTGTTTTCTTCTGGGACTCCAAAGACTTGCGACGGTTTCCATCCCCCTCGCTATGGGGCATTCCTGCTTTGGCAGGTTGGTCGAACATTTGGCTTGCTGCTGTGATAGCCAGACAAGCCAGATCAAGTTTTGTTGAACGTGCTCACGAAACCTACGGCCCCGTTGTTCGCATCCAACCGGACCATCTTTCTTTCAATGATGGAGAGGCAGCAAAGACCATTTACGGATTTCAGTCGAAGATGCCGAAAGGCAGGTTTTACGAGACCTTCTGGGGGCCTGACGATCATGGCCGTGTCTACAAGAATGTCGTGTCGACAGAGAACAAAGAAGAGCATGCCCGGAAAAGGAAATATATTTCCAATGCCTTTTCTCAAAAGAATATTGTCACTCTCGAACCTGTCATTCGTCGGCGGCTGAGCCATCTCGTCAAGCATCTTGACAGATTGGTCGAGAAACGGACTATCGCCGAGGGAGACCAATCTCGTGACAGGCAGGTTGATCTATACAAATGGATCAACTACCTTTTGTACGACACCTCTTCAGAGCTAACCTTCGGCGAAGCTCTTGGTCTGTGCGACAAAGGGAGTGCTGTTCTCGATGCCCTTCCTTTCGATGGCTCGCCCGTCTACCAAGTAGAAGGCGTGGACGCCTTTCAGTCATCTGGCGCATACAGTGCTTTCTTTGGGCCATGGCCGTCACTCCACACCACCCTCAAAAAGCTCACAAGCTGGCATTGGAATGCCAAAAAGGGCCAAAAGTATGGCGAAGCCGTGCATCTCTACCTGCAACAGCGTCTCCGCCGCGGGCAGACGCAAGACTTTCGTGACTTTGTGTCCTATCTCCTGCAGGATAGCCAGCAGAAGGATAGGAATCTCGAGTACGGCGAGCTGTTGGCTGAGACGGTCGTCATCTTCGCTTCCGCGATCGACCTTCTGGCTTCCGTAACCACAAACGCAATGTACCACCTGATCAAGAACCCAGCTTGCTTGCACAAATTACGCGTGGAACTGGATACCTCCTTGGGGGATGCACTCGTCCCCACATACGAGCAAATCGCTCAACTACCCTACCTGAAGGCAGTATTTGAGGAAGCGCTAAGGGATCGACCGCCAATCCCTCAAGGTCTTCCCAGGATCGTCCCCGAGGGCGGAGCCATCATATCAGGACATTTTGTCAAAGGTTTGTTTGTGCCATAAGATGTTAGACCGTCTTTCTCACAGAGCAAATAGGTGGTACCACCGTATCAGTTCCACTTTTCTCGCTGCACCACAACCCCTCGATCTTCCCTGATCCATGGACCTTTCGTCCCGAGCGATGGCTGG
This sequence comes from Fonsecaea multimorphosa CBS 102226, assembly GCF_000836435.1. NCBI lineage: Eukaryota > Fungi > Ascomycota > Eurotiomycetes > Chaetothyriales > Herpotrichiellaceae > Fonsecaea > Fonsecaea multimorphosa. The sequence goes on from NW_015971643.1 coordinate 980,639, forward strand.
ACGAAAATGCAGACACCTCCAAGAGAGAATACCTGCTGCCATTTTCTCTGGGCCCACGTGCCTGTACAGGACGAAATCTAGCGTACCTCCAGATTCCTCTCATCATTGCAACTCTTGTTCGGCGGTACGACTTTGAATTGCCTTCACCAGACTGGGAAATGCAGTGGAGAGAACCTCTGAATATGAACCCCATCTCTTTGCCCGTGAGACTTGTGAAAAGAGAAGTCGGGGGCTTAGAAGGCTTATAGAGCTACTGGGAATATTTGGCCAGATGAAGAAGTGAGCCACTGCTCTCTCCACCGTTAAGCACAAAACATAACTTATCGTCTCAGATTCGTTCCAACGGGGTGTTACGTACCGTAAGTTTTAAAGTACTATAAATTACTGGAGTACCTAGGTACGCTAAAGTAGCGTATCGCTATTACGTATCTACCCAAGGGCAAGAGTATAGGAATATATTAGATACGTAAGAAACCCTAAATGTCAGAGACTCAAAGTATCGGGTGGGATCGAGCAGCGTACTAGGAGCCTGCTAACTAGGTATATCCGGGCTATCTAGATAGTCCTATACACTATAACTACTCGCACTGTCGAGCAGAGGAAAAGGAGGCAGCTCGAGACCTCTCCAGAGTCCTGCGCAGTCGAGCCGACGATCGCCTTCCGGGTTCTTTAAGCCAACCTTCAGTCCCTATCCCGGTAGGTGCGCTCTACTCCGACTGTTCAGTATCGCACCATCCACGCCATCGCCGCGTTGGCCTACGGCCTCGACTGAAGGTAAGTCAGGGGAGAGATCACTCCCAGCTCGCGCGAGCCGAGGGTAGAATAGGGCGGCGTCACCCTAGTCCCAAGGCAGAGTACGAGGTAAGCTACGAGTAGTTTTCCCCTTGACGCAGGCTCCTACGCTCCGAGTCTGACATTTTGCTTCCATACACTCGCACACTTCTAAGATCAATGCTTTAAGGAATCAATGGCTACTTGTGCAAAACTACACGGCGAAAGAAGCTCGTTTTGGTGAAACGTTCTCAACTAATCATGCAATCGATTGGAACTATGGAATACGAGAAGCTGGACCACAACCATGAAGACATGTTCAATGCCGGGCCGGCTCTTCTTCCATTATCGCCCCGTCCGCTTTTTGGTGGTCGTTGCAAGCCTTCCCACCACTACCTAGTCTTTCCCAAACCATTTCACTCATTGCCGGGATATCGCTGAAGAAAACACATGGCAACGGGAACCACGTCTGACTGACACCGGAACGCCAATAGGGATGACACAAAGACTGTCGCTCAAGAATTGAGCCCTCGTCGATGGGCATCTATGCCGTGGTCGAAATTGTCTAGTCAACCTCTTCCATGGCGCTCTCGCCAGCACCCTCAGCAGCAGGGGCCTCTTCGGCCGCCTTCTCCTCAGCAGTCTCTGCCTCCTCATCGACATTCAGACCGAGGGACACGAGCTTGTGAATGCGCTCCGCGAAGCTGGCTGGCTCTTCGATGGTGAAGCCAGAGACGAGCAGAGAGGTCTCGAAGAGGAGCTGGGTGATGCTCTTGACAGTGCGGTCGTTCTCGCCATCGGTCTCAACCTTCTTCTTGAGCTCGCGGATGATGGGCGACTTTGGTGAGATCTCGAATGTCTTCTTCGAGGACATGTACGAAGACATGGAGGTATCGCGGAGTGCCTGGGCCTTCATGATACGCTCCATGTTGGCAGACCAACCGAATTGGCCAGTTCGGATGGCGCAAGGAGAGCCGACGAGCTTGTGAGAGACGACGACCTTCTCAACCTTGTCACCGAGGATGTTCTTCAGGCTCTTAGCGAGACCTTCGAACTCCTTCTCTTCCTTTTCGCGCTCCTTCTTCTCCTCGTCGGTCTCTTCCATCTCGAAGTCCTTGGTGATATCGACAAGCTTCTTGCCATCAAACTCTTTGAGTTGGGTCATGGCATACTCGTCAATTGGGTCAACCAAGAACAAGACCTCGAAGTTCTTCTCCTTGAGAGAGTCGAGGAAGGGGGACTTCTGCACGGCCTTGATGGATTCACCGGTGATGTAGTAGATCTGCTTCTGGTGCTCTTGCATGCGGGTGACATAGTCGGTGAGCGAGGTGGCCTCTTCGCCAGACTTGGTGGACTGGAATCGGAGGAGCTTGGCAAGGGACTGGCGGTTCTGCGAGTCTTCGTGAATGCCAAGCTTAATGTTCTTGCTGAAGGCGGAGTAGAACTTGTCGAATTGCTCACGGTCCTCGGCAATCTCATTGAAGAGTTCGAGGCACTTCTTGACAATGTTCTTCTTGATGACCTTCATGATCTTGTTCTGTTGAAGGGTTTCACGTGACAAGTTGAGAGGCAGATCCTCAGAATCGACAACACCCTTGATGAAGCCGAGCCATTCTGGAATCAAGTCGGTGGCGTCGTCGGTGATGAAAACACGTCGGACATAGAGCTTGATGTTGTTCTTGGTCTTCTTGGTTTCGAAGAGATCGAATGGAGCACGCTTGGGAACGAAGAGAATGGCTCGGAATTCGAGCTGACCCTCGACGGAGAAGTGCTTCACCGCCAAGTGGTCTTCCCAGTCGTTGGACAGAGACTTGTAGAAGGAAGCATACTCTTCTTGGGTGATGTCGGAGGGGTTGCGAGTCCAGATTGGCTTGGTCTTGTTGAGCTCTTCCTCTTCGATCTTGGACTCCTTGACCTTCTTGGTCTTGGGTTTCTTCTCTTTCTCCTCGTCATCGTCGACCTCTTCAATCTTGGGCTTCTTCTCCTCATCCTCCTCAACTTCTTCGGCCTCCTCGTCGGGGACCTCCTTCTCAGTCTCCTTCAGGACGTGGAGGTAGATGGGGTAAGAGATGAATTCAGAGTGCTTCTTAACGACTTCCTTGATCTTGGACTCGTTCAGGTAGTCGGTCTGCTCGTCCTTGAGGTGGAGAATGATTTTGGTACCACGGCCAAGAGGCTCGCCATTCTCATCCTGGGTGATGGTGAAGGTACCACCTGCGCTGGACTCCCAGATGTATTGTTCGTCGTCGTTGTTCTTTGAAACGACGGTGACCTTGTCGGCGACCAAGTAGGCCGAGTAGAAACCGACACCGAATTGACCGATCATGGAGATATCGGCACCGGCAGTCAGGGCTTCCATGAACTGCTTAGTACCGGACCGGGCAATGGTACCGAGGTTGTTGACGAGATCCTGTTGGAGAAGTCAGTCATCACGGTCCAGTCCACGATCACAGGTGAGCAAACTTACAGCTTTGGTCATGCCAATACCGGTATCGCGGATGGTGAGGGTCTTGGACTCCTTGTCTGGGATGATGTCGATCCGGAGGTCCTTACCAGAGTCCAATTTGCTGGGATCTGAGAGGGCCTCATATCGAATCTTGTCAAGGGCATCCGAGGCATTGGAGATCAGTTCTCGAAGGAAGATCTCTTTGTTGGAGTAGACGGTGTTGATGATGAGGGAGAGGAGCTGGGAGATCTCAGCCTGAAACTCGAAGCTTTCAGAGGCCATGGCTGCGGTCTTGTGTGTGTGAAGGAGGTGGTCTGGAAGGGAGGAGAAGTCAGTACAAATGAAACGAAGATGATGCTGAGCTGACCAAGTCGATGCTTGCAAACACAGTCTCCTTTGCAGCTGGCGACGGCGCAATTGGAGAAGCCAGAGAAAAGTGAGGCAGGCAACACTGGGTCAATGCGGGCAGGTTCAATTGGGGGTTGGACTTACAGAAGTAGTGTGGTCGTGGTAAAGAGACAGATGTACAGACTGTCCTTTTGAGATGGGAGTCAGAGTAGAAGAAAATTTCTGCGTGATGGTCTGGGTGAAGAGATGGGAAGGCTGGAGAGTGTTTATGCCTTATAAACTTAGCCGCAGTCAACGCTGGGGAGCTTCCATATGGTTCTTTTTTCCTCTGCAGTGCTGCCCCCACAGCTGCCTTTGCCAAGACCCGGACCCACCTGTGAATAAGCACCGCCAGACCAAAAAGATGCTGTCTGACAGAAAGGCTTCTAACACTGGCGAGCTGGATGCTGGGAGCTTGGGAGGGCCTGTTTGTTCTGCTCGAGGAGTGGCATGAGGTTTTCAGTATCGTCTTCTCCTAGAGTGCTCAAAAGCACTGATCCCAGGGTTCCATATCTACCTGTTTGTTTCGTCACTAACTGATATCTCCTGCGGCGACTCAAAGCGGACGACTGCAAGCTATTTCTGTCAGACGAAACCCCAATCAATAGGCTCACAGCCAGGCGTTGCCTGGCCACCATACCTTAGGTAGGCTGGTGAGGCTGCTTGACGAGGCTTCTCGAAACTTGCAGCCTTGAGGAGCCACCCGTCCACCCTGGTACCTTCCACAGCGTTCGGCGCTCAAACAGCTCTGCATCAAGCGGAGACTTCCAGTCCTCTATCTCAAGTAACTCTGAAGACGCAACAAAACCAGGATATGTAGGGATAATGCCCATAGAGTTATGATGAATGTTCACATTTCCTTTTTAATCAGCATCTCACAACGCTGTTATCAATGCATGTATCGAACAATGCAGCCAAACAACCTCCCTCCCAACCCTCATGGTGATGTGCAAGATGGTTTGGTAGAATCACAGCTATCTATCGAGTCTGAATATGTCACAAGATTAGCAATTCCTATACTTCCGTTTCTCGTCTTCCTGATAAACATTCAACTCCTGCGGCCCTGTGGGTGGATTTTATTCTTCGTTGCGGTCTGAAACTCATAAACCCATCACGCCATTAAGCCATAAACCAAAACTCTTGGGTCGTTGTCTAAACGCCCTACGCATCCGAGGTGCCTTGGCACTCTGTGCTGCTCTCCCTGTTGCCCACTTCGGCAGCTTTCTTCTCAGCCGCTTCCAGTCTTTCTTTGGTCTCTTTCAATTCGCTTTGCAAGCTCTTAATGTAGACAATGGCCATTTCAACCGTGCTTGCCTTGCTCGCACCCTGTCCGGGCGCGGGGGGTTTGCCTGTCGTTGCAGTCGCCGATGTGTCTCCATCCTCGTTCTCGTCTTTGGGCGGTCTGTCTTTCTTGCTGTTGGCCACGAGGATAGACGCCGGGAGGAGAGCTTCGATCTCTTTCAGTGCGAGGTTGATTCTATTTCGTCGGCCCTGCTCCGCGATTTTGTGTGATGTTCGCTTCGACGTCAGATTCTCAGCCAGAGTCTCAGGGTACGAAACTCCTGGAAGATGTGTGCCTTCTAGGATATTCTGATAGTTCGACTTGGACGCGAGATACAAAGCACTCGTCTCCGCCGAAAGATGTGACATGCCCGCACCTAGAACGGTCAGCTTACCAAGCATCTGTCTGCGTCTGAGTTGAGACTTACCAGTCGCAGGAGCCAGTGGGCTGATACTCGGGGAAATTTTGGGTCGCAACGCTGGAGAAATTGTGGCAGAGGAGGTGCTCTGGCGTTTCTTGCTGGCACGACCTCCTCCCCGGCTTTCAATTTTTCCAGGTTTGGCAAATGTCTCTTGCGACGTCGCCCTTGTCAGCGCACTTCGAGGCGTGCTGGCGGCGCTAATCTTGGCGGATTTGGCTGAAAGAGTCGGAGTGTTCTCGCCGGAAACAGAGGTCTTGCCAGCGTCAACATTTTGCAAGCCCTGGGACCCGGTTGCTGAAGCCGCTGCCGCAGGTAACATAATATCCTCCATAGGCTCATCCGCGCTCTGGACAGGGCCGGGGTGCTCCATCTGCCTCATGGGCACTGATTGGTTACTGGGCATCCTCATCAAGGTGGCAGGAGTGACCGGATTGGCCGACTGCGCATTCTGACTGCTGCTTGTCGACTGCGGCGATTTGCCCGGATGAGGCACAGGAGGAGGCCTCATCGCAGCTTCGGACAAAGGTTCTGGAGAAACCGAGTCATCGCTCCCCTGAAGCACGGCGCTATTGGGCGCCGATGGATGTAGTGTTGAGCCTGGCACTCCCTGAGGAAGCATGGCTCGAATTTTGTCCATAGGCAAGGATGTCAGCGAGGGATGTCGCCGGCGCGGTTGAGGTTTCATCGCAGGAGATTGCTTTACGCTTCGAGCAGGTGTACGAGCAGTATTGCTACCTTTGCGTCGAGGGCGCTTCGTACCAGCCGCGATCGGTTTTCCCGAAGCATTCAAATCGTTGAGGTCGACAGGCGAGGCTGTTGTCCCGGTCGAGCTAAAGGCAGCCTGCGCTTCAATCGCAGGAGACGTCAGGGGACTGAAAAATTCGTCTGCCAGCCCATAATCAGACATGGCAAACCCGCCGTCCATTGGCGTTTGTGCGGGAGAGACCAGCGGGGTGAACGACACCTGGAAAAACCATCAGCAAGATGAGGGCTTCGACTCTGTGTGCCGCTGCCACGTTACCTGTTGGTGGTCGAACAGAATCTGTCCATTGTTTCCCATCTGTTGCGCATATTTCCCCGGGTGCATCTCGGCGCTCACAGGCGTAGGAGGCACATGGTACTGCGTCGGCATCTGCATCTGCTGATATTGCGGGTATTGGGCGTATGGCTGGGTCGTCGATAGCTGGTTGCGATAATCGACTGCGTCGCTGGTCGACGTCACATGGACGTTCATCTGTTCGGGCCCCGAGAAACCTAGATCGGCAGCGTTGTTCCCAAATCCCAGACGACCCATGGGGGTGTCGAGGCCCGAGTGGCCATTGTTCATCGCGGCATAGTGTTGGAAGTCGCTGTCGAGGTCGAGGAACTTGGTGAAGTCCTCGTCGCCAACCCCGGACACCATGCCGTCATCTTGCATATCTTGAGTCCATACGACATTCTGCTCGCGATCTTGTTGAGTCATCCTCGAGGTTGAGGATAGTGAGGGTAAAGCCCGCAGGTGGGCTGCGGGAGGTGGTTGATGGAAGACACGACGGGGTCAAAGTAGGTTCATTTCTGAGGTCGGCAGGACGAGAGCAGCCCACTTGAACTTGGCCGCAACAGCGATCGCAGTGCCGAATAGATTCCAGCTGGCGACAATGACTGAGATTCGGCGAAACAGACACGGCGCAGCCTCGTTCGTGAAGGGACGAATGGAAAAAGAGGCGAGGCCGTGGGACGTTGGACGAAATGCGCTGAAAAGGCAAAATTCGAGGTCGGCGATGGTGGCAGTCAAATGCCCACTACGGGTACCACTCACTGCCAGTCGCAGGTGAAAGGTCAAGGAAGGCTTTGGGATGGGACGGGCTCCACCCAGCGGGGTTGTGCGGTTTGGGGGGAGGGATGGCGTGGGTAGGTTCTTCCTTTGACTTGCAGTTGAGCGTGCAGTAGGCGGACAATGGCGTGGGTATCGACCCGGGTCTTGCCCCGAGGATAGCGCTGAGTCGCTGGTCGGGCGCAGCAGAGTGGGTGTAGTACGAGAAGGAGTCGGCTGGGAGGTCCTGGGCAGTTTTTTAGGGCTCGGGATGATCGCAGATGAGGTGGACGGAGGGTCGAGGGTCGAAGTTCGGGGGGGCCACTGATGGGCCACTGACGGGCCACTGAGGTCAGTGCGAGCAAACTCGAGATGGAGGGTAAGATGTCATGGCGAGAGGGATCAGACAGCAATCATGTGCAGATGTGCAGAGTCATGAGTGTGTCATGCCCTGTACCTGTTCTGATTCCATGTCATATGAGCAACTCTGAGCAACAGCGTGATTGAGAAGACAGCACTAACCAGGTGCGAGGTGCGAGGTGCCAGGTGCCAGAAGCAAGGGGTGAGATATAGGTATCGCGCTGAGTGCTTCCAACAGTCGAAGCTGGAGGTTGGCATGAAATCGAGAAGCATCATTGGTCGGACCTTGGCTTCGAGGCGAGAGTGGGATAAATTTTAGTTACAGAGGCACCATTTCTTTTGGGTATCGTGGGTACCAGAAGGGAACTGATTCAATATTTCTGCATCAGCCTTTACATGATCCCGACGGCAGCTCAATCTACCGAATGTATCGTGCTCTCCAGGCATCAGTCATCTCCAATTGATTTATGTTCATCCAGGTACCTAGACATCTATTGTGCGAAGCTCCCGCAGCTCAAGAGGCTCCCAGCCAGGAACAAGGTCTTATCAGCAGCGCCTGACATGAACTAGAGGATGAGGCCCGGCACGAAGTTGGAAGGGGGCAGGTGGAAAGTCATCTTCCCGGGCTAGTAAGGTCTTGCTACAGGCACCGGTCATATACCTAGGTAGGCCTGGGCACCGAGGAAGTGGTTGCAACCGCAGGCGGCAACCGGCACCTGGCCAGTGGCCAGTAGTGAGTAGTGGCCCCCCTGTAACCCAGCTTGTCACTCAAAGGGGGGTTACGAATAGAAGGGGCGGGGCGCACCCGATGGGCAATAGTGGGCAGCACCCAAACAGACTGCGAACACGAACATCTGACCACTGGAATCCTCTCGCGCTGCGCTTCCCGTCTCGCCGCCAGCCCGACGTTCATCTCTCTTTCCCTTCACAGTCATCCAAGGCTTCACCATGAGCTGATCATACTGCATCCATCCTTCATGTCTCTCCTTCTCAGTATGGCAGTCATGTCGCCGTCCACGACGGAAGAGATAGCTGGGTCTCTACCTAGCGCCTGAAATTTCGTATTTTGTATTTTCTTTCTTCATTGTGTTTCGGCTTCCACACTGGATTCAGCCCACTTCACTCCACCAAATCAAAGTTTTCAGGCCCATCTGGATCTCGAATACGCCATTCACACCCCAAGGCTAGCTTGACGCCCTCTATTTGATTGGCCTTGCCCTCGTCTACCACTCAAGCAGGTTGATTGGACTTGCGACACCACGTCGGTAGATTCATACGACACTTCGGTCGAAGGAGTTTGCAAACTTCATAACTTTGTCCACCTTTCGCCTTAGTCGATCAATTGCCAGCCGACGACAATTACGAGTACTCGGACAGAACCCTGCCCGGTACCAGACCTTTCCCAAAGTAGCTACAGGTATAGCCTTAGTTGCCTGCGGCACGCCGTGCCTGACCCCAAATGTCACGATGTCTAAGCCCAAGGCGTTCCTCAAACAATCAAAGTCAAAGAAGAAAGCAGAACAAGTGAGATGGAGCACACTCTGACTGGCTGATATTAATACATCACATAGGTTCTAGAAACCGCGGATGACTTTCAGGCAGGTTAGTGATCGCATGAGCAGCCACCCCCGGCCAAGCCGCAATGGCTGATCCTTTGTTAGCTGGAGTGGACTTTGAAGAAGCTGCAGGAAAATGGAGAGCCGGAGATGCCGTCAAGTCCATGCGTTTCTTTTCCAGAGCCGTCGAGGTATATGACCAGGGGTTACAAATCTACCCAACGAGCATTGATCTCGCCTACAATAAGTCTGTCGGCCAATCGCACCCTTGCTTCTGCCACAAGGCTGACCTTCAACTAGAGCCAGAGTCTTGTTGGAAATTGCAACGCATCCTCTGCTCGTGCCACATCTGCACCGGCCGCTTCTGGAGGTTTTGCAGCAGGCATTGGAGGCGCATCGTTACGCTCTTACTCTGGACCAGGACAACCCAGACACTTTGTTCAACACGGCCCAAGTTCTGACGGCTATCGCCGAAGTCTATGCCAAAGATGCCAATCACGCTGATCGGGATGTGCTGCAACTGCTCGAGGAAGCTTTGGAACTCCAAAATCGTTGCTTAAGCATACAAGAGCTCAAACTCGATGAATACATGCAACAACAGGATGAGGCGGCCGCCCAAATTGCTTCAGAGAACTCCATGGAACCCATCACCAGCTCGAACGATGACGGCGACACCGGTCCCGCTGCAGCTGGCACTGAAAACCAGTGGTTCTCCGTCGTGGAGCCAGTGACAAAAGATACTCTTATCGACACTATCCTTACCCAGCTGGGGACCCTCACTACACTCAGCAGCATTCTGAGCTCTTCAGACTCCGTCCCGACCTCCAGCTTAGGTTACATCGAAGAATATTCTTCCAAATTGGTCAAGATAAAACTGCCACCGCTTCTGCAAGATGCCGAGCCAGAGAGACTGCAAGAAGTTGCACTTGCTCGGGCGAATCTGGTATCCGAATTGCTCAAGGCAGGCTACCTCTTGGGCTCAATCGACCCAGCCACATACAAGCGGGAGCGGGATGAAGCATTTCAAGTGCCTGAATTAGACCTGGAAAGGAACTTTCCTGCCTTGCTAGCTAACGCGAACAGTCTAATTGCTTTCAACTCTGCTCTTGCGGACGGCGAGCCCTCTAACGCCGTCTCCTATGCATCTATGCGGTGGAGTGCTTTAGCTGCAGCAATGGCCAACATGGCTACAGCTTCAAAGATTTCTGGTCCGCTGCCTGAGGACATTGCTGAAACGCATTTCATCCGTGGAAATTGCTCTCTTCTGCAACATCAACTAGGTCAGTCGCCGATATCCTTTAACGCTGCCATTGCGAACGGGCCTCAGCTCCTGAAGAATGCGGAGACCTTTTATCGCAATGCTAGCAAACTCTATCAGGACACCGAACAGAAAGCCGCATCGCAGCTGAGAGCCGTGGTTGCTCAGGCTATTCAAACGCGAAATGATGTGGCCTCCGTTGCTGTCCAGCATGACCAAGGGAGAGGCCAGGAATGGGTTAGAGTCCAACTCGATGACATGGTCGATGATGGGCTCATCACGCCATTGGCTCATTCTCTTTGAGATGTCCGATGTGCTCCTCGCTCTTTGGTTGAAAAATCGTAACGAGCGGATTCGGACACCATCTGCAGCGACAAGAATTCCCGACTCGGTGAAAGATTCAAAAGGTTGATAAGATACGTTGTGCCAATATCGGAGACGAAGATGATCCTGACCTTTCAAAGTCCTTTTCTGTCTGCAATGTTCACGCTTTGATACGGACATTGGCGACTGTCTCCATTCCCTTCTTTCCCTACTAGCATGAACCGCCACAACTCATACAAGGCTGGGAGCTGAGTTCTTCAAGTCCCCTGCGACAACTGCATTTTGACTCCCGTTAATGAGAATGGCGTTTCTTCGCCACCTGGGTCGGGTGTGCTCCCCGTGTACATGCGAAACGGGGTCCGGTACTATTCACGCAGGCAGATTTTCCGCACCTTCCTACCACCTCCGTGGCTTCTTTTCGCAGTAAGTTTTAAGTGCTATAGTCAGCCAGTCCTTCAGAGATGGAGATGTGCATGCCGCGTGTCCAGTGGCCTGACGGCGCGAATACGAGAATATCTCACCACAAAGCCGAGCTTGTAAAGGTGCAGAGCCTCTTTTACGCACGGCGCTACAAGGAGTGCATTGCGCTATGTGAACAACTGCAAACCTCGGAGGTACGTCGCTTTCTCTAGCATGTGACTGCAAAGGATCCCGGTTCTCTGACGATTTTGAAGATTCACGCCTTACACCAAGCCTTCCTCTGGTTTTATCATGCAACCTGCTACGAGTCGACGGGACTGATTGCGCACAACTTTTCGGGAAACAAACTCCAGTTTCTGGAATCCGCAAGGGAGAGCTTCAATCTGGCTCTGAAATGTGTTCCTTTGCCATACGTGTCAACTGAAGGAGGGTCTTACGAGCAGCCGGAGGAGTCTCCTGTCATAACCAATTTCGGATCCCCGTCCATCATGAGAGCCCAGCAAGCAGGTCGAAAAGAAGTGTCGGTGTCAGCCTGTGTTACAGAGATATCTCCGTCGGGTTCGCCCACCAGCTTGTATTCGATTGGAACCCCCAGCTCAGAAGGAAAGTCTGTCGCGGATTGCAATGGGTCATCGTCGCTAAAGCATGCATATCAAGGGAAGTCGGCACACGACAATTCAAAAGAAGGAAGTTCGAAATGTAACCCAATGAAACACCCGGCCACTCCAGTCACTTCAAACACGGAGGAGTCTCGACTCGAGCGCTGGCCTAGCTCCACCCGAATACTGCAAGACGATCTGGTACCGTCGCCTCTCTTCAGCCGGAATCCCAAGCGCCCTGGAATGGGGCTGCTCGAAAGCGATGTCGATACCCGACCACTTCCTCCTTTGCCATTTAACCACAAGGCCGATTTCAAAATTCAAGGCACTCGAATCATCCAAGACCCACTGATGCGCAAAACCGCAGTCCAGACCCTCATTGCCCGCTTCGAAGGAACTCTACCTTTGCTTCCGTCGGCTCTCTTCACGGCGGCACGATCCCCCTTGCGGGAGCAGGTCCACGAACTCGAGACCCCTGCCGCTTCCCCTGGCGTCACATCCATGAGATTCAGAATGATTCGCGATGCGTTCAGTCCGGATCCACACAACGAACACCTCGAAGCGTATCTCACCAACTGCACCTCTGCCGCGCTAGGGCGCTACAATGCTCATCTCGCGGACTTTCGTGCTCAGCTGAGAAAGCACATTGCTTATGTAGATGGGGAAATTGTTCGCGTGCAGAAAATCCAAGGCGAGAGGAGCGCCACTAAAGCTTTAGGTTCGAAGCAGCGGTTTGCAAGTTTCTGGTCTTTCGACGTCGCTTCTACTGGTTCAGCGTCGAAAGTGGCTCCGGGGTCCACAAGAGTAGGTCGAAGTACTGACCTTGTGGGAGAGGACCATGATCATGACACTCCTAGCGGAGAGAGCTCCCGGCATAGATTCAAGAAGAAGATCGACGAATTGAAACGCCAAGGTTGGAAAGTATGCAAGGAAAGGCACGGCTTCAAAGGCGTGGAGTTCTACGAGGATTTGAGGAGGCGTGTCGAAGCGGAACTGGAGGATGGCTGTTGATTTGGATCAAAAGTTACGGACAGAGGGAACTCACGATGATTGTTCTTGCCCGTCCAACAGGCTTCGCAGTTGATCTGTTGCATGGTGAAAAGGTGTTACGACGCGCGCGAGCGAGTCATGACTGGGATTGAGCGAGTACCTTGGTTGTTTGGCCGCCTGACATGGAATATGGAACTCAGCAAAACAAGGCAGAGCCAGGGCTGAATGCGTTCTTGCCCCGACCAGTACGCACGGAGTAGCCTAGAAGAAAAAGTAACCAGTTCCACTTCCACTACAATCCTACTGACGTACAATACCAGGCTCCTTTCTGGTGGCGGCGTACCATGTTCCACGCACTATGGACCTCGTGCATCGCATGCTCACTCGTAAGAAAGAGAATAAGCCCGCTCGACCCCCCATACTTACCTACTCTGGTTTCTTCTGCGGAGAGGGACCGGACCGGACCAGTTCCAGCCCCAGCCCCAGCCCCAGAACCCGGACTCTCCTCCTCGTCCTGGAGTAATAGTAGTAGTGGTGGTGGTGGTGGGGGCGTCTCCCGGGAAAGTAATCAAAGCAGCAGCCTCGAGGAACTCGGTACCTTAGTTCTAAGGTGAGCGCGACCTAGGTAACCCAGGTAATCCAGCTAGCTAGGTAATTAGGTATTACCTACCTATGTGCATCGTGCATAAGGGCAGAGTTGCTTTTTCTGAGACCAAGACCACGCCACCATACCCATACCGATACCGATACCCATACACCCCGGTCCCCTGGGGCGGCGGGTGGGGAGGGGAGAGAAGGGGAAGGGGGCTGGAAGGCCGAGTCCACGGCCACCAGCCTCTGGTCTCCCACAAGGCTGTAATAACTTAGGTACTCGGTATTCCGTGTACAGATATAATACAGGTTACGGAAGACGGAGGACGGAGGGGGGAAAGGTACTTAAATTTTTCTTTCCGTAGGTTAACTTATTATTCGTTATCTTACTCCTATACGACGGGGTCCAAGATAGGGGAAGTATGGGAGTGTATTAAGAGTTACAAAAGTCATCCGGCCCATATATAGACGGACGAAGAAGAAGGAAAGAAGGGGAGTGGAATCGAGGGGCGAGTCGAGTCGAGTCCGGCGGTGGGAGCGTCGACGGTAAAGCAGGGCGGACACTACGTCGAACAGAAGTCGATGTGGAAAAAACAAGAACTGCCATGAAGTCATCATAGACGACAGATCCAAGACAAGATACAGTGTGAGTCATCCATCCCATCATCGGATCGAACAAAGTATCGGCGCGCAGCTGAGGACAACATGCCGCCTGCTAATCACCAACGAGGCTTGGGCTCCAGAAGCGAGATGTACATGTCCCCAGAACTAAAGTGTGGAAGAGAGAACACAAGTTAGAAGAAGCAGGGAAGATGGGTTGAAGGAGATGATTTTGTATTTCTGTCTCTATCAATGTCATTGCTGACCGATTCTCCATTCTCCATAGCCAAAGAGCTATTGAATCATAATCTGAAACCAGCACAAAATGTGGATTGATTGATTGATTGAAGCAGTCTTTCCCTTCTGACCTCCTGCTCGCAATTGCCAATGTTGGCTTCTCCAGGGGCGAATCTGGTTGTTTCGCCTCGACTTCAAAGTCTAGTTCCTCCTCGTTCTACAGTAATAGAATTGAGTTAGGAAATGAACTCGACCAATATCATCATGTCATCATCAATTATTCAAGTCATCAATCTTCACCCGCCTCACTCTTGTCTCAACACCTGCATCTTTTTTTGTTGTTTGTTGATGGGTGGAGTAGGTAGTGGAAGTAAGAGGTCTTCCAGAATAGAACAGAACTTCGCTTCACGAAACCATTGCTAAAGTGTACATGGCGGCATGCAGTGCCTCTTTGCCGCCTTCTCCCCTGTGAATCCTCCAAGGATTCTTCCCGGTGACGTCTAGTTGATCATGTCGTAGTCGATGAAATCGCTATCGTTCCACGGCTGGTCGAACATGGGATCATTGTCGAGTGTAGCAAAGGCCTCCGGTCCACCAGGGAACAAAGTCGCCGTGGCGGCAGCCGGGTTGGAAAAGGCATTGCTCCCTTCACCTCCGAAGAGGGAGAAGTCATTCTGAAGGAACTCCGGGTCCGAGCCAATCAATGGGGCGTCATTGAATGACTGTCCTGAAGGACCAGCAATCATAGGAGAATGCTCGGAGATGGATGGGTTGCGCGAGTTGGGCTGGAAATAAGAGCTCGGCGTCGGTAACCCCTGATTCCAAGAAGTCTGGTTGTTGCAATCCAATGTGATGTCCATTGCCGTGTTGTATGGAGACGGTTCGGTGATGTTGCTGTATGTCGGTGTGATAGGCGTAGTCATCATGTTGGGATACTGAGCAGGCTGGTAAGTGCTCTGGAAGGGGGCATTGAAGTCGAAATCATCACCCGCTGGGTTGTATGGTGCTGCTGGGGGATTTCGTGGGAAGATCGGGTTGGAGTAGGTGACCGGCGTGGAATTGAAATTGTCGAAAGCGTTGACGGGCTGCTCGAATGGAGTCATGGAAGAGCTGCCTGGCATGCTTCCAGCAATGCTGCCTGCAACCGAGCTTGCGTCGTCCCAAGTTCTGATGGAGACCGCTGGGCTTGGGGAGTAATCCATGCTGGGAGTCCGTGGGGTCTGCGCCGGCGTCATTTTGGTGACAGCCTTGTCTTTGCCCTTGGCACGCTCATAGTGCCAACCATGCTTCTTCTCCTGATGCTGCTTGCAGTTGCTCTCACGCTTGGTTCGGAACTCACAGAAATCGCACTTATAGAAGACAGGATTCTTGGAATGACGGTCGTTGATATGCCGTTCACGTTCCTTCTCAGTTGGAAGGCCAAGCTCGTGGTACTTGCAGCTCGTCTCAGGACATTTGAAAGGACGAGAATGAGTCTTCTCGTGCTTAGCCAGATCACACTTCCTGTTGAAGATCTTGTCACAGGTAGGGTCGGAGCATTTCATCTCGACAATCTCCGGGATGTAGCCCTTCTTTCTGCGAGCCATGGAGCGTGCCACATCTTCATCGAGAGCCTCACTGCTTGCTCTCTTGACTCCAGGAGTGGGCACATAGGGCAAACCAGTCCGGAGAGAGTACCCCTTGCCGTTCTTCCAGCGAACGAGCTCAGCCTCATTGCCAGTCTCACCAAGGCCACCCTCAAGGGTGACCTCGTCATCGATGGAGGGAGCCATGTCGTCGTCTTCCTCAGCAGTGCCCGCCTGCTGAGCGCGACTGGAAGAGCCGATATGCGCAGCTAGTCGGTTGACTTGTTGGACCAGGTCAAGGAAGTAACCGTTGTCGTACGGGCGGTCGGCAGCACGACGTTGTTCAGACTCAGCAAGATGCTGATAGGTATCGACAACAAGTTGGATCGTGAACTCGCCAAAGATGCGATACAATTGCCTGGAGATGGCAAGTGTCTTGTGGTCGATGTCAGACTGTGTCAGGCACTCGACAGTGAGGGTGCTTACCAGTGGTTGGAAGATGAGGCTTTGTTCAAGGTCACGCAAGCATCTGACAGCCTTGTTGTTTTTGGATCCAAGAGCAGTGACCAGAGGATGGAAGTCCTCGAATCGGTCTTCTCGAAGGATAGGGGTGATTATATAGTCCTTGATCTTCTTCCGTGCGGAAGGACTCAATGCGGGGTGACGCAAGGCAGGTCGAAAGGTAGGCGGAGCGATGCTCTGCGTGACAGCGGATCGGGTAACTGTGCTGGAAGTCCTAGATGAGGGGAGACTGCCTCGCTGCCTAGTGCGTCGAGTTGTCGCGTCTGGAGAGTCAGCTACTGCAGGAGGTTGGTTAACACTGTCTTCACACATCAACATGCAGCGGGCAATCCAACCTTGAATTGCTTGTGCAAGACCGTCGTCTTCGGCGGCGGTTCCCACGACTTTCTCGGCTGAGTCACTGATGGAAGTACCCAGCCCACTGTCCTTATTCGACAACAAATCCAAAGCTCTTTCGAATGTCTTGGCTAGGCCTTTGTCACTTGCGGGGCTGATGGATGAGCCCAACCCTTCGTCTGAAGGTAGCGTGACGCGGCGGACCCAGACCTGTTGATCAAGCGGTTGGGTGGAGCGACGACGGCTGGATGTCTTTCGGCCCCGGGCGCCAGAGAAGGTTTGTTCGAAGTCTGCGATAGACTGGGCAACGTCTTCCTTTTCGGAGAGCCAGCTAGTGAGAGTCGACTGAGAGCATGTTGGAGAGCGACGAGTCAGGTGTGGAATGCTGAGCACTGGGTCATCCTCAGTGGCCGGCGAGGACGAGTAGTGGAAAGTGGCGCCCTTGGACAGGGACATCTTATGCAAGATGCATGCTGATGACTCTGACGAAGTGGGAGAAGACGCAGAGAGACCCTTGGTGATGAGTCGAGGAGTACGGCGATGAGCAAAAGGAGTGGGAGGAGGAGGCATGGTGGTAGAGGACGCCATGGTTGGTATATGTAAAAGGTTGGATGAACCAAGGCTGCGAGAAGACGCAGATGACACGCCCAAAGCGCTAGCCCGAAGTTTAGCACGCGGTCGATTGGTCGATTTGGATCATTCCCCGTCGCATATGACTCACCCGTGCCAATAACCCCTCAAAAAGATATAAACCGAAGACTGAAGATGTATGGAAACCAAAGTCGTCTTTTACTCACAGTTGCCGCGTCGTTGATCCTTCTTTTCCAGTTGGTACCAATGAGATCCAGTCGGGAGGACGCCGGTCCCGTCTATTTTGTAGAGTTGGTCTGAATACAATGTGGCCTCTCGAATCGGGCGCAGGTCGAGCGTGGTACACGGCGGGCTGGGTATATACCGGTCGTTGGAAGGCCTCGGAAGCAGCGGACGGGTGATATACAGCGACACCAGTACGTGGGGAACTTGTTGGGCTCACAGCCTAATAAGGAGGAGGTTCCTAGGCGTGCACAAGTGTTCCTTTACAAAAACGCAGCCGTACAATTTGTGCCAAATGGAGGTGAAGTGAGGTTCGGGTGGCAGTGAGATAGAGGGTCTCGGTAGATGGAGAAGACAACCTGAGGCCAAAGTGGCGAGTTCAGGAGGTCTCTCTCGGTGGTGTAGCCGAGTCGGCAGGATTGGGTTGGGAGGGAGGGAGAATGGAGGGATTCAGGCAAAAGAGGTCGCGATCGAGAGGAAGAAGTGTGAGTCGAATGTGAAGCCCGTTGCGCTGATGATGTTTGAATCCAAGTTCGCTGTTGCCTGCTTGGCACGACCAGGGGGGCATCCACCGCTGAGATGTTATTGGGTGAGAGGAAGGGGGCTCTATTCGCTTCCCTGCCCTTCCAGTGTGGCGCGGGCAAGCGCTGTGCCCCAGTGCCCCAGTGGTGTGCTTGGGCGGCCACTTGGGAGGCCACTTGGGCGGCTTTTACACTGGCAGTCTGGCACCCCGCTGGTAAACTACTGGGTTGACGGGCCCTGGAGATGCCCCGGTGGTGCCCTGGTGCCCTGGTGCCCTGATCATCCACGACTCGGTCTTTAACATCCCTGTTCGTCGGCCGTAACTCTTGCCCATCATCCGCGGGTGCGTCCAATCCATATTTCTGGTCCTCACGAGTCTGTTTCTATCTCATGCATGATGAGCCGGGACTCTTGTTTCTCTCATGCTCAAGAGCCTCAGGAGGAGACAATCCACCATGTCTCTGACCCCTACCCAGTCTGGAAGTCTCATCGATGACGGATGACATATTGGCAGCTCACGCTATGGCTTATCTAATCAATTTGAGGACAAGTCCGAGTCAGCCCTGCCAAGAGACGGAGCCGGCACGAAATCAGCCCGTTGCACCTCTTCGCCCTGGATGATTTGTGATCTTATCATGCCATCGGTTCCCCTTCTTCCACTGATGGTCAAGTCGGGATCTCAATGATGCTCCCACATGCCAACCCGTGAATTCATCGGGTCCGCGGACAGTCCTTGCTCTCCTAATTGTACAGTCCTCGTCCAAAGAAACTCGTCCTGCCGAGAGATCCGGCATACGAGTAGTGTAGGATGAGACAGTCCGCAAGCCAGGTATGTACCTCGTAGTGGCCGTGGCAGTGCATACAGACAAGCTTCGACGCGAGCTTTCAATGGGTCTCTGGCCTGTATTCCCCTCATGGACTGATGCATGAATTCCTTATGGACTTTTGGTAAAAGTCGCCACTCTGTCCACTTTTGGGTGATGGATATCCATTCGTGCCTGGATCACAAGTCCACAGGACTCGACTAGACACGAAGCGAAGCAAACCGGTGAATGCAGCAAAACCGCGTCCTCGACTCGGGCGATTGGCTGATATGCACCGGATGCAAGGAACTTCAGGCGTCCCATGTGTTCATGACGCATGCCTCTGCAAAACAAGACTCTGGCATCTTTTGTGACCCTGCATAAGTCCTGGTTATCTCGGGAGGCCCTATGAGAAACATCGAGTCGAAAAAGAGTGGCGTCTTCTGCACTATTGTTGCAACAATCCCCGACTCCACAAGGAGAGTGCCCGTCCAAAGGACCGAATGCAGCATTTCCTTCTTCAGCAAAGTGACTCATGGGGTGATCGATTGTCACCATCCTTGCTGCAAGGCCTCGTATTCTGGGCCAATCATGCACCCCGCTCTCCGAAGTTGGAGCCTCTATCTACGCGTCTCGGCGTGTGTCACTGCCACGCAATCACCTGATCAATGCAGATGACCATGACCCTCGGGAAGTTTTGGATTTTGGACGAGAGTAAGGAGAACATTGGTGCACGGATAGTGTTGTTCTCGCGGGGAGACAGAACGTCAGGCTCGTTTTGTCGATATGGCAATCTCTTCGGATGTTCATTCGCTACAAAGGACTACGGGGCCTTTATCCAGCCTCCAATACCCAGGATTCCTCCATCTCGCCCTTGGCTGTCCATGGTCCATTTCTTCACCGGGGCACAGCTAAGGTCCGTTGTATACCCAGCCTCGAACATCTCCATACCCGCCCAACCAATCATAGCAGCATTGTCCGTGCAAAGCTCGACGGGTGGAAAGATCAGGCTCATCCGCTCAAAAGAACGCAAATCCAAAAGTCTCCGCAGATAGTGGCGCAGGAAATCGTTGGCCGCAACGCCTCCACTCACCACGAGCGTGGAGATTTCGACACCCTCTGCTCGGAGGGATTCCAATGCAATGATGGTTCGCGAGCCCAGATGTTCGAACGCTGTGCCGAGGGCTGACTGGGCTAATAAGATGCGCTCCTGTTCCTCCATAGGACCAGTTTCGGCTCCACGTGCAAGTATAAGCCTCTTGATCTGGCTCGCAATGCCCGAGAAACTAAAGGCCAGGTCTCTGTTTTGAGACATGGGAGTAGTCAACCTCCATCCGAACTCGTTCGTTGGCTGATTGACCTCTTCAACGCGCGTTCGAGGCACATGCCAGGACTTGAACTCTTCCGGGGCCTTGAAGGCGTATGTTGAGAGGTACTTTCCGAACGCGGTATCCGGGGTGCTCTGCTGCAGTTCTTGAGGGAGGATGAGGCGTCCGCACTTGTCCAACTCATCGCCAATGGCTGTGTCGGTAGTTGTAGCCAAGATCTTGTGGTCTACCAGACCTTTTGAGTAGAGTAGCATTGTGTGTCCGCCACTAACCAACAGTGTCAAGAATGGAAACGATGGTTTGAGAGCTGCGTGTACGGGGCGATGCTTTTCTGCCATCGCATTGACAAGCCTTGGGGTGAGAGCGTGGGCTTGCATATGGTGGACCCCGACCATTGGTATCTGCCACGCAGTCGCAAGGCCCTTGGCCGTGGCCAACCCAACACCAAGATTAGCTGACATTCCGGGTCCCCTCGTCACCGATATGAAGTCAGGCTTTCGCTTCGGCGCGCCATCCCGGAGCCATATTTTCTTTGCGTTGGGGAGCGAGTCGCTGGCGGCCGGTAAAGATGGGAGCGCATTCTCCAGCACTTTCGAGAGGTTCGCTTGGTGACTCTCTAGCGCCTCTGTAGGGAGGATGCCGCCTTTGCCGGTGTTTTTGGCGGTGATCTTCTCATTAAAAAGCAGCCGTGCCTTCACTTGATGCGGCTCATTCGTCGTTGTACATTTTGAAAGGATGGCAACGCAGGTGTCGTCGCAGGAGGACTCAATCGCAAGGGTAAGGAGGCTGCGCCGTGGCGCGAAGCTGCAGACAGTTCGTCGACATAGTTTGTACAGGACTCTCGAGTGGCCAGGACCATAAAGCATCGACGTGGACGGGTGAGTCCAAGGGCAAGACTTACACAGTTGTACAAGAGAGCCGTTGAAAAATTGTTGCTTCGGGGAAATTGGAGAGTTGACCCACCGACGTTTACCCGAACATCCATCATCCAAGGCTTTACATTCCGAGTCTTACAGTGTGAGTCCTGTACACACGCTGGATGTTCCTTCCGCACGACTTCATCGTTCCCGGGTTGTGCAACCAAGGTAAGTGCTTTCTCTCAGTGCAGTAGCGGCGGCATCCTGTGGTTCCGAACACGATTGAGGAGTGAAACCCTCATCGTGCGACCCTCTCGAGTGGTGACAAGCTTCAGTTCCTCGAATGTCCCCCACAACATGGAAAAGTCACCAATAGTCATCTCCCTATGTACCAATACCTTGAGGACCAATTTGAATTCGTCCGTCACTCGTCAGAAGGATTTCGCAGTCGATCTATTCATCGAGATTCGATGCGCTCGGGGCAGATGGCCGAAATGTGAATTAGGTTTGATGAATCACCACTTAACAGGTTGATGTCATGACTTTGCTTTCAGGCACAGACCCCAGATTATATCAAGCTCCTGGATTCGGATGAGTAGGGGTGGCCAACGAGTCTCTTTTCCAAGTTTGTACTCTATATCGCACACGAACAGCAAAAATGCAGCGAATCCACGTTCTCCAACGCGTCATTCCTCGTGTCGGTGGAACCAGGACACTGAGCCGGACATTCATGGCTAGCGGTCAACGTCAAGCCAACAATCCAGGTACCGACCGACCTTCTATGTGGTTGTTGACGCAAAACCCAGGGCTGACAGGACGGATGCAGTGGATGGCAAGAGCCACGCCACGGACGAGAGCGTGGTGCCCGAACCCGTACAGAAAGCGGCTCCGGAGACACTAGAAAAGGCCCTTCCTGAGGGCGTGCATCCCACCAAAGGCAGCGACATCGACCCCCACAACAAAGAGACCAGTTGGAAGAGCCACGCCACGGGTCCCAGTATCGTTCCCGAATTCGTCCAGAAAGCCGCCCCAGAGGCCCTGGAAAAGGCCCTCCCCGAGAGCGTCCACCCGACCAAAGGAAGCGACATTGACCCTCACCCGGGCCAGAAAACGGGCATGCAAAAGAACACCAAGTCATAGGACAGTTGCTGGACCGGTTAAGACGGGGTCTATCTTACTACGAAGATGTTCTTAACTGGTATCAACGGCCACCAAAACATATGTCGTGGTCAGCAGGCCCTGGTAGATCTGATCATGCATGGGTCGTGCTGTTTCTAGCTCTCCTCTCCTGGTGGCACTGGACTGGAATCTAGATCACGTCACTACTTTCGATGTTATGTACATACAGCTGCGCCAAAGGAATCCCTCTTGAAGTGGCGGACTATTCTCAATACTGCCATTGGGCTAGACATGGTAGAATAGCATTTCGGAAAAGCGATGCTATTGAAATCCGATCAAGTACACGTCGAACAGCTCCACCGTAACACGTCCACGTATCTCCGGCGTAGTAATTACAGCATAGGTTATCTTTGCAGTAGTTTGCTCGGTCTTGTAACACTTGCCCAATATTCATTACTCCCCATGTTGCTTTCTTGCTTGCCCCTCCGCCCGCTTGGCTACCCTGCGCTGCAATATCTATACATATCCACCCCCAGACGAGTCCGTCAACCAGTGCAGAATGACGTAGCATCCAAGAAACGGCGGAAGTTCACGCTATACGTCTCCATACCGGACCGGAGAACCAGTTGCCAAACGGCTTCTAGAAGCGCAATGGCGTAAAAACAAAAAAGAATTATCAATCGAACTTGTCTTTCTTTTCCACGTTTTCTCCAATTCTCGAAAAAAGATTTCAAAAGTCTGGAATCATATCGTATCCTATCAAATACACCCATACCAGCCTGTCTAATCTCTACATACACACAGAGGTAGTTTTCTATACCTTTGACGCCCTGCGCGCCTCCATTATGTTGGCCTGGACCATCTTGCCCACGTTGGGGCCCTCGTACTTGCGGATGGCGTGGACGAACCACCAAAAGGTCGTGAGGGCGACCACGCCCGCCAAAATGACCGAGTTGTAGTTCATGGTGGCCACGGTGGTGGGGAGAGCGTACTATTTTGACGGGAGAAAAAGAGTTAAAAAATCTTCAGGGTAAAAAAAAAGTAATGATATTGGGGGGGGGGAGGGGAGGGAAGGAAGGAGAGAAGAAAAACATGTTTTGGAAAGAAGGGGGAGAGAAAAAGAGACTGGAAAAAAAGGGATTGGGGATAATGTTGGTGGGACAGACAAACAAACAAGACTTACCGGAAAGCAGTAAAAGGTGTCAAATAAGATGATGAACAGCACGGCCAACCCGTTTATCAGATACCCGAATTTGCCCAGGTGGAAGGGCCCCACGGGCATGTACTGCCGCCGGGTGATCATGTTGGGGAGGATGGTGACGACGTACGAGACGCTGCTGAGCACGACGAAGGAGCCCGCCAGGTCGTTGAAGGCCGTCTTGCTGCCGAGCGTGATGGCGCAGAGGCCGACGGTCAACAACCCCGTCAAGAGGGTGGCTTCGATGGGACAGCTCAGCCGTTCGTTGACGTGCGAGAAGAAGCCCGAAAACGGGGTCGCGTTGTCGCGGGCCAGAGCCCACCAGGTGCGTCCGACGGTCAAAAAGGTCCCGATCAGACAGGGCACGAGGGACAGGAAGATGATGAAGAGCAGGCCGAAGGTCGCCGCGCGGCTGCCGGTCGCTTGCGAGTAGGCCTGCGCGAGCGGGAAGGACCCGTTGCTGTTCTGCACCGCGGCGAGGTCGTTGACGCCGTAGAACAGGGCGATGGCGAAGCACCAGGCGTAGAGAAACCCGAGGCCGATCTGCGCGAAGATGGCCTTGGGCAAGTCGCGTTTGGGGTTGGGGAGCTCTTCAGCCATGTGCGTCACGCCGTCGGCCGTTCCGATGGTGAACGCCCCGTTGAGGACGCCGGTCAAGAAAGCCACTCCGCCGCTCCAACCCGTGTTGTTCTGGAAGTCCGTCCAGACGAATCGGTTGGAGGCATGGGTCGACGGCATCCCCGCGAGGACAATGATGGTGATGATGCCGCCCACCGTGACGATGAACAAGCCGAAATGCTGAAGGTATGCCAGGGTGTTGTTGAAAAAGATGGTGACCGTCAGACACAGGACGATGATGCACAGCAGGCCCACGAAGAGATTCCACGGCTGAATGACATAGTCCGGGTGGTACAAAAAGTACATTTGCACGCACAGCTCCGACATGATGTACGCGATGGACGCCAGGTCAAAGAGCCAGCCGAAATAGTTCAGGGAACCGGCGAAGAACCCTACGGGACGTCCCCATTTGGGTCCCGCCGTGATGGTCGCCCAGTGATAGACGCCCCCCGAGGACGGCACCGAGGACGCGAACTCGGCGATGGACGCGTTGATGAAGCTGTAGTAGAAGGCTGCAATCCACAGTTCCCAAATCACCCCGGGAGCGCCTCCGTTGTAGATGGAGACGGCGAGCGATGTCCCCAGAGCGACCCAAGCATTGTCGACCGTCAATGCGAGACCCAGAATACTCAAGAAACCATACTGGCGATGCAGCTGGTCGACGTGGCCAGAGGCGTTGACAATCTCTCCGTCCATGGATATCACAATTCGTTGCTCGCCGGAAGCAAGAGGCCCCTCGGGGTTTTCTGTCGGCTTCTCATCTTTCACTTCGTCCATTTTCCTGTAGACGTCGAGTACAATGTCGTGGCCCCGAAAGACATGTATCACACAAAATTCAGTCCCGGTTGCACCGCGTCAGAAAGAATAGGAGGATATACAGGGAAGAAGTATGTAAAAGGCGAAGAGAGACAAGTAATAATACAGGGGATTGAAGCCATAATATGTGAGAAACACAATGCATCATCACGCGAAACGAGGAGGTGGTCGATAAGGGCCTGGGGGAGCCACCAGCCACCAGGCTGGAACCAAAGCTCGCGTCCGCGAGTCCGATTCAGGAAGCTGGAGATAGACCTGGATCTTACGAATGTCATGACACGTATCTTTCATGAAGCGGATATCAAATATAAACAGTCAGAACTGTGCAGAGACCGACAGGAAGATAGGGTGATGATTGGTGATTGGTTGTAGATAGGCTTTTCACCCACTTGTGGCTTTCGTCGACGTCTTGGATCTCGTTTGCCTCGTGTCTGTGGTAAGGGCTAAGGGTTAAGCTTAAGTTAGCATCCCAGATATCCCGAGCTTGTAGTACGCGAAAGGTGAAAAGATAGAATCCTTGTATAACCTCATGCGTTGAGTCAATTGGGTGACAGGAATAGAAATGTCGTGGTTGTGCGCAACGTGCAGCAAAATAGCAGCCAAGGCTTTTGGCCGTTGTCATGCCCAGGGTTGGCCTTGTTGTTGTCTGCACTCCCTATTAGTATTGCATACCTAGGTACCCAGCGAGCTAGGTACTCACGTCAACATCCATGGACCACCTTCCTACTGTACTGGTACATCTGCTCCTTTCATCTGCTTTAAAACGGCTTGGAGACACACCCGGCTGCCATTTCGAGTCAGTGTCGCATTGAACAGAAGCGGATGACGGAGTCGAAGGCCTGAGGCGTCCAAGAGAATTCCCGGATCCTACGAGCTCAGAAACGCCCTCGGGCTGTCGCCGCGCAGAGCTCGATCGTGGGGACAATCGCCACCATCCCAGCAGGATCGTACGACCTCTTCTCTCACAGCTCACGCCCTCTTTGATCTGTCATCAGATTTCGGCGGGTGGCACCGGAGGTAGGGAGGAATGACACTATTGAGGACAGCATACACGATAGGGTAATGCATAAGCTCGCCATTTTCGGTAGCAGTATGTGAGCAAACCTTCTCAGGGACATCTAACGACTGATCTTTTGGCCTCTTTCATGCATAGCAAGAGCGCAAAGTGTACGGTAGTCACCGTGGAAGAGGATTCTGGAGACGGCCCGAAATGACTTTTATAATTCCAAGACTCGTAGTAAGCCTAGGCCGCGATAAATGATCACACCAACCCAATTTCAACCTTCCCTGATCAGAGCAGCAGACCAAGATATCCGATTCCGCCAAGCAGCATCAAGACTTGCTCTGTCTTCCCACCCGTTTCAGAATATCTTGTCAGGGGATTTAGTCGAGGCGCTGCAGCCGACGAGGGGGAACTGGAAGATGACGCCGAGGTAGAGGCTGCGGAGGCGCTCGCGCTCGCAGAAGCTGTTCCAGATGCCGATGAAGGCGCTGCAGACGCCGCAGACGGTGAGACAGCTGGAGATGGCGAAGGCTGCAACTCCAAGTTCCCGGTAATGGCGCCCCCTTTAGTTACAACGGGATAGACATAGCTTCCATTCGAAAGCCCCGGTGCAGGCACATACCACCGCAGCAAGAGGACGAAAGGACCTGGTTCTGAAGGAGAGGGCAGCCAGTTGGACGTCCAATTGCTTGGTGGCTGCTCCGCCTGGACGAGGATATCGAATGGCTTGTCCACCGCGGTGTCACTGCCTGGCCCATACACAGGAGTGCCATCCGAATAAGTCAGGTTGTCGCGGTCGCCTAGAGAGTATCTGTTGATGGAATTGTCCACGAGATAGCCAGCGGCATTGTACATGGTAACACTCCAAAACCCGAGCTTCGTCAGAGGTGGCTTGCCGGAGAATCTTAGAACATAGGATTCGTTGGCCATTAGGCTGAGGTTTCCTGCGAAGGAAGGGTAGATCGCTTGCGAAGGCTGAAGCATCAGATACCCGAATTGAGCAATATAGGCGCGAGCCACAATGTTGGCGCCGTATATCCCAGAGAATTCCGGGTTGTTGATAGCCCACCCATTACCCATATTCAGCACGCTCCCATTCACGCGAGGGAACGACTGTACCGCGGCTTGGGCTGCCATCCATGCCGAGGTCATATTGACGCATTGTGGTGCCGTGTACGTGCCGCCTGAGATACCGGCCTGAGTGAAGTTGGATGTGGTGAGAGGGGACTTGCCGCCGGTAGCATTGTAAGGAGAGACGGGCTCGAAACGTGCGTCTAGCTCCATCACGCTCTGCGCCGTCGAATTTGGTAGGTTTGCGAATATGGCACTGTCGAGCGCTGGGCCGACCATCGATGCATTGCGAGATATCGGCGTAATGGTGTAGCTTTTTAGGATTTCGCTCACGACAGATACGTCGCTGGTTGCATTCCTGACGAGAATTCGATACAGAACGATACCAAAAGTGGTGGGAGAGTTCACGGTACCCATATAGCCATCATTGCCACTGGAATTCGAGAAAGTCCCCATGGCACTGCTGGAAGGCGCCAGGGTTAGGAGATACTTGCCAGCCGGATTACCGCCAACTGGACCCAGGTTGATATAATTGTCCCCGTACCTGAGAGAACATGATTAGCAGGAATAGCAATGCAGATGAATGCTGGCATACGGTGTGTAAAAAGAGACAGCATAATAGCGGTCGTTGACTTCCGGAACATCCACCACAAGGTCCTGGCTCGATAGGTCGTAAAAGACGCTGGCATAGAGGGTATCTCGGTTCGGTTTGACAACTGCTGTAGACTGGGGAGTCGCCAATGTAGAGCTTGGAGCGAGTTGGTTTGCTCCCAGGCCTGCTTTCAACAGTCCTCCGAACCCTTTTTCATAGGCGAGAAGGGGGATGCCGTACTATTATTGAGGATGTCAATGTATTCAACATCGCGCGGGATCGACAGGAGAGCAGGATCGTACCTCTAAGCTCCATTCTGTGGCACCTTCTGAGGGGCACGATGATCCAGAGGACTGTGCTCGTCCCAGCAGGGCACACAGGAGTAGGCAGATCGAGAAGACCGTAAGAGTGTTTGCGAACATTTTTGTACCTCTCCGTAACTCTTCACGGATGCACCTGTAGAAGCATAATGAGTTGCACTCTCGAGCATTCCTGTAGTCTTTATACCACCCACAAATACCAAACAGACCACCAGACGTCTTCTCCGCAGTTCCAAGCTGTTCGGTCTTTCTCGCACGGCAGGCGGCATACACTAGCATCGTCATGTTCAACTCCTCACGCTAACATACCTTGGTAGTCCCTAGGTAGCGAGATCGCGAATCAACTGTAGCCGTGAGGTGGCACCAGCGGGGTACTGGTTGGTATCCATCGCTCGCCATCAGGAACCCCGGTGGGCTCTCTTCACGGGGAGGCTCTGGATTGGGAACTTCTCCTCCCACTCGTGCAGGCTCTTTGACGTTGAGCAGGGGTTTATGCCCACTACCCGCATCAGGCTCCTTGCACACAAACAACCTCGGCAGGGCTAGACAGCCAGACGAAAGCTGTAGATGATATGAGAGGAGGTGCTGCTCAGGGCACGGCAACGAAACCTCGGCAGAACCCGAGTGGGTGCCGAGCATAAAAGCAGCGTAACTTACCAAGAGACTTGCTCAGGTCTAACTTCGTACGTTCATGCCTTCGATGCAAATACCTAGGTAGGTAGGTACCAGTGTGGAATTGATTAGCAGTAATTATTGCATCGAAGCGTACGACACTATGGAAGCCACCACCACGCGGATGGACCAAGACACCTTTTGCTTAGCACATAACTGGCCTCCCCAAACGAGATCCCAGTCCTAGCAACCACAACACATTCCTCTCAACAACGGGGAACCCTTCATTTACGAGAAGATGATGCGAGACAGTAGACCCATCGGCGGCGTCCTTCGTACCAAAACAACAAGCCACACATCACATAACAGGTGTATCGAAGATGTCGTTCCTCCAGCCACCACCTCTCTCTTCCCCATCCTGTACAGCCTCTTCTGCCCTTAAGGCCTCCTCGTGCCACAATTTGACAATACTTCCCGGTGTATACACTCCTCTGAAAACACCCTGCTTCGGAGCGTCCACGCCGATTCTCGTATACAGATCTGGGTCCTCTTCTGGCGTCAACCTCGCCATCACGGCCTTCAAGAACGTAACGACGTCTTGTGGATCTGCAATGCGAGTGGCACGAAGTCGCTCTCGGGCAAAAACAAGCTCACGGTTTGCGGCTCGCAAGGCCTTGACTATGTTCTCGGCAAGTGCCTTTTCCAGCGAGCGTCTGACCAGGTGTTTTAGCAAGGGTTTGAACAGCCAGCCTAGCCAGGATAATTTGGACTGGCGGAGGTTATAATCAAGCTTGTGAATGTGAACTCTCACGCCCCGCAGAGTGAGAATTTGTTCAAGCTTCTCGCGACCGATCTCCATGTCAAGAGAGACGTCGATGCCGCGTTCATCAAGGAAGAAGCTAGCAATGCCTTCATCGGCAAAATGAACGAGACCGGCATGGCCCCGGATCCAAAAGCCGAGGTCTTGAGCTGCGACGCTGAGCCCATTGATGGAGATGGTGACGACGGACTTGGTGCTGGAAATCGTCTTTTTGGAGTGCGTCTTGCGGATTTCGAGGTCATTCTTGGTTGAAACGAGGAGACGGTAGGGAAGAAAAGAGGTCGAGTTGACGTTTCGGCCGGGCTCAAGAACAAGATTTTCGAGAAGAAGATCCATTTCCGGAACGCTGACCTCCACTCGAGGGATTGGGATATATTGAATGCTCCGGATGAGCAGAGGCAGGAAAATATGAATAGCGTCGGTGATGAGGTCAGGATTAGTGACCATGTTCGGAGGCGTCAGAATGGTATAAATTCGCTTTGTCGCCAGCAACAGCCCGTTGACATCCTTGTCTTCCATCACAGAGGTTATGGTGACCTGTGCTTGTCTCAGCATTTTGTCGAAATCCGTCCTGAATTCGCCTTCGTTGCCCAACTTAGCAGACTTCTCTTTGAGCTCGTCGAGCTTCTGGTCCACATTGTCGAAGAATTCCGGATCAGTGAGCATTCGTTGCACCGCGTTGCCCACTTCGACCATGAAGTTCTCGAATTGAGGGTCTGCCTTTGCGTGGCTCATGACCTTGTTGAAGTCCTGCTCCAACTGCTTCCATGCGTTGGGGTCGCCGAAGCTGCTAACAAAGCTCCAGAAATTGTGCACGGCACGGTCCAACGCTGGATTGGTGTGGATGTCCTCTTGTGCCGCAGCGACGGCGGTATCTGCTATCCGAGAGTACGCCACAGCATAGCGCTGAATCAATTTTGAGATGGTCGACACCGAGTCATGGTAGTCGGTCCGGCTTCTCAGTCGAAGAATTGCCTGCTTTAGACGGTAAAGCAGGGTGTCTTTTTGAGAACCGGCAAAATTCTCCTTGGCACTTTCGACCGCGTCCTTTCCAACTTTTGCTAGCTCCGAGCCGATCACCTTTGATGTCTCTTCTGCATTCTCTTCCAATTCCTGCTTGGACGGCAAGGCGTCTTCATCGGCTCCAGGTTTCGCTACGGTCTGTTGTTCCTCTTCTGAGAGCTCGAGTTGTTTGCCGGCCTTCTCGGCTGCGGAAGACAGGGAAAACGCAGTATCTGCCAGGACCTCCCTTCCAATTGTGGCAACATCATTGACAAACAGTCTGAAATCGGCATTCGTCAGAAGCAAACTGCCAACCGTGCGGAAGCTTTCGTAAGCAGCACGAGCATCTGCCCTGGCTTTGACTTTGGAGGCTGAATGAGAAATGTCATCAACGTCCAACGAGATTCGAGATTTTGTTGTGTACCAGATGAAGTCCTGAATCTGGTCCTGATCATTCTTGTTCTTCAGAATTTCAATGAACAGCTTGATCCAAGTTCGACAATTCCGGATGAGTGCTCGGCCTGACTCGCTCAATTCCTTGTTGTTTGGGTTGAGGATGTCTGCAGCAAGGAGGGTGCGCAGGTTGACGATGGTCTGCTCGGTGGAGGGCATGTAACCTTTGGAGAGGGCTCTCAGCATCTGATAGGTGTGCAGCTTCTGGTGAAGAGCTCGCTGGCGAGCCGTGTCGTCTTCATAGCGAGGCAGCAGGGGGTCAGTATCTTCCCCTCGTTTGCGGCCGAAGCCACAGCATCGGGCAAGGAAGGCCATGATAGCTGCTGCGGTTTGAGGAGGACGCAGTTGTGGCTGAAGGCTTGATCACTCAACGTCGCGGAGAGGGAGCTGCGTGAAGGTGGGAGAAAACCTGGGAGGCAGCCATTTCCCTTGGAAAAGCTTGTACAATGCACGATGCAATGGTGATGTGAGGTTCAAGTTCCAAACTGCGGAGTTGCAGCCTGCAGCTCCATCGTCATCGTCCAAGTTCACTCCCAAGGTTGCCAAGCTCGCGGAAAGCTGTGCCGCCTTCCCACCAATCGCAGTTGCTGGGCATGTCGGGGTCCCTCAGCCCTACAACTGGGTGCGAAGGGTGACAAAGTAGTAAAGGGTTTCAGGGTACCTACCTAGGTACCTAAGTAAGTAGAAGAATGCTACAAGAGTTCTGCATCAACCACAGCTACAACACCCGTCGTCGAGGAGATGTGTGCTTATCCGCTTATCCACTTATCCGCAGCTCAATGTCACCTCTCCTGGTGCTCTCTGCTTCGAGCTGTCACAAGGAGAAACGCGCCATCCGCGTTCGAGGCATTTTCTTCAACGCGCTCTTTTAAGAATCATTCACTCGGTGTCGAAGTATTCGGGCCCGGCTACGGCTAACTCGAGCCGCTCGATCTGAACCCACCTACTTATTCCCGGTCCTTTTCAAGTACTAACAGAGTCGAACATCAAAGCTCGCCGTCGGCAGTGCTCGCCGTCGGTAGTGCTCGGTAAGGCCTTCGGGAAGTGGCATTGCATGCAGAGGGAGCTAGAGAGTCGCAAACTGGTTAGATCCAAGCTCCATATTCAACGTCAATGTGGGGAAACCTGGAGAGATACAGCACGCTGGACAACGGGGTAAGTCGGTGGCTCAGGGCCTCTAGTCCTACCAGTGGCTCAAATCCGTACATATGAAAGGGCGACGCACCTCCCTGGTGCTTCCAAGGAGCTCTTCCATATTAAGGCGACCTAACTCAAATTTGGCAGAGAAATGCATTTCTTCAAGTCAGTGATACTGGGTGGGGTGGCGACATGGGCGACTGCTTCTGCTGCAGCATCAGCTAGTAAGCCCAATATACTCTTCATCTTGACTGATGATCAAGACTGGCACATGGAATCAATTGTAGGACCACAGCATATGGGAATCATCATCATGAAGAAGAGTATCGCGGACTAATGAGGGAGATAGCAACACATGCCTCTTCTACAAAAGTATATACTCAATGAAGGAACTCTCTACAGCAATCACTTCTGCACTGTGGCACTCTGTTGTCCATCCCGCGTCACTCTGTGGACGGGCAGAGCAGCCCATAACACAAATGTGACAGATGTGTTTCCTCCATACGGTACGTCAAGGACAAGATTCATTTTTTTGTTTTGACGCGATCCCCAAAAGCTTACACCGTTACAAACTTAGGCGGATGGCCAAAGATCTTGAGAGAGGGCATCAACGATGACTACCTGCCGCTGTGGATGCAGAATGCAGGCTATAATACTTACTATACCGGAAAACTCTGGAACCACCATCATATCGACAACTACGACAAGCCTCGCGCCAGAGGCTTCAATGGCAGCGATTTCCTGCTTGACCCGTATACGTACGAATACTACCACTCCCGAATGACACGGAACAACGAGCCCCCTGTCAACTACGAAGGACAGTATAGCCCGGACGTTATAGCACAGAAAGCATACGGGTTCCTGAACGAAGCCATGCAGCACAAAGAGCCCTGGATGTTGACCGTTGCTCCCGTTGCGTCGCATGGCAACGTCCGCTTAGAGGGTGGGTGGGAGATCAGCGCTCCCAGATATGCTAAACGGCACGCACACCTCTTCAAGGATTACAAAATACCACGCGACAAGAATTTCAATCCTGAGAAGGTAAGTGGATGATGAGGCACAGTGAATACCTGTCATGCTAACGGCCTGGGCACCAGCAAGGAGGGGTCTCTTGGGTCAAGAACTTGCCGCTCTTGAACGATACCGTGATCGCTTACAACGATGAGTATCAGCGTGCACGCCTGCGGTCTCTGCAGCCCGTGGACGAGATGATTGAGAACTTGGTCAAGATGCTGGAGGAGAAAGGAGTTCTGGACAATACCTACATCTTTTATACAACCGACAACGGATATCACATCTCGCAACATCGTAGGTTGCGTCTTTAGCCTGAATTCGATAACAAAGCAATGGCTAATTGAAGCCAAAAAAAACAGGTCTGCACCCCGGGAAAGAATGTGGCTACGACACCGACATCCATATCCCGCTGGCTGTCAGAGGACCAGGCGTCGCAGCTGGCCGGGTGACCAAGGCCGTGACATCGCACACAGACTTGTCTCCAACCATTCTCCAACTAGCAGGACAGTCGCGTGAAGACTTCGACGGACGTCCGATCCCCCTTTCTGCAGAGGAGACTGTACAGGACACCTCGAATTGGGAACATGTCAACATCGAATTCTGGGGTCGGGCTGTCCCAGAGGGGACTATGGGCAAGTACACCGACGACTACAATCCCGAGTGGGGCTTTGAAGGGGCGGTTAGGAACAACACATACAAAGGCCTCCGCTTGATAGGTGACGGGTATAGTCTTTACTATTCCGTCCATTGTACTGGGGAACGCGAGTTCTATGACTCGATCGTAAGGCTCCCAGTTTTCTCCTCGCTCTCCCTCTCTGGTTCACTGACCCCCAACAACCACATTATTACAGATACTGACACCAGATTTATAGCATGACCCCGGTCAACTGGTGAACCTGTTCGACGATCAAGCCGTATCTTCGGCCTACAGTCTTAGAGGTCGTCCGTTCGACCAGATCGTTCATCGCCTGGACGCCTTGATGATGGTGCTCAAATCGTGCAAGACCGAGAGCTGCCTCAAGCCCTGGGACGCGCTGCACTCCCGCGGAGATGTCGCGACCTTGAAGGATGCGTTGCACCCTGACTTCGACGCCTTCTACAAGAACCAGCCGAAGGTTGCCTTCACATCTTGCGAGCTAGGATATATTCGCGAGGCCGAGGGTCCACAGGATGCCAATGTCTTCGGCGCAGCAGAACCACGGCTCGAGTTGAGAGAGCAACAAGGCACGGACCAAAGCTTCGGTTACAGAGGCCACTGGAGCCATTGGACCTAAGGTGCATTCGGACCACTCCACGGTCAACACAGTGGAAGTGCTCTGACACTCGGCAGAAGGACTTGTAAAAGTCGTTGTGCTCATCATTGCGAAATTTAAGCTTCTGAGAGCGACACTGAGGCCGGCTATACTCGGAGTGGGAGGAATTGTCGGAGCTATTGAGTTGTCAGAACATGATAGTTTGTCAGTTCTCTGGACAAGTTGGGAAATGATGGCTATCGGTAATTAATAAAAAGTACGAATAGGGAACCTGCGTTGGGTAAAGATTTCTGCGATTTACTCAACCTGGACCCCCATTCTTAATCTGAGGTTTAATCTAGAGGAGAAGAACCACCGCACTCCTGGTCTTCGCATACTCCCATGATGATGTTACGTACAGCTTTTCCATTGACACAGCTCAGAGAAGCAACAGACCGCAAAATCTGTGCCGACCAAACCTCAGTAAGTACGCAGATTAGTTGGATTCCTCGAAAAGATTACCCAGCGCGGGAAGCACCTTTTTGCCGTTGGAATCCGGCCCGCGTCTTCGGTATGCTTGTTACTGTCGTGGCGACAATGTGCCGTACTTCCCAGGCAGTAATTCTTTGCCTTTCCTACCTTCGAATAGTGTGGGACAATTGGCGTTTGCTCAAGATGGCAATGGAGTGGAAAGCATTGAGGATGATCTCCGCACACACGTAGTTAGAATACCTTCGGAAACCGGCACAGGCACCGAGTGGCCTACCGAAGGGCTTACCGAGCTGCAAAACCCCAAATGAATCTATTCTCTAGCTCTGCAGACTATTGCCCTTCTTGGTATCTTTCGCGATCTTGCCATGCCTTGCGGAAGGTTTAATTCCATGGTGCAAGATTCATCGGGAGTAAATTGAAGGTGGTAAGTGTCGCGACAAAACAGCTCCCTCATTTGAGGCTCGAGGTGACGAGATCCCAAGCACGGAGGGGCGTGTCAACGAGTGGCATCAATTCCCTTATCTCTTAAGGCTCTACTTGGGCACTCTGGGAACTGCGTCTCTTTCCACTAGCCATCCACCCACTCCGTTCCTCTTGCTGATAAGGTATAATGTGCATCGGTGCTTCCTCTGTCGAAAAAGAAATTGAAAAATAGTGTGCAATTTCGCCCTCCATTCTCTTGCTCTGTGCCGATGGGGAAACACACTCGGTTTGTCCAGATTCGTCATAAATCTCAAGGTTTATCCCATCGCGCTCGTCAATATCAGAAGGCCAGACCTTTGCCAAAATTTTGCATGCTTGATGAGGGCACGTATCCGTCTGTAAGACTGTCCGGATCGAATAAGAGATTCAAGGTCCAGTCGAATTGATAGTCTTCGTCCCAGGCGGCAGGAACCGTGGTCTCCGTAGCTCCCTCGGGGCCCGATATGATTGGCTCTATCGCTTCAAAGATGTCCATCCTGGGAGAAATGGACGTGGGGAAAGGGAACAAATCACAGACCAATCTGTTCAGGACACTGCTGCTGTTGTCGACGACGACGCCGTCGTGAGTGCATTCCGAGCGACCGTCCGGATCCCTATCGTCAGACACTCGGGTTTGATTTTGATAGCTGTTGGGTTGGAAATTCGACACCCTCCTCTCGTAGAGACGATCTATACTGGTTCGCAAATTGTTTGCTTGCGGCCACTTGATTGCCATGGTTTGCAGTCCTCTGCGCAGGATGCCCAATTCTTCTTCAGATGTGGCGTCTGCGTGGCGACTTCCGGACAGTGCATGGATCTGTGGCAGACATGCTATCGATAAGTACCAATTGTGGATGGGTAGGAAGAGTCCGAGCTCCTCACGGTAAAGGACTTCTTCGTAGAGCCTGGCCATGCAGGAGGAAGCGACCAGTGCAGCAGGGTTGGCGATGGAAGCTCGCACAGCGTAGCCGCAGAGGTGGAAAAACGTGGCGATGACCACAAAGTAGTGGATGTGGAGCTCGTAGACTGCTCGTCGATAGTGTCGTTTGGGATCGTTGCCGCGGTACAGACGGAATTGGTCCGGGAGCTGATCAATCCATTCTCGCAGTGAGCGCAGAATATCATACGCGGCCTGCACTCGTATACATCAACATACGTCCATGTACAATGAGGTAGGAAACGGAGTCTCTGATTCGCACCAACCCACCTCGGCACAGTCATTTTCACCTTTTCGCCAGTGTACCTCGAGCATTCTCGCCCTAAGGGAGTTGACCTTGTTCAACTCAACAAAGAGCTGGGATTTCTCGTCGAAATTATCGAAGTCCTCGGGCGCCAGCGGCCGAACATGAAAATCGCAGGGTCTGATCATGCAGGGCAATCCGAGGCCGCATGAGTACGACTTTTCCATGGTCTGCATGTGATGGGATGGTCAGCCTGGGCTTTGACATGATACTCCAAACAGAAAACGAGAAAAAAGAAATGAAGCAGATGGAGCGCCCGTTACGAGCTTCATCTGGTCTAAGTACTTACATAGATATACCATGCTATCCGGCGCAACACCCTTGGTTCTTTAGCAGTCACATAAGTTTCTTCGCGATGGAGACCGGCTTGAAATAACAATCTGATGGCGATGCTGAGCCAGTGATAGGCGCTCTCCATGCTGACGACCTGCATGGGCGTCGTGTTCCAACAGGAGACCAGACATAGAGACTGCAGGATGGTGCGCAGATCCTTCTCGTGGTTGGTTATGAGCAGAGTCTTCACCTTGATGTAGAGGAGTTCGCAGGTTGAAAAGTATTCGGGACCCATTTGCCGCATTGAGGACCCGGTCAAGCAGACAGCTTGAAGCAGGAGAACCGAAGGCTTCTGTGATAGATGGATCCGGTCAACCACCGCACAACGTCGATAGACATGTTCAAAGTAATTATCTTGGAGTGCTTCTTCCATGAGTGGCGACGGTAAATCCAGCGCTCCGCATAGATTTAGGTAATCGGCCTGCAACGTACGTGAGACTGTGGTCCGGTATGGGTCGGTCAGCGATGAACGCGAAGCATAAGGAACGATGGATTCTCTCATGTCGGCCAGGTTGGTGGGTGTCAAGGCGCCTTCGCCTCCGCCGCCACCGTCATCATCATAATCATCATCACCTGGTTCTTGCTCTTCGCCTCCTCTGCTGACACGGCGGTTTCGGTGAAGGGCGTCGTTTGGCGATTCTCGAATCTCAGGCCATCGACGACGAGGCGAGAATGACCCTTTGAGATTTGCCGCCGAGAAAGGCGCTGAAGCCCTTGGAATGGGACGGCTGAGCTCGCGAGTTCTATTGACGATTCAATCACAACGGTCAGGCCGATCGTCAAATATGGCAGACAGCTCTCCCACCACTTGGGTGCTTACCGGCATCGTTGACCCAGACGCTGGCAGTTACCACAGGTCCCTCCAGGCTGCTGTTGTAGGTCACATTTCACCTTGATGGCGAAAATGTCAATGGAATTTTCCCTCCCTCGAACGGACCTGCCGCTTACCTTGCGAGAGTGGCATGCCACGCAGACGACCCGGGCGCGAGTGCGAGGCCGTCGGCGAGAGATGCTGCCTAGGTCCATGAACGGGCTTGTCTGTCTCGGTACTGGTACTTGGCCTGGTCTCTCTTGCTGCTGAGATAACATCTCTTGTGGCTCGTCCGCAAGAATATCGCATGTTCTTTGTCCATGGAGTTGTGAAGAGGGGTGGGTTGTGCGTCTGGACTTGCTTCATCTGGGGAGTGGGGATTCGATGCCGAGGTCCAGAAGGGCTGCGAATTGCGACGGCATCTTCAAGCAGCGTAAACCTCTGGGACTTTCTCAAGTGCGAGGGATTACGAGAAGACAAGACTAATCGCGTTTCGAGGCCGCTTGCAACGAGGAAAAGGTTTGAGAGGCTCAAATAGAAGGGTTTGTATGATTGTTACTGCATCTACATTTGTCGAACGAGACTGCATCTACATTTGTCGAACGAGACTGCATCTACATTTGTCGAA